>NC_044561.1:6278285-6610583 GCF_007565055.1 Rhinopithecus roxellana
TTACCCCACTGGCATACCTGTCACCCTGGCCCCTCCCATTCTTCGGTGACTGGGAGTCACTTAGCAGCCTTGCCTGGCTTCTCCCTTAGATGGAGTGTTTAGCCAGGGCAGGCACCCCAGGCCCAGCGTGAAGGAACAGAGGTGCCCTTGCACAGTGAGGACCTGGAAACCTCCACAGGCTGCTCCTTACCTGCCAAGCCCTGTGACTGAGGGACCAGAAGCCTTCCCTGCTGGCTGCAGTCTCCCTGCAGCTGCTGGCCTCTTCCCTGGCTCCTGGTTGCCACCAACCCTAAACCCCAATAAAAGGAGAGCAACTTGGTCGGGCCTTGTATAGGCAAAAGAGTGTTTTCCAGCGCAGGCTGGCATGTGTGTGCTGACAAGAATTCAGCGTGCTCCTCAGGGCGGGGAGTGGGGTTAGGGTGCTGAGTCAGCCCTGCAGTAGTCCAGCTCCCGCCTCGGCCTAGGGCCGCCACCTCCCAGGCCCAGGATGGCAGCGGCTGCTCCCGCAGTCCCCACGCACTCCAGGCTCTGGTCTCACTGCCTTGTGCATCCTCAGAGCACCAGCAAGAGCCCCATTTTACAGGTGAGCATACTGGAGACACTCCCTGTGAGATCCCACAGCTAGAAGCAGCAGAGCTGGGGCTCACACCGAGGCCACCGGGCTCCAGGTGCACACCTCGGCAGATGCTTGGCACAGTACATGTGGGTTCCTTCCCGTGGCCCTCAGTCTCTGTTGGGCAATGGAGGTTAGTGACACCACTGCACAAGCCCCTCTGGCCAGCACTGCCTGGCGAGGGGTGTGGGTAAAATGAACGGTCCCCACACTAGCCCACAGAGAGCCCGAGAGCCCACAGCGGGTGTGTGGCACCCGCCTGACTCCATGCTGGGCTGACCTTCCTGCTGTTGCCCCCCCATCCCTGGCCTGTCCCCACCCAGCAGCAGAGGGTCCTCCCTGCCAGTAGGAATGCGGTGGGAATGGGGCAGGAACGGGGCGGGGGGTGCCCACACCTACCACTGTTTGAAACACATCAGTGGCTTCCATGACCGTCTGGACTCAGCACAGGGGCCTCGCTGGCCTCTGCAGGCACATTTCCTGGCTGCCAGGCACTCCCCCAGCCCATGGCTGTCTCCCACCCCTGGGCCTTCATGCATCGTGGTACCTCGGCGGCGCCCTTGGCTGGCTTCTGGGTGGCATTTAAACACAGTCATAAAGGAGGCCAGCCCTCCTCTGCCTCCCACCCATCCCTGGAAGCCTGCCATCCTGAGCCAGGCCAGAAATAAACCTCCTTTTTCCATTCCTTTCGGTGGACAGAGAGCGAGTTCAGACTGGTCTGGGTGTTCCTTATCTAGCCACAGTCCCGACAATGGCAGCCCAGAGCGATGAGCCCCACGATGGGAAACCGGGGGCTGTGGGCGCCCAGAGTGCCCGATGCAGCCTGATGGGGTAGGGGGCCGGGGGTGGGGGTGGTATTTATTTAATCTTCATGATTAGGAGGTACTGTGACTATCCCCAATTTACAGATGTGGAAACTGAGGTGCAGAGTTTCAGTAACTCGCCCTGGGCCGCCTGGCTAGGCAGTCAGACCAGGGGGTCTGGTGTGGACACCTGAAGGATGAGTCGGGCAGCGGGGCGGGGGTGGGGTTGGGGGAGTGTTCCTGTCAGAAGGGTACAAGGCACACAAAGTCCCTCCTGCCTCTGGTCTGGGGCTCAGCACAGCAGCAGAGAAACAAAAGGCCCTGAGCTTGGGGTCTGAACACGGGTTCAAGTCCCGGCCTTGCCACTTCTCAGCTGTGTGATCCTGGGCACATTTCTCTGTCTCTCTGAGCCTGGGCTTCCCTGTGGATTTTGTTATGGTTCAAAGCAGACCTCCTGTGCACCAGATCTGGAGCACCTATGACACAGCAAAGTATGGGTCCACCAATGACACTTACTCCTTGCAATCACCCTACGAGGCAGGAATTTTAAAAGTTCACCTTTGACAGAGGTTAGCAGCACAAAGACCAGCCTGCCTGGCAGACTGGGCTGAGGGCCACCTGGAGGGAGGATAATCCCAGTGCAGGCTCAGGGAGGCCACTGTGACCACATCCTCTTGCACGGTGGGCCCTTGCTTCAGCGACTGTGGGGGAGGAACAGCACCAACATTCCCTCTCGGCCGAGGGGACCAGCTTCTAGAAAGCTCACAGCAGCGCTACGGAAAACCCTAGAAACAGCCCTGGAGACGGCCCAGTGGATGAATAGGAAAATGCATGATGTTACGGCCAAACGCCAGAACACTCTTCAGCTACCAAATGCACTGCGGCCGCACAGAACGTCAAGGGGCATCTCAGCGCTACGAGGCTAGAGAGAAAGTAAAGTCTCCAAAGAGGAAGTTCAGCATAGTACCCTTTCTAGAAGGCTAAAAAGAACTGTAAATAAAATGTACTTTTTGAGAGCACATCTGGCTATAGCGAGGCATACAGGGGGATGTGGGGTGAAGTGGGCCCTGCTGGGGGGTGCACAGGCTGACACTCCTGCCCTCATGCTGGGGGATAGGTCAAGGATGTTTCTTATATTATTAACAAACAAACAAGTAAATAAAGAAGTCTTGGCAAGGACCACTGAGGGAGAATACCAGGAAGCAGGGAGAGAAATGGGCCTGACTCCATGGCCTGGAGTCCAGAAAATAAAATAGAAAATCAACGTTCAAAATATATGTAAAGGAAAACAATGATTATAGTATCCCCCAGCCTCATCCATTGCACACAGGCCCACCTCTCTGGGCAGCTGAGACCCACACGGGGGCCTGGGTGGAGACTGCAGAAGCTGCTTTGTCCTGGCTGGGGGTCCCTGAGATAGCAGCGTTTTTTCTGGTTCACAGTCCCAGGTTGCTGGGCGTGGTGCCAGAATTGTCCAATTCCAGTAGGGAATCAGCATGAATTCCCAGCCTCCTCCTATTGAGCCCATGGACACCTCATCCCTTTGAGACCCTCCCAGTCATAAACGCTCTGTGCCTCAGTTTTCCCATCTGTAAACTGAGGACTCTGGGCCATATAACATCCTCCTGTATTTCCGTGTTTTGAACTGAGCTGGTGGCCCCACATTACCTGAGCCACAGAATCACAATGCTGCTTCTTATGCTGTCATTACCTGCCTGGCGGGTCACCTGCCTCGAGGAGGCTTGGTTTCTTCCTTTGTGGAGGGTGCCATGCCTCCATCCTGGCCCCTCCAGGTCATGGGGAGGATAACTTGACACAAAGAGCACGTAGGGCCCTGCCTGAGCCACTGCTGGGGAATTGCTGCCTCCTTCACAGGCTCACAGGCAGCAGCTCCCTGACCTCAGGTGATTCCACAATGGCAGGATGGGTCTCCATCTTGGCCCTCAGAGGATTCGCAGTCTGGGGCAGGGAGGGGAGAGACATCACACAGTGTAGACCACCCATATCGACGTGGAGTAGGGCGATCATAACCCCCAGGGACCAAGTGCTCTCTGCAGTACCCTTGACAGACCTGGTCTCCCACACATCATGCTCCTGCAACAGGACGTGTCATTCTGTGACTTGCCCAAGGTTACAAACAGCAGGCCTCAATGTGGAATCCAGATTTGGAGCAGACCAAGCCAGGGAACCCAGCTGGGACGTGGTACACCCTGGGGAGAGGGACCTCGGTCAACGATGCAGGATGCGGTGGAAATCCGCCAGAACTCACTAGCTTGGGACCTCAGACAAGTGATAGACCGCTCTGAGCCTCAGTTTCCCCAGCTATCTAATGGGGATGGTACCCAGGGTAGGCCAAGATGAACAAAGAGATCCCTGGAAGTGGCTGCACCAGGGCTGCACAGACCTGTAGGATCAGAACCAGGGTGGGGGCCGAGGGATCTGCATCTGTCCCAGCTTTCCAGGGCGTTCTGATGCCCACTCAAGGAAGAGCAACCGGGCCAGCTTTGCAAGCCGCCCAGTCTTTGTCCACTCTGCAGTTGTAGACAAAAAAACAGCTGTAGAGAATCCTACATGAATCAGTGATGGTGTGTTCCAATAAAACTTTATTCACACAAACAGGCAGCCCCAGTTTGCAAACTTCTGGGTGAGATCATTGCTACCCCAAGCACAGCCCACAAACCAGCAACCCTGGCATCTCCCAGGAGCTGTTGGAAATGCAGGCTCTCGCGCCACCCTTCCGGCTGAATCAGAGGCTGCGTGCTAACCCATTCCCCAGCACCTGCAAGTCTGAGAAGACCTGGGCTGGAGCCTATAGCAGGTTTTCTGGGCAGCTACCTGGTCCTGCTGGTTCCTTCTGAAGCAGATTAGGGGGCGGGCAGGAAGGGGAGCTGGGGGTTGCTGCCTAGAGAGTTATAACAAACCAAGGCACCAACGCGGCTAATTGGCAGCAGCTGCTGTTTCAACCAGAGACTTGTCAGCTGTGATTAAGCAAAGTTGCCTTTAGGCCAATCAACTTCAAAATTATGCAAATAGAGCTGCAGCGGAGACCACAGGGATGGTGCTGAGCCAGCTCCCCCACCCCTGACCTGGCACACTTAACCCCCCATCGTCGGCTGGAGGGCCCCTGTCCACCCTCACCACTCCCTGGACCAGTTCCACTTCTGGAGGTTAATGAGCCTCCCACCCACACTCTGTGTAATTGGCATGGAAGCTGCTGGGTGGGTGCGATCCAGCTCCAAGAGCCGGGCCAGGATGGAAGGATGTACCTCTCGAATGGATCAGCTGCTGTACCGATCACCGATCACCGATCAGGGCCCGGTCAGCCACACCGACCCGCAGCGAGCCAGGCCTGTCCTTACTCGGGGTAGTCCACGCCCAGGAGGACTCCCTGGTGGCAAATGGCTGGACAGCGAGGGAAACAGCTGCTTTCAAAGGTGATAGGAAGCGGCTCTCGGTCGCCTTGCCGAGCCCTTGCAAACCCTTGCAAACCCTTGCTGGCCCCTCCAGATGTGAACAGACAACAGCCTCCTCCCACCTCATCTGCCTCCACACCTGTGGCCCCTGACACCCCAAGCCTGCTGTGCCGCCAGGTGGACTTCTCAGCTGCCCTGGCCCTGTGGTCTCTGGTCTCAGGTTTGCTGTCCTGCTCTGCGGGCTGTTCCCACGGGGGCCGAATCCCCAGGAAGAATAAACCACTGAATGGTGCATTGCTGGGGGAGGCAAGGAGGGCAGACCTCCAGACACCAGACTTAGAACCCAGAACTGTATCTGCTTTAGACACAGACTCCCCAAGTCCTCTCCGTCACCCCCCGCAGGAGAGCAAGCACCAGGCTCCACTTCCTCAGTTGAATCCTTCTCTGCTTAGTCGTCCCCAAACTAGAGATCCGTCCTGATACCGAGTCTGTACTTTGGAAAGAACAGGATGGATAATGAACATGTCTGCCCTGTCTGCTGAGCATGGGGCCCTCTGACCTTCCCTAGCTGGGCTCTGGCACTGCAGCCTCCTGACACCAAGGGGCTTGACAGGGAGCAGGGACTGAGGGGCAGAACAAAGTCCCTCCAGGAGAAGGCCCCACACTCAGGCTGGCTACCCCCCGACCCAGTCCAGCCCTTCCAGGAGCTCACCGTGGGGGGCGGGGAAGTCCAGGGCAGACAACCCTCTACCCCAAGAGTCCTCTCTGCAGGCCCGATGCCATGCCCCAGCCTTCAAGAGAAGGCCTCCTGCTTTCCAAAAAGGAACGTCCCTTATAACGGGGAGAAAACTGCTAAATTACGTAGCATCGGTCGACATCTGGGTAAACGGTATTATGGAAGTCTAATTAGTGTGCTGCTGCTTTGGGGGAGTGTTAGCTCAAAAATTTCTGGGGAATGGAGAGGTAACATCAAAAAGTATTTATGAAAGCGTTTTGTCAACAGGAAAGCAATCGGGACCGGGATGGCAAGTGCAGAATTCCAGGGGCAGGCGGGTGCTGGGCTCAGGCCTGGAGGACGGTGGCCAAAGCCATGGCCAGAGGGAGGACAGAACATGCAGGCTGGCCTCGGGGAGGGAACCCAGCTGGCCCTGTGATCCTGGACATATGACTTAGGCTCTCTCTTTACCTGTGAAGTAGGGTGCTAAGCCTCTTTACTTGGGTGGTGTGAGGATTAAATGAGATGACATATGTGAAACTCGGAGCCCGTGCTAGGTGGTTAGGAGGGGTCAGTCACCAGGCCTGCCCTTTTCCCTCCCATCCTCTCCTCAGGTCGGGGCCTGCTCAATGCTGTCACATAGGTTCTTTTAGGTGAGCAGCACGGTGACCCTGAGAGGCAGGTAAGGGCTGTTCATGACTCTCAGGTGAGGACACAGAGACTTGGAGAGGCTGTCACTCCCAGAGGGTCACACAGCTCATATGTGGCAGACTTGGAACTGGCACCCAGATCTCTGACTTCCCAACACGGAGCTCCCTCCAGGCTGCAGCGCTGGCCATACCTGGCACCACCCACAAGTCCTCAACGTGGCTAAGGATGGGAGCTCAGACACTTGGGGCTGAAAGGGTCCCCTTGTACTGTGGCTTCACCTCTCATTGTCAGCCAGGGAACCTGCCCAGGGCAGTAGCCCATGAAGACTCCAGGCCACAGAGGCAGAACCAAAGTAAGAGTGAAACCGTGTATAAGCCTTGGCCTCCCATGAGGTGCAGACAGGAGGAAAAGGCCATTCCTTGGGCACCTCCAATGTGTTCAGCACTATCCTGGGTGTTTCACAAGTATCGTCTCCTCCAACGTTCAGAAAAGGAGGGGCTACTGCCCAAGCCTGCAGATGAGAAAACTAAGCCTCGGAAAGGTTGCGTTGCCTGCTGAAGATCACACAGCTGCTGAGATTCTGGGACTTGGACCTGAGCTGGTTGAGTTTTCAAGCCCAAGTTCTTTGTAGGACTCGGGCTCTTGGCCTTGGCCCTTGGGGATGAAGGGGAAAGAGGAGGGAGCTGCAAGTCCCTAAAATGAAACCACTTCTCCATTACTGGGAACAGCCCCCTCTCCCAGTGATAGGGGAAAAACAGAAGAGACCATTCTGGGATTCACTGGTCCCATTTCCCACCAGTGCCAGATGTCCCCACACTCACAATGTCCTGGCAGACCCTACCCCTGGGCGAACTCCTCCAGCCTCAGAAGCTCCCCACACCACAGTGGAGAGGGAGTTGCTCCCTTCGGGGACAATTGAGACCATGTGGAAGGAAGGCTCTGGCTTTCAGCTCTCCTGCCCTTCCCACCACTCCGGTCTGGCCTCACACTGAACATGCTTATTTTAAAACAATCAGCATTTGGCTCAAGTCGTGAAAGATTAAATGTAGGAGTTGTGTTAGGAGGAGTGAGATGCACTGTGCCGGGGAAGAAAGGGGTCGTCGGTGTGGGAGGCCCCTAAATGTCTCAGACCTAGCTCCTGGCCCCAGTGATGGGCGGCGGGGGTGGGGGGAAATCAGGTCTTGAGGGTAATGGATCTGATTCCAATCCCACCTCCATCTCTAACAGACTATGTCACTTCATTTAAACCCTCAGTTTCCTTTCTTCCTTCCTTCCCCCCTCCCTTCCTTTCTTCCATCATTTAGGCAAGAAACTTTTACTGAGCACCTACGATGTGCCAGCCCTGATTCTATGGCCTGGACCCTGGGGGTATAGGAATGAACTAGGCAGAGACACCTCAACCTTGGCATGGAGAGGCCTTGTCTGGCAGTGTGGGAGAGAGGGACAGAAAGACCTCCCTCAGGGTGCCTGTTGAACACAAACATCCAATCTTAGCCATGTCCATGTCTGAGTTCCTATATGCTGTTGGTTCCTGGAACCAACAGGGATGCTCCCTCTCTGAGACCCCCTATTGCCAGCTCAGAACTGGTCATGGAGGAGGAGGCAGCAGGCATTGGTGATAAGTGGACCAGGCAGTGGAGCAGGGGGCAGGGAGGAGGTGCGAGGCCCTGGTCAGGGCCTTGGACAGTCCACAAATAAACTCCAGCTCATTCCTCTGCCCAAGTGAGCTTAGAGGGAGAGAAAATAGCTTTCACACTATATTTTCTAATTTTTTTCCACTCCAGTGCTTCTAAATCGATCCAGAACAGATTGTCCAATTGTTTGAATTTCAGGAGAGATGTCTCCTGATCTTTTCCTAGTCCTGCCTAAGATTCTGCCAGGACCCCGCCCTCCCCCATGACCCTCTCTTTGGCCCGGCTCCAGTTGATGTCCAGGCTGTCCGGGGCTCGACCCCTGGCCTGTGGACCTGCAGGTGATGGAGGAAGGGCTGCACTCCCAGGTGGTACTCATGCCCAGGGAGGCCCTGGTAGAGCTCATCCCTGGAGGGGAAGGCTTTGCTTTTGCAGGAAGAGCTGAACTAGCCAGCACTGTGGGGCAGTGGAGTCCCACCAGAGGCCGGCCACAGCCCACCCTCTTCTCCCACAGAGAAAGTGCTTTGGGTTTGGGGCTCAGTCAAGTCACAAGCAACTGGGAAGGGGTATCATCGTCCCCATGATTCCCAGCAGCAAGACAAACAGGCGTCGTCTCGGACACTGATGGGCCTGGGGCTGCCGGGGGACTGCAGGCATCCAGGGTCCCGCCATGATGGTGGATTAGCAATGTCTAATGGTAGCAATGTCTGCCCCAGGCACAGCAGTGAGAGTGGCAGTGCTCCAGCCACACAGTTGCCATCCAGGTCCACAGGGTAATGTCAAAACCCAGTAACTCACCAGCAATCCAGTAACTAATGCCCCTGTCACTTACCCACTCACCCACCCATCCATCCATTCATCCATCCATCCATCCATCCATCCATCCACCCACCCACCCACCTATCCACCCACCTCACCCACTCATCCATCCATCCACCCATTCATCCATCCACCCACCTCACCTACCCATTCAGCCATCCATCCATCCATCCACCCACACATCCACCCATTCATCCATTCATCCATCCACCCACCTCACCCACCCATTCATGCATCCATCCATCCATCCATCCATCCATCCATCCATTCACCCACCTCACCTACCCTTTCATCCATCCATCCATCCATCCATCCATCCATCCATCCATTCACCCATCCACCCACCTCACCCACCCATTCATCCATCCATCTACCCATTCATCCACCCACCCATCCATCCACCAATTCATCCATCCATCCACCTCACCTACCCATTCATCCATCCACCCATCCATACATCCACCCACCCATCCACCTGTCCATCCACCCATTCATCCATCCACCCACCTCACTCACCCATCCATCCACCCACCCACCCATTCATCCATCCACACACCTCATCCACCCATTCATCCACCCATTCATCCATCTATCCATCCATCCATCCATCCATCCATCCATCCATCCACCCACCTACCCATCCACCCATCCATCCACCCATTCATCCATCCACCCACCTCAACCACCCATTCATCCACCCACCCACCCACCCATCCACCCATTCATCCATCCATCCACCCACCCACCCACCCATCCACCCATTCATCCATCCATCCACCCACCTCACCCACCCATTCATCCACCCACCCACCTCACCCACCCATTCATCCACCCATTCATCCATCCATCCATCCATCCACCCATCCGTCCATCCACCCATTTATCCATCCATCCATCCATCCATCCATCCATCCATCCACCCACCCACCCATTCATCCATCCACCCACCCACCCATCCATCCACCCATTCATCCATCCATCCATCCACCCACCCACCCACCCTCCATCCACCCATTCATCCATCCATCCATCCATCCATCCATCCACCCACCCACCCACCCATTCATCCACCCACCCACCCACCCACCCACCCATCCATCCACCCATTCATCCATCCACCCACCTCACCCACCCATTCATCCATCCATCCATCCATCCATCCACCCACCCACCTCACCCACCCATTCATCCATCCATCCATCCATCCACCCACCCACCCATTCATCCATCCACCCACCCACCCACCCATCCATCCACCCACCCACCCATCCATCCACCCATTCATCCACCCACCCACCTCACCCACCCATTCATCCATCCATCCATCCATCCATCCACCCACCCACCCACCCATTCATCCATCCATCCATCCATCCATCCACCCACCCATCCATCCACACACCTCACCCACCCATTCATCCATCCATCTACCCATGCATCCATCCATGCATCCATCCAGCCACCCACCCCGCTGTGACCAGAGTCCTCCAGCCTTGGCTTCTACTCAGCTTTCCACAAGTGCCACAGAACAGCCACTCAGAGCTCCCAGAAGTCTCCCAGACTCATTTCCTAGGCTCTAGATGCATGGTTCCCTCTGCCTCAAATGTCGCTGTTCCCCTTGCTCATCAACCTGGTCATCTTAGACTCCATCTCCTTGGATGCCGCCTCCTCTGGGAAGGCCCCCTTGATGCTCAGCCCCTTTCCTACCAGCAGAATTGCTCCCCATCCTCTGTCATCACCCACACCTGTGCATTATTTTACAAAGGGCTTGAGTCTGGAGCCAGAACAGGTGACTGTGTCCACGAGTCCCTGCAGACTGTAAGCCTGTGAGGACAGGCCCTGCGTACTATCTCAGGAATGAATAAACCCATGACATGCACGGGACAAGTGGCCTGCCCATGCCTGCCTGCACCCACCCCCTTCTGAGGAAGCAGCAGACAGCGGAAACCAGCCCCTGGTTGTTAAGATGCAGGGAAGCAGGAGCAACCCCAGTGCGGCTCCTCTGTGGCTCCTGCAGGCCCCACACCTTCCCTGGGTGTCTCTCCTCCCCAAAGAGGAGTCAAAGAACAGCCAAGGAGTGGAGAGGGTGGGCCCATCGGAGCACTCTGCACAGTTCCTCCTGGGTTCAGACTCCTGCAGGAGGGTCTGCTGTGAACACATTTTACAGAGAAGGAAACCGAGGCAGACAGGAGGCAGGAGGCTGGGCAAAGCCACACTGTGGTGAGGGGTGGGCACAGGAGTGTGGTGACCCTGAGTTCCCACACCAGCACCCCTCCTGACCACAAAGTGCATTCAGCCTCCCCAGTAGAAAGAACAGAAGCCACCAGGTCCAAATCCTGGCTTTGCAACGTAGTGGCTCTGTGCCCTTGGGGAACTCACTTTGCCTCTCTGAGCCCCTAGTGAGAATAACAACCTGTCCCTGCTCACGGAAAGTTACGAGAATTAAACAAGGTGATGTTGGCAAAGTGCCCAGGATAAGGTTGTGGTGAGCAGGTTAGGGTCTCCCCATCAGGTTGGGGCTCCAAGGGCCTTGGGCAGAGCATTCCCATCCCTGGGCCTGGTTCTGTCCATGAGTTGGAGGTGCTTCCTCACTGCCCCAAGTGCCTCCTCTACCCCTTCCCCGACCCTGTACCTCAGGTCTCCTCAGGAGGGGACCAGAGAGTGCCCAGGCTGATGTTTCATGAGCTCCACCAGCTCCAAATCCACCCTCTGCTCCCTGTCACCCACTGCGTGGAGCCCAAACACCTCCCTTGACTTTCAGTTTGACTTTACAGGTTGCAAACCACCTTCAAGTGTGTTATCTTTGCAAGCCAGTCCTCTCCCTGCATTATGGAGGGGGAAACAGAGGTTCAGAGCGGCAGGAACTTGCCTATGCTGAAGCTGAGGGAGTCACAGCCTGAACTCAGCTCTGTTCAGCTTCAGAACCAAATTGTGAGGGATAACAAGCAGCCTGGGCTCCCAGACTCAGGCCACCATCCCCAGTTAACAAAGATTCATGCAGCAAAGAGAGATCATGTCCAGCTACACAACGTATCCCACTTTGTTGCTCGCATCCTCAAAGGGAAGCCTCTGCCCCCAAACTTCAGCCTCTTCCTTGGCTGTCCTGATCTTAGTTTTGTTCATTCACTAATTCATTTATGTGTCCATCCATCCATCCACCCATCCGTCCGTCCATCCATCCATCCATCCATCCATCCATCCATCCATCCACCTCACCCACCCATCCATGCATCCATCCACCCACCATCCATCCATCCATCCATCCATCCATCCACCCACCCACCATCCATCCATCCATCCATCCATCCATCCACCCACCCACCCACCATCCATCCATCCATCCATCCATCCATTCATCCATCCACCCACCTCACCCACCCATTCATCCATCCCTCTACCCATTCATCTATCTATCCACCCATTCATCCATCCCTCTACCCATTCATCTATCTATCCACCCATTCATCCATCTATGCATTAATCTACCCACCATCCATCCATCCATCCATCCATCCATCCATCCATCCATCCATCATCACTTCATTCCCAGAAACCTGTCCAAAGCATGCCAAACCTGGGCTTGATACTATCAAGCTAAACTAGGAACAAGGCAGCCTCCACCCTTCCAGAGAGAGGCTCTCTGACCCTTCACCACTTCTGTGCCTCCTGGGTGTTTCTGTTTTTAAATGTAGCAGTGGTGATAATAATACCAGTTATATTTACTGAGCACTTACTATATGCCCATCTGCACCAAACACATTCCTTGCAATAACTCATTTAAATCCTGAAGAGGTGGATATCATCTCAATTTTTAGATGAGAAAACAGGCTCAGAGAGGTGATGTAATCTGTCCAAGGCCACACAGCCAGGAGGAGTGGAGACTGGGATTTGAACTCTTACTGCCCCTCCAGAGCTTAGGGATAAAACGTAACGGTTATCGATGTAACTAACCCAGCTGTCCCAAATGTTACAATCTCTGCCTCAAATCCTCTCAAGTCACTCAGGTTATTATCATCATTATTAGCCCTATGTTGAAAATGAGGATGCTGAGGCTCAGAGGGAAATATGCAGCCCCCACTGGTCACTAGTAAGAGATGGGGCTAGATTGGAACCCAGGCTCCAAAGCTGGCTCCCACCTGCGTGGTCTGCGGTTGCCATGGCGCTGGGTAGGCAACACCGCCACTGGTCTAACTGCTCACCTGATTCATTTTCTCATTCATTCAACAGCCACAGGCATGGCAGTCCCTACTCTAGGGGTCTGGGGATGAGCAGACTTGGTTCCTGCCTGCCTGCTTCATGGAAGGGCTGCAACCATGTTAACACAGTAACACAAAGCTGGTAACAGTATCAAAGTGAGAATACAGAGGTGGACAAGGTATTGAATCCACACTGTGCTAACTAAGCCCTTTGTATGAATTTTTCTTATCTGGTCTCACAATAACCCATTTTGCAGGTAAGGGAACTGAGGCTCCAGGGGTTATATAACTTGCCCAAGGTCACAAAGTAAGGAGCAAGCAGCGAGGAGACTTGTCTGGGCAGAACCCCAGCATAGCCTCGGGAATTCCAGGCTGCTCTTAGGGAAGCAGGCAGCCTGCCAGGGATCAGCACCCGGAGCCTCCCTCTGGCCCGTTGTCCTGACGATGGGGCTCATCTCAGCTGCGTGGCTCATTCCCCAAAGGACTTTCTGTCCTAGGGATCAGATTCCAAGCAGTTGCACCCAGCTGGTGCTACACTGCCACATCCCAGCCTGGCTCCCAGAAGCCTGAACAATTTAAACAGCAAAGGCCCTGCTGGAGGGCTGGGCACAGTGGCCCACGTCTGTAATCCCAGCACTTTGGGAGGCCAAGGTGGGTGGGTCATCTGAGGTCAGGAGTTCGAGATCAGCCTGGCCAACATGGCGAAACCCCATCTCTACTAAAAAGACAAAAAATAGCTGGGCATGGTGGTGCGCGCCTGTCATCCCAGCTACTACTGGGGAGGCTGAAGCAAGAGAATCACTTGAACCCAGGAGGTGGAGGTTGCAGTGAGCCAAGATTGAGCAACTGCACTCCAGCCTGGGTGACAGAGAGAGACTCCGTTTCCAAAGAAAAAAAGACCCTGCTGGACTCTCACTGAGCTGAAGGCTGAACCTGGGCCTTCTGGGGCTTGGGATGATGCCAGACTTCCTGCAAATGGGCAGAGAGAGGCTCCATCAGCACATTTTCTGGACGCAGAGACCGAGGCTCAGAGCTGGCAGCCCCAGCATGGGCATCGCCAGGACCCAGGTCCTGAAGCCCAGCCCCTCTTGCAGCCAGGGAGTTCGGCTCCCGTGGAGGGAGAAAGGGGCCTTTCTAGACTTTGGAATTCATGTATGTGGTTCTTTAAGTTTTAGAATTTCGATAGAATAACTTACTCTATTTGCTCTCCACCCACACAGAGCCCATGAGATCCAGGGCCTTGGGTTTCAGAGCCCTGCCTGGCTGTGACTCTGGCCACCTTGGGCTTCTGGGCTCAGCTCTCTCCTTTAGGGAAACTTGGCCTGCCTTGGGCTACCCGAGGGCAGTGGAAAATAATGGATATGAAAGGGCTTTGTAAAAAGCCACATGTCCAGCCAGGTTGTCACAAAGGAACCTTCATAACGAGAAGCCACATCCGTGTGAGACCCACACTGAGACCTTCCTCAAGCCACTCCTCCTCCTCAAATGCCCCTCTGCCTTCTCCTACGCACCTTTCAAGACCCAAGCTGAAAGTTACTTCTACCAGGAAGCCCTCCCTGACCCCTCTCAGAGGCTGGTTTTTCTTTAGTTCTCCTGCCCCTCCCTGTGACAAACACGTTACAAAACTCACCAGGGAAGGACCCTGTTTCAAATCGCCCCTCCTCGCCCCCTGGGCCTGGCACCCTGTCCAGAACTCGGTAGGCGTTCCAGAAATGTGGAATGAATGAACGCTAAATGCATCTCTTTTGGTCTGTAAATCCAGCTGCTCACGTACAATTCTCCCGACAAAGGAAAGGAACCCAAAGTGAAAGCAAATCACCATCGTTTCCGTGACAAGCTCTGGGAGCCTCAGAGGAAATTCTCGCGCTGGATTATGGAAGGAATTTGCCTTTATTTTTAATTTGTGCCAATATCTAAGAAAACGGCACTTTATTTTGAGCCCATCAGGCAACAACGAGGAGCTTTGGAATCTGGCACGGGAGACAAACTTTCCCAGCCCAATTTCCCAATGCAAATCTCTCCGCAGCGGCAGAGCCGGCCGTCCCCTCCCTCTGCTGGGCACCTCTCTGAGGCTTGCCAGGGAGGAATAATCAGATTATGTAGCTGGGTTTTCAAAGATCACGGTTTGTCTCATTTTCCAGGGAAGTGTGAACAAAAAAATTTTTCCCTCCCAGGGCTCTGTTAAGAGGTTCCAGAACTTAATTCAGTGTTAAATGGGTGTAATTTGGGAAACTCATGCATTATTTCTTAATTTCTGGAAGGAGCGTTTGCACACATCTGCTGGGGTAGGTGTGCGTGCGGGCAGATGGGTGGTGACTGGAGCATGTGCCCCAGATGGGAGGGGAGGGAGAGCAGGCTGGGGGGCATGGGCTGTCGATATAAATGCCCCATTCAGGTTGACGTCGGAAAATATAGGACTAGAGGCATTTACATTTCATCTCAGCTTCTGCTTCTGTGGATGGCCAGGCACGGAGAGATTCTGAAGCCTTTTCCTAAAAGGAGTGCCTCGGGGGGTTTCAGGGCAAATTTCGTCATCTAGGAAATGTCTGTACTGTCCCACACCGCCCCGACTCCCCAAAGCTCCTCGAGGCCTCTAGACAATGTCCACCGTGTCTGCAATATAGGCTTGAGCATCCTTGGCCCTCAAGAATCCCCAGTTTACTGTGTGACCTTGAGTGCAGTCCCAGCCCTCTCTCAGCCTCAGTGTCCCCATCTGAATATGGGGAAGCAGATCAGCTTCAACCCCCTCCACCAGCAGCTCCTGGGGCCTCTCCCCATCACAGCACAGCGCACGAGGCTCAGGCCTGCTGCTGGCACTGTCTTTGTCTACCGCCCTGCCCACCCCCTTGAGGGCTGTGGAGAGTGGGGTGTGCACACACACACACACACACACACACACGTGCGCATACGCCAGAGACCCTGCCTGGGCCTGGTCTGGCACTTTCAGAGGTACTGTGTCCTGAGGTGCTGAACAAGAAATCCTGGGCTTGTGGGGAGTGGGGGCCCCGGCTAGAGAATGATTTATTCATAGAGTCATTCATTAAACAGGTTGGCTGGAAGCTGCCCGGGAGTGGGTCTCAACAACCTTGGGGTCTCCTCCACCTCCCCAGGGGGTTCATGCTTGGGGGTCAAGGAATGTGTACCCAGGAGGAAGGCAGGAAGGAGGGAAGGGGTACAAAAAGGGAGGGAGGAAAAGATGGGGTCACCCCCCTGCCAGGCCCTGGGCAGAGTGAGACCAGCGTCTACAAAGTGGGTGTCCCCTATTGTCCCCAGGAGGGCATAACCAGGGTGGACAGGGCCTCGGGTCACACTCCTCACTCATCCTGGCTCAGATGTCCAGAACCCTGCCTGTTTAGTGTTTAGGAAACGAGGTCCCACTATTCTTAGGTGTTGACGATTGTTTCAGTAACTTCTGAAAGAGCAGCTGGGCTGAGAGAAGCCCCTCTTGGGGCAGCAGGGGAAGGGGCTCTCAATTCGCTCTAAGATCCTGTGAATCTATTGTACGAGTCAACTGGGGAGAAGCTAAAGCAGCCGAGACTGGGTTAATAGAGGCAGAGCATCCCTAAGAAGGGAGGTGATAGCTTTCATCTAATCATAAGGCGGGCCAGGCTCTGGGTCAGTAATACGGGAAAGTAAACAGGATAATGAGTAGGAAGTGAGACTATGGGGCCCCAACCCTGTCATGGCTCCTGGTGCTGTGTCTTAGGAGCCTCTACATCCCCACCCCGCACTAGGCGATATAGTGTAGTGGTTGGGAGCCTGGTCCTGGTGAGGTTATGTATTATTAGCCTCTCTGGGTCAGTTTCCTCATCTATACAACAGAATCTACAGTTGCCATTGACAAGGTTGGCATGAGGATTAAGTGGGAAGCTGGGTTCTGAGTGCACTTAGCATGGTACCTGGCTTGGAGCAGGCCTTTGGGCTGTCACTGCCAAGTGCAATCCTAGTTCTGTGCGGGGTGCAACTGTGAGCCTGTTCGGTGAAGTCCTGTATTGTGGACACAGACAGCTGAAGTGGCCAGACCTGGTGTCCACATGCCACCGCCCCCGACCCACCCCAGAAGCCAAGGGCCTGGGCATGAGGCAACCCACCTGCAGTGTGGCCTTTGGGGTGGGGCTGGAGAGGGCTTGGCCAATTGTCCTAGGAAACTGGAAATCAGATTCACCATCTTGGCCAAAACTGCCTCTCCCTCTGCCCAACTCAACCATGGGCAGCCCACCCAGAAGCTGTCTAAGCTCCAAACCTGGCCACCCTCCCTCCTCCCTGCCCCACTCTGCTATTCAAACCCTCACCCAAGCTGGGGGTGGTGTTGTCTCCTGCTCTGGCCCTGCTCCAGGGGAGCTCCATCCCCCAGCCCTCCAGGCCTGCAGCCACCTCCCAGCCCTGCAGGTCCAGAAGGCTTCAGCCACCCTGCTGTGTCTGCATCTCTGCCCATAGAGGGTCCCTGCCCAGAACATCTCCTCCCCCTTCCTCTGGTTGATTCATGCCTGTCATTCTGGACCAAGCTCCCCCGGCCCCAACCCCTCCCAGGTTCCAAAGGACAAGTGCCTCCCGCACGTGCACTTCCCGACCCCTGGGAGCTCCCCACTGCCTCATGGCCTGACCTAGGCATGCCTCCAGCTCTGCTGGCTTGTCCAGGGTCACTTCCTCCTCTGCTTCCTCGACAGCTGCCAAGGGTGAGCCGAGGTGCTTCAGCACAGGCATGTGGGCTAGGGGAGCTGGCTTAAGAAGGGGAGGGAAGGGATGGATGGATGGATGACTGGTAACTGGGAGTGGCCATCAGCTGGTCTCACTCTAGGCAGGTCCCACTTGCTTTCTTTGTCACTTACAAAGGTCTGACTGAGCAGCACTGGCCCTGCCCCCTACCCCTCTCATCCAGTCCACCTGCCCTGATAAGCTCCAGGCTGGGTGGCTCAGGAGAGCGAGAATGGGACACACACGCGCGCGTGTGCGCGCGTGCACGCGGCTCCAAACGAAACTGCTCCCCTCACTCCTCTTCATCAGTCCATACCTCCCAGATGCCTGAGATAGAGCCAGGAACGCAGCGTGAAGATGACATTAAAGAAAGAAACCGTCAGAAACCCTTGCCTGGGGCATTCAGCAACCAGCCACAATCAGCTGCCTGGTTGTAGAACTTCCTGGTCATCTCTTGCCAGAATAGGCACAGCAGACAGCCTCTCTGGAGAGACGGGGTGCTTGCAGAGAGGTGCTCTGCACTGAGCAGTCACAGATCCAGGGCATGGGGAGCGACCCCCCAGTTCTAGGCAACCATGACCGGCATGGGGATTGTCCTGGTTGATGCTGGGACCTGAAGGTTATTTGAATTCTGCTTTCGAATGACATTTCTCACCGAAGCTGAAACCTACCCGTAGGTGAAAAGTCCCAACGATTACCCCTGGACCATCTGATTCCCAGAGAGATTTGGACAATCAGACTCAGGTGAGGAAACAAAGGGTGATGCAGGGAGGGACTTCTCATCAGTCTGGGTCTGAACAGAGCTGAACTTGATGGTATTTCAGGCACAGCCACCCAGCAGCGAGATGCACAGGACATTACTAACCGAAAACACCTTAGACAACGCCTACAGCAGGGCCCTCATTTTATAGTCTAGGAACCTGAGGTCCACAGACATGTGGACAGCTGCCTGGGGTCACACAGCCACCAACGCTCAGTGGGAACCGACAAGTGTTTCTCACAGTGAGCTCACAGCAGCCTTTGGTGGTGGGCATGGCTGCCATTCTGTCTTCCAGATGAGGAAACCGGCTGGGAGGCGTCAGGAGCCTTGGTCAAGGTCATACAGCCCTGGAGAGGGGACTGGAGGCCACCCCCAGAGAGTCCCTGTGTGGGGCACTTCGTGTTCTTCCCATCCTAGGCTGGGATTCCTGTAAGTGTCAGGTGCAGTCACTTACAACAGGCTCAGGAGGCCCAGAGAGGTAGGGGAGATACAAAGAGGCATCCCCAGAGGTGCTCTCCCGCAGATTACATAACTCCCCTTCCCTGTCCGATGGCCCCGGGGGGAGGCTGGGGCAGCTAGCAAGAGTGGGGGGCACCCAGCGGGGGAATGGACCCGGCCTTATTCGTCTATATCCTCTTGACTCTTTCCAAAGAGGTAACAGTCGTAGGCGCCAGGACGCACTGGCTTTCTCCCCCTTTCTTTTTCCCTCTGGTTGGGTAACAAATACTAATACTAATAATGATAATAATAATTGGAATAAATATAACCTCGAGACGCTTGGGGTCTCGTTGCCATGGCAACCGCGGGCGCTAATGAGCTTCTGAGGCTGCCCTCGGGGCCACCCAGACCTGGGCGCGGGATCAATGTTGATTCGGCCCCTGGAGGCAATAGCGATTCCGCGGGGGCCACACGGCGGACCAGGACCGAGGAGCAGGCACTTGGGAGGGGTCCTTCTCCCCGTCCCCTGCGCTGCCCAGCTGGGACCCCCAGGCCCCTCTGGGTCCGCAGCGTGGCCCTCAGTCCCTGTGTAGCCCGCACGGGGCTCCCAGCTCACTGCGCTCCCCGACTCGGTTCTCGGAAGCCAGTCCCCACCTCGGACGCGGATTCCGGTCCCGGCCACCGCGTCCCGGCACGGTGCGCCCCGGACTGCTCTTCACAACCCGGCCCTTCTTCTCCAAGGTTCAGCGACCCCGACCTTGGTGAGCGCCGGCGCGGACCCCAGTGCCGAACACCGGCTGTCCCGCAGGGCTCCTGCCCCCAGACCCTTCCCCGGTCGTCCCCAGCCCCTTTCTAAAGAGCCCCGGACCCCAGTCATATGACCCTTACCCGCCTCTCTCAGTGCGCCCACCCTTCACCCCTTCTCCGGAGCCCCGCGCCGCAGACCCCGCCCCCCACTTGCCCAGACTCTCCTCCGCCAAGAGCTCCGCCCCGGCCCCTTTCCACGCCGCGCTCGGACCCCGGCCCGGGCGCGCCCCTCCCCCGCGCGGCCCCCGCCCTGCCCGCCCCGGGGCGCAGCTCACCTCGTGCCCGCCGCCCGCTCGTCCCTCGCTCCGTAGCCGGGAGCCGGCGCCCGCGGGAGCCGCCTGCTGGGGTGCGGGGGCTGCCCACGCCCCCGCGATGCCCCCGCCGCCGCCGCAACAGTTGTCCGGCTTCTGGGGGCTGCGGGGACGCGGGGACTCCGGGCTCCTGGATCGGCGCTCGGAAGGCGCCCGCTCCTAGGCGCGCCGGGCGCGGCGCGGAGCTGGGGCTGGGGCCGGGGCTGGGGCTGGGGCTGGTGCCGAGGCTGGAGCTCCGGCTCCGCGTACGGCTCGGGGTCCGGCGGCCGGCCGCATGCCCCGTCGCCGCCCGCGGCTACTCGGCGGCCCGCGCCGCCCGGCCGCCCGCCGGCCCCGAGCCCCGCGCCGCGCCCGCCGCCGCCGCCGCCGCCGCCGCGCTCATGCTCGCCGGGCCCCGCGCTCGCCGCCGCCGCCGCTGCCCACTTCACTCTTTGGCGCTCGCTCCGCGCCGCGCCCTCTGCTGCCCCCTCGCCCGGGCTCGCCGAGCTCCCGCCGCCCTGCCCGCCGCGTCCTGCGCTCTCCTCTCTCTCCCTTCCTCTCTCCTCCCTTCCTCTTTCTCTCTCTCCCTCTCTCTGCGTCCTCCTCTCATTTTTTTTCTTTCGCGGTCTCTTTTCTCCCCCTGTGGCTCTTTCTCTCTCCCCTCCTGCTGTTTGCGGTGGCTTCTCAGTTTCTCTTTTTACTTCCTTTCCGTCGTTCTTTCACGCCTTCTTCCTCCTTTTCCTTCCTTCTACTTTTCCCTTTCCTCTTCCCGCTTTCCTGCCCGGTTTCCTTCCTCCCTGCCTCCCTTCCTCCTTCCTTCCTTCCTCTCCGTTCTTCTCTCTTTGTTCCTTCCTCCTCCTTCGCTCCTTCCTTCCCACTCCCTTTTCCTTTCCTCTTCCCACCCCAGTTTCCTACTCTTCAGTCCTCCCATCTCCTTCTAACACACACCTGCTTTGTCTGGGGGCCACGTTATTCCCGCCAGCCAGACCCTGGCCAGGGGGATCAGGGTCACGGTCAACTTGGGCCAAGAACCCTTCGCATGAGACAGGCTCCTCTGCCACGGTTTCCTGTGGGAAAGGCCCCACTTCCTACCCTCCTGGGCCACTGCATGGGGTCCCCTCCTCGGCTCCTGCTCCCCGCTCCACCCAGCAATCCCCCAGCTCCTGTCTGCCCCCCATTTCACCCCTCACCTGTGGGACAAGAATGTGCTTGCCCTTCTGTGGCCTCAAAGCCAGTGAGCCCCCATTTCCCCACCTTCCTCTGTCCCCGGCCGGGAGACCTGCGGTTGTAAAGAGGTCTTGTGGGGAGAAGGTTGCAGCCTCCTCGAGGGCCCCAAGAGAGAATGGAGACGAAGATCTTTTATCAATTATTGATTTTAGGAGGAAGAAGGGAGCCTCTGGAGGACTGGCCCCAAGATTCTCCCACCTGGGTCTCCTGAGATGGTGGCCCTCATTTCACTTTTCTAAGCATTGATGGAACTGCAACAGAAACTGGACTAAGCCCTGTATACTTGTTGTATTCTTTATGCTTTATTTGTTCCTCACCACAGTGCTGAGCAGCGTCCTCCCCACTTCACAGCAGAGGCGCTGGGACTCAGAGAAGTTAGGACACCTGCTCTGAGCCACACAGTCAGCTAGGGGCAGAATCGGGGCTCAAGCCCAAGTCTGCCTGACCTTTCAGGCCCAGTCCCTCAGCCTTGGCCCCTCACAGGTACCTGGGTGAACATCAAGAGAAGGCACCGAAGGCAAGCACTGCACCCTCTCCTTACTGAGGAGGAACCAGAGACAGCGGCAGGTGCCTGGCAACAGCTTGTACATGACCCGTTGATGGGGCTGGGAGTCCCGATGGCATTTCTGATGCCACATCCTGGGCCCCTTTCAAGGATAAGAGGGAGGCTCAGCCTCGTGCCTAAGGCACCCAGCAGGACAGTGGGAGTGGTGCCGGGGCGCCCACGCTAGGAAGCCTGCACTGTTGGAGTGCCTCGATTTCCCCACCTGTCTCACAGGTGTCCATGCCTTCCTGTCCTCAGTGGACCTGGCTTGAGCAGCTGCCCAGGCAGGACACTGAATCTCCCCCAAGGGAGCTGATGTGGGCCCTGCTCATGGGAGAGGCAGAGGGGCCTCCGTGAATGCCCCAGCAGGGCGAGGTCAGGGCCACAGCGAGGGCTCAGGGAGGCAGCACCTGCTTGGCCACAGGGGCAGGCAGTGTTGCCCAGTGGGAAGGCTCATGGGATTTGTAGCAAGGCGGCACTTTGTCCCTAATTGGCCAGGTGGCCTTAGGCACGGCACAGAAGCTCCCTGAACGTCAGTTCTCTTTCCTGAAGAGGTCACAGCACTACCTCCCAGACAGGGTGTCTCAAGGACTAAATGAGACGAGGCCCATGAGGTACTTCTCCTGGCACCTGGCAAATATCCCAAGAGGGGGACAGAGGAAACTGAGGCCCAGAGAGGCCATGGAACAGGTGGAAGTGCCGGGTGCTGGTGGTGGTGGGGGGCTGGGAGGTGCCTACCAGACTGTCCCGTCTGATTTTGGCTGTCACGCTGGAGAGGTGCCTGTCATCTGTGCCCTAGCAAGGACTGTGTCTTAGGCTCTCAACGCCAGGGACACTCAGCTTTGAGGGATGTGGGCTGAGCGAGGGGAGGAGGTGTCAGGGCGTCACAGCAGGCCGCCTGTGTTGCTGGGATGGGGTCTGTGGTGTGTAGTGTGTGTATGTGTGTGTTGTGTGTTGTTTGTTGTGTGAGTGGTGTGTGTTGTGTGATGTGATTTGTACATGGTGTTTCATGTGTGCATGTACTATGTGTGCTCTGTGAATGCGTATTAAATGAGTGGGGTGTGTGTATGGCATATGTGTATGTGTGTATGAGAGAATCTGAGTGGTGTGTGTTTTGTGTGTGTGCTGTGTGTATATGAGAGTGTGTGAGTGGTGTGTGTTTTGTGTGTATGTGTGTGCATATGAGTGTGTGAGTGGTGTATGTGTCTTGTGTGTGTTGTGTCTGTGTGGTACTGTATATGAGGTGTGCGATGTGTGTTTATGGTGTGTCTGTGTGTTGTATATAGTGTATGGTGTGTGTGGTATGTGTGAGATGTGTATGTCTATGAGTATACATAGGATTGTTGAGAGTGTGTGCTGTGTGTGTTCTGTGTGTGTATGCGTGTTTAAGAGTGTGTGTGTGTTATATCTGTTGTGTGTCGTGTGGTATGTGAGTATAAATTGTGTTGTGTGTGTTGTATGTGTGCATTGTATGTGGTATGGTTGGTCTGTGGTCTGTGGTGTGTGTGGTGTGTTTGTGAATGTGTATGTATGTGTATGTGTATGAGAGTGTGAGTGGGGTGTGTTGTGTGTATATGTGAAGATATGTGAGTATGATATATGTGAGTGGTATGTGTCAATGTGTGTGTCTCAAGGTGTGTGTGGTGTGTGTGTGTGTGAGTGGTGTGTGTGTGGTGTGTGTGTGTATGTGAGGGTGTGAGTGGTGTTTGTGGTGGTTCATGGTGTGTGTGGTGTGTGTGTGTGAAGGTGTGAGTGAATGGTGTGTGGTGGTGTGTGTAGGGTGTATGAGGGTGTGAGTTGGTGTGTGTGAGGGTGTGAGTGCTGTGTGTGGGGTCTGTGGTGTGTCTGTGAGGGTGTAAGCAGTGTGGGGATGTGGTGTGTGTGTATGAGCTGGTGTGTGTGAGGGTGTGAGTGCTGTGTGTGCACTGTGTGTGGGGTCTGTGGTGTGTCTGTGAGGGTGTAAGCAGTGTGAGGATATGGCATGTGTGTAGGTGTGTATATGAGTGGGTGAGTGTGAGTGGTGTGGGGGTTGCAAGTGTATGTATGTGTGTGAGGTGTGAGTGAATAGTGTGTGTGGTGTATGGGTTGTGTGGTGTCTGTGTATGTGTAAGGATGCGAATGGTGTGTGTGGTTGTGTGTGTGAGTGGTGGGTGTGTGTGTGTGTGAGGGTGTGAGTGGTGTGGGTTGTGTGTGAGATGTGAGTGGTGAGGGTGTGTGTGAGATGTGAGTGGTGAGGGTGTGTGTGAGATGTGAGTGATGAGGGTGCGTGTGTGTGTAAGGGTGTGAGTGAATGGTGTGTGTGTGTGTGAGGTGTGAGTGGATGGTGTGAATGAGCGGTGTGTGTGCTATGTGTGCTGGGGTGTGTGATGGCTGTTGGCATGCGGGGGTGGTGGAATGAGGCATCTCCCTTTTTTGGGTGCGCATGTCTGGAATCTCCATATGGTGTGTTCGTGCATGTTTTCCACGTGTATGTGTGGTGGTGGTGGTGTGTGTGTGCATGTGTGATGTTTGTGTATATGTGTATTTGTGGTGAGTGTGTATGTATGGTAAGTGTGGTGTCTGTGTATCTGTGTGTATGTGTGGTGGTGGTGGTGTGTGTGTGTGCATGTGTGATGTTTGTGTATATGTGTATTTGTGGTGTGTGTGTATGTATGGTAAGTGTGGTGTCTGTGTATCTGTGTGTATGTGTGGTATATCTGTGTGTGGTATGTTTGGTGTGTGTTTCTGTGTGTATGCATGGTGTGTGTGTGGTGTTTGTGTGTGTATGTGTGTGTGTATGGTGTGTGTGTGTATGGTCTGTGTGTCTATGTGTGTGGTGTGTATGTGTGGTGTGTATGGTGTATGTGTGTATGGTCTGTGTCTGTGTGTGGTGTGTGTGTGTATGTGTAGTGTATGTCTGTGTGGTGTGTAGTGTGTGTTTCTGTGTATATGTGTGGTGTGTGTGTAGTGTTTGTATGTGGTGTATGTGTGTTCTGTGTGTGTGTGTGTGTATGTGTGATGTGTGTGTGTGGTGTGTTCAGGGCATGTGGAAAGCGTCATCATTTAGTGGAGCCCCTCCCCCTCATTGTCCCTCCCTACCGCCCTTCACCTGCCACTGGGCGGGGCTCTGTGCCTGTCCCAGGTCAGTGCTGGATACCCAGAGACCAGAAAAGGTCCCTGCCCCAAAGAAGCTTAAGGTCGGGTTGGTGACAGCACAAATGTTAAGGCTGTATCACTCCATCTCCTACAGGATGAAACTCCATCCCCTCTTCCTGTGCCTGTGGCCCAGCCCACCTGCCCAGCCTCCTCTGCAGTCAGGTGCTGGAGCTCCAGCCATGTCAAACCTGCAAGCCACGGTGGCTGTCCTGGGTGGTCACTCCATGGCCTCCTCAAAACCCCATGACAGGCCCACTATGTGCTGGGCTGGGCTGCCCTCCGCAGTGCTTCCAGAGCCCTGCACCTTCACCTTCTCTCTCTAGAACAGGCTCCCCTACCTTGGACAAAACTACTTTGCCTCCCTGAGCCTCAGTTTCCTCATCTGCATAATGGGAATGACCTCAAAGGGTCAATGTGAGGATCAGACGAGAGATAAGATCATAACAGGCAATGGTCCTGTCGATTAACCCACAATAAATCAATGCTTGGCACTTCGTGGGTACTTGGTCTCATCAACGTCTCTTCTGCTTTTTCAGGAGGCCAAGGGGTGAGCAGGAAAAAGTGTGGACTTTGGAACTGAATGGATTTGGGTTTGGATCTCTGCTTGGCCACTCACCAGCTGTATGACCATGGCCAATGTTATTCACTTCTCTCGTGTCCTGTGCTGCCCCTGTCAGATGACCACCAACTTTACATTTCCAGAGTCTGAAACCAAATGGGTATCCCTGGGCCAAAATCCTGGGGTGGGTGGGGCCGCGCTTCCTGGAGGCTCCAGGGGAGGACCCTCCTGGCCCCTTCCCACCTCTGGTGGCACCCTCAGCTTGCAGCGACATCACCTGGTCTTGGAGGGCAGTATCTTCAGATCTCCCTGCGCTCCTCTTCCCACAGCCTCGGGTCAGATGCTCCCTCTGCCTCCCTCTTATAAGGATGCCTGTGATCGCATTAGGGCCCACCTGGATCATCCCGGATAATCCCCCCATCTCAAAATCCTCCGCTCAACCCCATCTGCAAAGTCCTTTTTTCCCTGCTTGCTGTTTATACGGTAGCACTGGCAGGTTCCAGGGATTAGGATGCGGATATCTTTGGGGGCAGGGGAGCACTCTTCAGCGTTCTGCCCTCTGGGCGTCTGCTGAGGCAGGTGTGAGGGCATAGGCTCGGGGCTACTGTGTGAGTCCAGTGAGACGGAGCATGTAAGCATGTAAGCTGTCATCCACGGACCACTCAACAAATACTGCTGCGTCTCTGCTCCTGGCTGCACTGGAGGAGGCATGGGCAGGTGACTATGCAGACTGCCCTGGGAGACATTCCCCTGCCCCATTTCTGGGCACCTACTGCGTGCCGGGCCGCGCCCGACGCCCCACATCTGTCGTGGCTTCATCCTCCATCCCTATTTACTATTTCTCTGCCTTCGGGAGGCCTGCTCCCCCGCAAACTTGACTGCTCACGGGCGGCCTGGCGATGACTCATGCTCTCTCCCTCGGTGGAGAGCAGCCTTTTCAAAGGGCTGGCTGGGGAGGGAGCTAAATTTAAAGCCAGGCTTCCCGAGAAGATCACCTGCCACATCAAAATTGCAGCCATTTAATCGGGAGTCGGGGACATGAGGCATCGCACCCTCTTTCCTTTCTGAGAGGGTGGTGCTTGGAGCCCAAGACCCTGCGGCGGGCAGGGGGAGGGGGCTCTGGTGTGGCGGAACCAGCTGCTCCCTGGTCTCAACATATTCCCTCACCTTCCCCCACTTCCTTGGGGAGCAGCCCCCCACCCTCCCAAGGACCACTCCCAGCCCCTTCCTCCTCCAAGCGGTTCCAATCCCCCAGCCCCCATTTCCTAAATTCAAAATCGAGGGCTCAGAGAGATTTAGAGGCACCCTACCCCCTCAAAGTCCTCCAGCAAGGGTGTGGCCAAGCTGGGCAGTGCCCTGGACTGGTGGTTGCTCTGATCCTTGGGTAGGGTGGACAAGGCAGGGGCAAGTTGTTGCCTCTTTGAGCTTGTTTCCTTATTTATCGATCAATTCCAGGCGGGAGGAAGCACTTTGGTGGGTCCTGGAGGGCATTGTGTTCACTCTACCTGTTTACCTGGGAGGAGATGGAGGCCGTGAGGTGGGGAGACTCGGCCCAGGACCCCGGGAGGGAAAGAGGAGCCGGCCAACAGCCAGGCCTCTGCCTCCCAGCCCTGGCCTCCTCTGAGATGCGAGGCTGGCTCGGTCACTGCTGCCCTTGTGCCTTTGCCAGTGGGTGGGGCTGGCTGGCTGCCTGTCCCAGCTCCCTGCTCTCCTAACCGACCACAGGAGCCTCGTGTCACAGCAAAGCCATGGCTTCCCTGTGGCTATAGGAACAGGTCACAGGGAGGCAGGGCTGCCCACTGGTTAGGGTGCTGGCTGTGGGGCGAAAGCTGAGTCTGAATCTTGGTGGCTGCCGTATTGTGAGTCTTGACTGCTTGGGGCTGAGCACATAGTAGTTGCTCTGTGTGCAGGCATCAGTGCCGTGGCTGACTGTGGTCCCACAGATTTGGAAGGAGTGGTGAGCTGGGTGCCAGGGTCCGGGAAGCTCGCAGGTCAGATGCACTATACAGATGCCAGCAGTGGGGTTTGCCAAAGGCCGTCATCTCATCCCTGGGGGTTCCACAGTCTGCCAGCTCCTCCTCTCTGGCCTGCCCACCTCCCTGTTGGTCACAAGTGTAAACACAAGTTTCTCTTCCAGGCCTGGCAGGAGGCAAGAGGGGGCTTCTGTCTGCAAACAAAGTGCATGCAGCAGGCCCGCCTCTAAGCCACACCCTCCTCCCTAGTGTTCCCCTGTGATTACACTGTACTGAGAAAGGAACTTTGCAGGTGTCATGAAGGTGACTAATCAGCAGACCTTAAGAGGAGATGATCTGGCTCAGGACCTCGTCACATGAGTCCTTTAAAAGCAGAGCATTTTCTCTGACTGGTGACAGCAGCTGGGGCCCAAGAGACCCAGGGTGAAAGGCGTGGGCATGAGGCAGTGGGGTGCAGGGGTCTCGGGACAAGGCGGTGAGGAGCTGAGAGCCCCCAACCAACACCAGCAAGGACACAGGACCTCAGTCCTATAGCCACAAGGAGCTGGATTCTGCCGACACCTCCAGATGAGCCCAGGAGCCTCCAGGTGAGGGCCCAGCCTGGCTGATACCTTGAGGTCAGCCTTGTGAGACCCTAAGTGGAGAACCCACTGAGCCTGCACAGACTTCTGGCCTCCAGGACTATGAAACAGCAGGTGGGTGGTGTTTTAAGAGGCCAAGTTTGTGGCAGTTTGTTATGTTTTGCAGCAATAGAAAAACCCACGGCCTCAGCAACCACTTGTGCTAACACCTTTTTAATGGGGTGCAGAGTCTTACAGCCCCTCCTCCACTGTTCCCCCAGGGGGCAGCCCCTGACATTGCCATTCCTCTGCTTACAGACCCTCCATGGGTAGCCTTCAGGATGAAGTCTGGGCTCCCCATGGTTTGGCATTTAACGTGGGAAAGAAAAGACATCGTCCCCATCAGTTTGGAGAAGGTTGGCCGGGGGGCCCTGCTGTGTGCTGGGGGCAGCTGAGTTTCACAATGCACCAAGCTCCCAGGGAAATGCCTGGACTCCAGAGGCAGCTGTGCAGACCTGTCTGCCCCCCAGAGTCCTAGGGCTCAGGGCGCATGGAGATGCCCCTGGGTCAGGGAACACTGAGCAGCCCAGGCACACTGGGAAGACATCAGCTGTGAGGGGGTGACGCGGAGCCAGAAGGGTTGGGGGATCGGGGAGCACCAACTTCACTTCCCGAAGCTGAAACACAAGAGACCCCAGGGATGCAGGCTGTACCTGGCCTCAGTTTCCTTATCTGTAGACGATCACTGATGATAAGCCCCGCTCAGGTAGCACCGGGCTGTTCTCAGCGTGTGATGCGCATTACCTCGTAAGATGGGGTAGGTGCTATTTGTCAGTGCTGTCAATATCACAGTTTCCCAGGCAAGGAGCTGCGGATAGAGGTGAGGCTAGAACAGTGGCTCTCGGGCAGACGGAGGGGCCGGTGAATGAGGGCCCGGGCTCTGGCTTTGTGGCTGTGTCCTGGGCTTGCCTCCTGGCACCCCATATAGCAGCTGGGGACCTGGACCAGGTGGACTGGCTACCACCTGCTGCCCTGTGTCCTCCTCTGCAAATCGGGGACAGTGATGGCTGGTCTCAGCCCAGGCTGGCTCACAGAAGGCAGAGGTTCTGTCCAGGGGGAAGTGAGAGGTCCCCACCGTAGCTCAGATGCTCAGCCCTGCCACCCAGCTCTGTGGCATCAGGTTCATCAGGGGGAATGGCAAACTCCACTCCTGTTCCCCGGCGCTGTGCGTCTAACCTGGGCTTGGCATCTCTGCAGCTGGCGGCTGTCACAGCTCGCTGCATCCTACCGCCAGGCATCTGAAACTCAGCCTGGGACGGCGAGAATTTAGATGGTGCCAGTTGGCAGGTGGAGCTGAGCACCCAGCGATGAGCCTCACTTGCACAGAGCCCCGCCTACCCTGCAGCAGGCCCCCAGAGTAATGCAGTAATAACAGCAACAACAATGACGACAGGCAGGATCTTTGGTGTGTGTGGGAGTCCCCGAAGTTCACTGAGTGCCCTCCACACCTGCTCATGCCTTGCATCCATGCAGGGAGTACAGGCAGGTGCTACCCTCTTCTCAGAGAGGTTGTGTCATGGGCCGGAGGTCACACAGCGCCTGAGAGGCAGAGCTGGGCAGAAATCTGAGGACCCTGATGCAGATGCTCGTGCTACTGCTGGGAAGCTCCTTCTCAGAGCCTGTGTCTTGGGGCACTAGGGTGAGGGCTCTGCTCTGTAGACCAGTCATTTTACATCCCCGGGGTGGAGCAAGGCGGCCCAGGCTGGACAGGAGCCTCAATTTTGTAGCTGTGTGCCCTGCACAAGTCACATGGCCCCTCTGAGATTAAGATCTACCTTTTTTCTCTGACCAGGTTGCCAGCTCCTTGAGGACAGGGAGTGCACCTTCTCTCCTCACTCTTCCTGGGCCAGGCACAGAGTATTGGCAGAACACTCTGTTTAACTGAAGTCGAACGAGGGCCCCCACTTACCGGGGGCTCTGTGCCTCACACTGTCACTCGGATGGTTTGCCTGAATCTTCACAGCCATCCTAGGAGTCACTTCTATGCATTTCCTATTAACAGATTACAAAATCAAACAGGCCCAGAGAAGTTAGGGGACTTGCCCAGGGGCACACAGCTGGCAGTGGCACAGCCGAGATTTGAACTTGGATCTCTCCCTCCCTAGCCCCTGCCCTAAGCCTCTACTCTTGACCTCAATGCAACAAAGAACAGAGTCGAGAGCTCTAGGGTGGGAGCTGATCCTAGGCCTGCCTCTCTAGGCCTTGGTTTCCCCCTCCCCGCTCCGTGCTCATTGCTGGTCTGGTCCCTCCAGCTCGCAGTGGGAGGCTCTGGTAGGCTCCGTTCAGCATTGGCTTCTGGCTGGTTTAGTCCAGGCGCCGAGAGGCAGGTTATCTGGGATTCAACAGCTCAGGCCCCCATTGCCCAGGCTGGAATTCCAGGCCTCTTTGATTTCGCGGAGCAGCCTCTCCCAATCTTGTAAATTGTTTGGCTTGGCCTCACGGAGCAACCTTTGTTATTGCAAAATCTCATGTTTCCGTAAAGCCCAGGGAAAGAAGAGGCTTTGGCGGCAGGTTCCAGCGCCTGTCTGAATTCTGTTCTTGTGAGGCTCCCAGTTGTGGGGAGGCCAGCCTGGGGCTGAGCGGCAGGGTGGGGGCCGTGGCCCTGGCCAGGTGGCCCAAGCCTGTGTGAGCACCTGCCAGCCGCAGTCTGGTCACCAGTCAACATCCGAGATGAACCAGAACCGCCACAGAGATGCCCAAAGGCCAGACAGGGTGAGACTGGGGTGAGGAAGCCAGGGGAGATGTTTCCATGGTCACAGGCCTGGGACACTCCACAGACCCTGTCCAAGGGCTCCCAGGCAAATCGGGACCAGCCAAGCCCTGATTCCTTTGGAAGAGGAGAAAGGAAAGGAAACTCCAGCTTCCAGAGCCTGGATTCATAAATCTCCTGCCAGGCCTGGGCCTTTACAAACATTTCCTCATGAGCACTACCAGCCCACCATGAGCAAGGCATGATTATTTTTGCACTGTTACAGCTGAGGATAGGAAGGATCAGAGAGGTTAAGTACCCCGTCCAGGGCCACACAGCTGGTCAGTGGAAGACGTTGCCTGTGCTGGATTGGATTTCCAGGTTCAGAATCATTTATGCCAACATTGTTTCTCAGTTGGAGAAAGCAAGGTTTCATCTTAGTGTCCAGGAGCTGCCTCTGCCTCAGTCTCTCCATCCTGGATCAGGCCCCATGAGGGACCAGGCCCTCTGCGGTCAGGTTTGCTGACATCCTGCTCTAGGTCCCCCAGAATGTGATGCCGGGTACTGGAGCCCAGGCCAAGAGAGAGGATGGGCTGCCTTCTGCCCCAGGGCACCATGGGAATATCTGGGAGCACCACTTGCAAAGATGGAACCCCAGAACCATGGATTGCTAGAGCAACCTTCTAGGACCAGCAGCATGAGCCCCAGCTACTGATGAGAAAATGGAGGGTCCAAGGGTCCAGTGAGTTGCCCAAGGCCCCTGTGCAGTGAGCCTCCTTGCCACCTTCATGTTTAATTTCAATGCGACAATTACAGATTTGCAGTCAGACTCTTGGGTCTGCCTCCTGTCTGCGCCCCCTTGGACAAAACGCTTTCCTTTTGTAAGTCTCAATTTCCTCATCTTTGAAATGGGGCCCACAGTTCCTCCCTTTTAGGGACCTGGGACGGTTGGTCAGTGGAGGCCATATAACTAACTGACTTACCACAAAGCCTGGCACACAGTACGGCCTCTGCTTTGCAGTCCTCACTGCCTGCCCCCACTAGCGGTCAGTACCTATAGTTTGATATTTCACTTATCACAATCACTGCTGCTGTATCTTAAGCACCTGCTGTGTGCAAGGCACTCTGCTAGGCACTTGGTGTCATCATCCATGACAGTAACCACAGCCACTGTTTTGAGCCACGTGCTGGGTGCAATTGTGTGCCTTTCAGAAACATCTCAATGGCTGTAATGTGGGCGCTATCATCACCACATCCGTCTCACAAACAAAGAAACTTAGGCTGGAAAGTGACTTGCCCAGGACAAAAGGCTAGCACCTTTGGTCAGTAGAGCTGAGGGTCCGTCCTCCTGAGCCAGTCTGGGGACCCTGGGGCAGAGCCTGGCCTGTCAGGAGAGGAGGGAGGGAGCAGTGAGGAAGGTGGGCTAAGGGGGTGGGTGTAGACGGGCAAAAATGGGAAGCTGCAGGCTGCCAGGTGCCTCCCAGGGTGGAGTCAACAGGGCTGAGGACCCACAAACTGTCTTGGCCAAGGCCCCACCCTGGACCCTGGAGTATGGTGGTCAGAGCAGGATGGGTCTGTGCCACAGACATAGGGACTGGTCTGCATGGGACTCTGCCCTTGACAATGGGGGCTCACAGTCCCTAGGTGAGCTGGCTTCACTGGGCAGAGTCCCTAGGCCCTCTAGCTCTAGACACTCAGTCATTCCTCCTAGTACTCCCCTCTCAGTACCCACTGGTGCCATCTGGTCCAAGACTCACTGTCTCCTGCCTGGGCTTAGGCAGTAGCCAACAATCTCTCTGACTCCATTCTCTGGCCCACTGAGCCATCCTTCACATGGAGCCACAGGATCGGTGTGAAATCCACATCCAACAGTATCACCCTCCTGCTCAAGACCCTTCTATGGCTCCCTATTTACTACTTTCAGGATAAAGTCTGGATTCCACCTGCCATCTTACCCCGTCTCTGCCAAAGGCCACCCTAGGTTTGCAGAGCCTCTCACCTTTTCTGAAGGTACCGTTATACTCTGTTTTCTTTTCCTGGATGTCTCTCTTGCTCCTTTTTATCTCTGAGGACCAAGAACATTTGTCTCCTCTTCGTGGAAGCCTTCTCTGAGCCCCAGTCTGGGTCCCTGCTTCCTTTGTGCTTCCTGCCCATCACAGCCCTGGTCCCGCTGGAGTGACACTGTCTGTCTGTGCCTCTGTCACTGCCAGGAGCTCCCAGAGAGTCAGGTTTGGGTCTGCCTTGGTTCAATGTTCCCAGTGTAAACCACCACAGGGTCCAGCCCAGAGGGGGTCTCCATGACTGACGTTGCATACATGGTTCCAACAAGCCTGTGCTTGGAGAGCCAGCCTGGGAGGCAGGCAGCGGCTGGTGCCCCTTGCACTCCCCCGGGACAGCTGGGGCAGTCTGGCCATGTCTGCAACTTGGCACTGATGTTTGGTTAATAAGCATATTTGGCACTTGCCTTGCACCTTTCATCCCCAACCCTCTGAACGCATCCCCAACTTTAATTAATTCTCCCCACACCCCAATGAAGCTGCTCTTCCCACGGCAGATAATGATGTGCGAAGTCCTTTCGGTGAAGGTGTTGTGATTAATTCCACTGTGTAATTAGGATCGTCTCTTCCCACCTCCCAGGCCCCTTCCAGCTCTCCCCCTCCCTCCCCTGGGCCAACAGGTGGACTCCAGGCCTTCAGCATGGAGCGCTGGTTTATTATTGTTACGAAGCCACACGTGAGCTCACTGCCTCAACAGTTCGGCTTGTCCTTAGAAAATATAATGGGATAATTTTTGCAGAGAGGACCGAGGCAGCGGAGGAGCAGTGAGTGGAGTGCAGCCACACTGGAACCTGGTTTCTGCAAGCCTGGGGAGTGAACTGAGGTTGGGGAGGGCCCTGGGAAATCACAGCTTTAGAAAGCTCTCCCTCCTTCAGGAAGCCTCCTCTGATTAGTCTGCTTAGATTGGCCTCTCGCTTTTCTGTTTCCCTCTGGCCTTTAGAGCAGAGGCCCCTGTTTTAATAGGTGATTGTTTGGTGTTGGTTTGGCCTTCCCAACGACACTAGGAGTCCCTGCATCAGATTCAAGTTTCTATGTCTTTGTATCCTAGGGGGTGAGCGGAGGACTTTGCATCCAGTAGACGGGTATGTGTGGATGGGTAGATGGATGCGGCATGAGTGAACAGATGGTAGATGCCGGGGGATGGATGGATAGATAGGTAGGGAATAGGTGAATGGATAGATGGGTGGATGGGTGGATAAATGGATGGATGGGTGGATGGATGGATGGATGGATGGGTGGGCTTCTGGATGGGTGAGTAGATGATGGGCGGGTGGATGATGGGCGGGTGGATGATGGATGAACAAGTTTATGGCAGGATGACTACACAAATGAGTGGTTGGGTAGATGGAGGGCTACGTGGAGAACTGAAGGACGGGCTGGGTTGATGGGTAGATGGGTAAGGTGGTGAGTGTGAGATGGATGGGCAAGGGGCGTGTGGCTTGGGGGGTTACTGGGTGAACGATGGGTTGTGGGTCTTCAACAGACCATAACAATAACGGCAGTAATAATTTACCTCTAGCTAATGTTTACTGAGGTACCAGGCATTGTTCCAAGCCTTTTGCATTATTAATTAGCCCATTTAATGCTTGTAACCCTTCCATGGGAGAATGCATGGTAGATTGAGAGGCGGCAGCTGGGGCGTCTGTGTTGTGGACGGGCAGGCAGTCAGGCAGACAGCTGGATGTGCATTTTGTGATGGCGGCAGATGCTTGATGAAACAGATGGGGAGCTGGGCAGGCTGGGAGGGGAGGCGTGCGGGGAACAGGACGACGAGAGGTCCTGAGGGGCAGGTGAGAGGCTGACATAAGAGCTGAGTATGTTTCATTTGTCCGCACCTCAGGGAGGGACATTTCCATCCACTGGACACCCACACCAGGAAGCTGGTGTTCCCCTTTGATGGCCATCTCTGCCTCGGTCCCTCATCCTAGCACCCCTTAGGGCTCCAGCCGTCTAACACCATCCATTCCAGATTCCACTGACTCCTGCTGGATTTTGCCTCATAGGCCCCCTCAGCTGCCCCAGCCCACTCCCCTGTCCCCTACGCATGGAAGCCAGAGGGATCTGGCCAAAATGCAATTTTTTTTTTTTTTTTTTTTTTTTTTTTTTTTGAGATGGAGTCTTGCTCTGTCACTCAGAGCTCACTGCAACCTCTGCCTCCCGGGTTCAAGTGAGTCTCCTGCCGCAGCCTTCCGAGTAGCTGGGACTACAGGCACGCACCACCACGCCCGGCTCATTTTTGTATTTTCAGTAGAGACAGGGTTTCACCATGTTGGCCAGGATGGTCTCAATCTCCTGACCTCGCGATCCGCCCACCTCAGCCTCCCAAAGTGCTGGGATTACAGACATGAGCCGCCGTGGCAGGCCCCAAAATGCAACCTAATCCTGCCACCTCCTTGCCCAAGCTCTTCTGTGGCTCCCAACCCCCACGGACAGCCAGCCCTAGTCTGCCGTGTGTCCCATGACCAGCGGCTGCAGACACACCTGAGGCCCTGGTTTTCCCCCAACAACAGGTTCTTTCAGGCTTCCAGGTCATGACCACGAGGTGCCTCTTCCCAAATGCCAGCCCCCATCTCGGCCCATTCACCTCGGGTCGAGGGAAACCTCATCTGCTCTGCAGCCCCCTGTCACAGCCACCATCCCAGAGTCTGTGCAGAGGTTTCCACCATCCCAGAGTCTGCGTGGAGTTTCCAGCCTGAGGTCTGGAGCCGTTGCTGTGTTCAAACCTTGGCTTCTCCGGCCCAGCCTCCTCACCTGTGAAATGAGGGTGAGACTTGTTCTCATCCCCCCGGTTGTCTTGTCGTGAGGACTCAATGAGGTGTGAAAAGTGCTGACAACACAGCTGACAGGTAGAGAGCGTTTCACAAATACCCGGCTATGATTGTGATTAATACAGTGTCTGCCTTCCCCACCAGGCAGTGAATTTCTCAGAGATAAGACTGGGGCTTCTTCATGGATGAATCATTTCTTTCAACAGATATTTATGGAGGCCCTTCCTCCGTGCAGGGCAGTGTCCCGGGTGCCGGGGACACGCTAGTGCAGAGGACCCCCAGGCTCAGCCTAGGCCCCAGGTGACGTAGGAGAGTGGTGACCAAATGGTGGCATCATGTATCTGCCTAAATGACAGCAAACAGGACAAGCCAAAGGACCTTGGGGGCTGAGTTCCCACCAGCTGCCTGCTGGCCTGCTCCCTGGACCTCGAGGGGTCCTCACCTTTCGGAGCAGGGCAGACTGGCTGCCCAGGTCCTCCATCTGCATAGCCGAGTCTAAGCCACTTCTCTCTCAGGGACAGGAGGGTGACCTTGTGTCTCCCAGAACCTGGGCCCCGAGGAGCTAAGAATAGTGAATGGACCCCACCCCCCACAGTGCAGCCAGCTGCCAGTGGCATCTATGGGGACATGGCTGAGCCCTGGCAGCTGTTGGGGAGCGTAGGGGAGCCAGAGGCGGGGAGAGTTTTCATCTCCAAATGTGCTGAGCCAGCGCTCTGGGCTGCCGTCCTTGCGGTCTCACCTGGAGTAGGGGAAGGCGTGTGAACTCTGGCTCTGCCAGTTACCAGCAAGTGACTTTGAGCCAGTTGCTCGTCCTTGCTTCTCTGTTTCCCAGAGAGGAAAGTATCAGGGCTCTTGCTTCAGAATGTGGGCTGCCTCCTGGCCCCCACTCTAATCCTGACCCCCGCCAGGAGACTCAACGATGGCAGCCCTTGCCCCAGGCCCCTGTCTTCATCTTCAGCTTTGCCAAGCACATGCTCTCCCCCTGGCACCCCCTGTTTGCATATGAGGAGGCAGGAGTGGCTGAGAGCTCACAGCACTGCTCTGAAGTCTGCCAGCCTGAGGACAAATGCCATCGGGCACTCCCAGCCTATGACCTCAGTGGAGTCCTTTGCCTCTCAGCCTACTTCCTCCTGTGTAAAATGGGGACGATGGCCCATCCTTGGGGCACGGTGCCGTGGGGTGAGATATGCATGTCAATGGCACATAGTGAGAGCGTCTGAAGCGCACAGGAAGTGTTTGGTGTGGCTGTTATGCTTCCCCACGGGACGGGCTGCTGTGGCGACTTGTACAATAGATTCCCTCTGCACAGCCAAGCTGGGGAGGAGAGAAAATGGCCAAGTTCTCTGCATCTCTGAGAGTCAAGGCTGGGACCAGCAGGGAGATCTTTGGGGTGGATTGGAAGGGCCCCAACTCTCGGAGCTGGGAGAAACAGTCTAAATTGGCTGTCCATTCAGGTAGGGAGCTCCCCATTCATAGGGGTAATCAAATATAATCTGGTCCTCTGCTTTCCAGTGATTCACATATACGTGGGTCAGTATTTTCCCTGAGATTTCATGATGCTGTTGTTTATCTAGATCCTTGTCAGTAGAAACACTCTATATAGACTTTAGGTGAAAATCAGGTCTGACCCTGCCAGGCTCCTGCCACGGACCCTTCTGTGCTCCCATTGCCCCAGTAGGCAAGGGAGGGGAGGAGGGAAAACTCAACAATGACGTCCCCATGCACGCCGCGACCCTGGCCACCACGCACACTACGACCCTGGCCACCACGCACACCACGACCCCGGCCACCACACACGCCATGACCCCGGCCACCACGCACGCCGCGACCCCGGCCACCATGCCCACCACGACACCGGCCACCAGACCTAGAGTGGGAGGAAGGACACAAGGCCAACACCAGCAGGTGGATGAACGTGGACAGGTGGATTCAATCCGGGCTGAGGGCTCATCCCCAGGTAGCTGGAGAGGATGAGGTGAGAGACAGCGATTGGAACAAATCAAACCGATTCATGTGCTGCCCAGAGCGCCTGTCATGCAGTGAACTCGTCACAATCCTTGGGGTGTTCTTTGATGCCTGTTTCATAGAGAAGGAGTCAGAGGCTCAGAGAACTTCAGTGACCCTCCCACGGTCAACTCCCAGCCGTGGAGTGGGACTCTGAGCCCAGCTGCAAATGCTACTGCCCATTGCTCCCTGGCTGGTGTCTGCGAGGGGTCATTGTCTCGCTCCCTGGCCAGCACAGGCCAGTTATGCAGCTGAATCCCAGGCTGCTGCTGGTCTCTGGCACAGATGGCCCCTGCTGCACTGGGCAGGCCTGTTGGGTTCTGAGCTCTGCAGCGCGGGGTGGGGCGGCTGCCCTGGAGTGGATGCCTTCCCCGGGTTTCTCTCTGGTCCATTGCTCCTCTGGCCCATGGCTGCACAGGGTCCAGAGTGGTCGGCAAATCACAGTGACCGTCTTCTCCCCCATGGACCAACTGGAGAGGAGCACTCAGGTGTCTGCTGTCCAGGTGTCTGCTGGCTGGCGCCCCTGCCCTGCAGATGCCAGAGCAGGTTTCCGGTGGTCAGAGTGGCCTCTTTCAGGGAGCCAACCTATGGGGTCCCTCAGGCTCCATTCGCTGGACCCCTATCCTATAACATGCTCCTGAAACCCAGCAGCCTCAGGGAAATTGAAGCACAGGCAGCGTAATGAGGGCCAGTTCCTGCATTTGGTCTTAGCTTCAAACCATCCCATGGTGACCAAGAGTAATGGTTCTTCCATTCAGCAAGGACACTGGGGGTGAAGGCTGCATTCCAGGAGTTGCTCTAGGCCGCTCACTTGGAGAGGCAGAGGCAGGGAGAGAGGCTGGGAGGCATTTTTCTAGGTTATGTTTGTAACCTTGACCCTCCTCTTCGCTTGTTCATCTACGGGCTGCCAAGTCCCCAATCTCTCTCTTGAGCATAAACCCATGTCACTAACTCTCCCGGCCCTGAGGCTGCAGGCAGGTCTGAGTTGGAACTCTGTCACCCCACGCCCAGATCTCCACCCTCACCCTCCAGTCAGATGCTTCCTCTTGGCTGGTACCAGGCTCTGTGGTTCCACCTCGTGAATTCACCCACTTTCATCCACTACCACACTGTTAGCACACTGTCGCTGTCTAGGCGTCATCCTGCTGTCTGTTCCCAGGCCCCCACCTGAGTACCATCAGCCCGGCTCTGCCCAGTAGCCCAGCCAGCTGCCTGGAACCTCCTGCGGTGGGATGATCTGACCAAGGTACCAGGACACCAGCATCAGTGAGGTATCACTAGTCAGGGTCCCCAGAAAGGCAAACGAAGGGGGCCCCCTTTCCCAATCCTGACTTCTCACCCACATCAGAGAGCAGAGAGGGAGGACTATGGGGACACTCTTTCAGGAAGAGAGTGGGCGCGGTCCCACCCTGAGTCTCCAAAGGGGAGGAGACTGCTGCCAGCTTCTCCGCTGCCTGGTGGGACCAGTGAGAGAGGCTCGGTGTTGACTGGAGCCAGGGGCCGCAGGCTCAGGGGAGACCCAGGAGAGAGGGCTGGGTTGGACACGGCTGTTATTCCCAGAGTTGGCCTGGCCAAGGTGCCTACATGAGTCCGTGGTTTAGACATGGGGCTTAGGGCTGGGGGAGTCCTGCCAAGAGACCCTGACAGTGAGTCTTCAAGGTGTGAAGACCTTGAAGAAGAGACTCAGGGGCTAGGTGTGGGAGGGCAGCCGCCGGGGGCCAGGGATCTGCTTTGGGAAACTCCGCCCAGTGGCTGCATCTTGCTGTCTGATCAGAGGATGGGACGGGCAGGCAGCTGGGGTGGGATCTGTGTTAGAGGCCTGGGGGACTGAGGTTCGGCTGATTTGCCTGTGGCCTCAGGGGGTGTGAGCCCCATGCCCATGTATGCGGGGGGCTGCCATGTCCTCCCAGGCGATGGGGTTGCTTCTGAGAAACAAGTGGCCTTTGTCCAGGAGTCACGGGGGGTGGGGACATCCCAAGTTCACAGACACCCCTCCCCCACTCTAGAAAGTATGAATGGAGACAAATTTCATCAGCCTGGTATTCACATGCGTGGCACAGCTGCCCCCAGCCCACTTCCCCATGGTCCCCAAAGGTCTTAGCCTCACACAAGAGATTCCCCGACTTTCCAAACTCGTCAGCCTTGAGGTTTGTCTTCCTGGGTGTTTCTGCCCAGGGCTTTCTGCTGTGCCTGAGAGGTGGCCCAGGATCATGTGACAGGAGGAGAAACTGGCCCCCAGGCCTGGGTTTACCTGCCACTCTGCTTCTCACTTGCTGTGTGACCTGAGGCACATTACCAGAGTTCTCTGAGTATGTTTTCCTAGCCGAGCTTTTGGACAGATGCCCGGTGCAGGGATGGGTGGTCAGAAAATGCTGTTTCCCCTGTCTCCCTTCCACTTTTGAATGTTTCCTCTTCTCAGTTCACATTTAAAACAGTTCCCACAGGCCAGACGTGGTGGCTCACACTTCTAATCCCAGCACTTTGGGAGGCTGAGGTGGGCTGATCACTTGATGTCGGGAGTTCGAGACCAGCCCGGCCAACATGGTGAAACCTCATCTCTACTAAAAATACAAAAATTAGCCGGGCATGGTGGCTCATGCCTGTAATCCCAGCACTTTGGGAGGCCGAGGTGGGTGGATCACAAGGTCAGGAGATCAAGACCGTCCTGGCTACATGGTGACACCCTGTCTCTACTTAAAAAATATAAAAAATTAGCCGGGCATGGCGGCAGGTTCCTGTAGTCCCAGCTACTCGGGAGGCTGAGGCAGGAGAATGGCGTGAACCCGGGAGGCGGAGCTTGCAGTGAGCCGAGATCATGCCACTGCACTCCAGCCTGGGTGACAGAGGGAGGCACTGTCTCAAAAAAAAAAAAAAAAACCATTAGCCAGGCATGGTGGCAGGTACCTGTAATCCCAGCTACTCAGGAGGCTGAGACAGGAGAGTCGCTTGAAACTGGGAGGCGGAGGTTGCAGTGAGCCGAGATTGCACCACTGCACTCCAGCCTGGGTGACAAGAGCGAGACTCTCTCAAGCACAAAACACCAGTTCCCACAAATGCCCTGAACCTCCCCCTGAAACAATGACTCATCTTGGGGTGGGGGGGTGCCATAATGTATGTGATCAGTTTAACCTTGTCTCAGCCACAGTGTCGACACCCCAGCCCCCGTCACCCCACTGACGTTAAATAGGCAATGAACGCAGCAGGTGGAAGCAGTTGCTGCCTGATGGGGGAACTGGATGGCGAAACCGATGGCAGGGCCGCAGTGGGAACGTGGCTTTGCCTGCATCACGGGGGAAGAATTTGAAGGATTGGTTGAGGGCCATTGAGAGCCTGTGGCTGACGGAGACTTGGGGAATTTAATGATGGGTTAGTTGCCTGCATACAGGAACCCGCTGACATGGCATTTTGGGGGAATTCTGGGAATTTTAGTGACAAGTGTTCCTGACTGCTCAACTTCACCCTCACCCCCCTGTGGTTCTCATTTTCTGATTGGGTAAGGACAAACCTCAGTGGAAACTGAGTCCCAGCCGGAAGGGGCCCCAGAGGCCCTCTGGTCAGGAAGGCTCACTCTGTGTGACTGTGTGCATGCATTCACGTGTGTGCGCCTCTTGGCAGAGAGGATTCTAGGTTCTTTCAAAGCTCAGAGAGGTTTGTGATTCCCAGAGACCAAGATCTGCAGGTCTTGTTCATTTTATAAGCAGGAAAAGCCCTGGACAGCCTGGCTTGACTTACAATGTGGCCAATTTGTTTCCAGTTGAACCATTCCCATAGTTTCCTTCAGGAAGCAGGTCTGGCGGGCTGGGGTGGCAGTGAGGGAGGTGTCAGGGACATCTGTCACCGCTGCCCCTCTCCTGGGGTTTTCAGGAGTAGGCCCAGGGCTGGCACCCCCTCACGATGGTCCCACACCCAGTCACAGTGGAGACCGCAGTGGAGGGGAGGGGACTCCCGCTGGGCTTGGTCCTCATTGGTCACACTACCTGTGGCCTGGGTGCCCTGGGTACTTGAGCCTGAGGAGAGGACTGCTTTGGCCACTACATCCACTGCACTGACACAGCTCCCCTCACTGTCCTCATCCCCTTCCTCAGTTTCCCCTTGATGGTCAGCTGGCCCACCCCCTCCTTTCTTGCAGAAGAGGAAACACAACACAGCCCTGTGACTCTTCAGGGCTCCCAGTTTTCTCTGTCTCTGCCAGGCCAGTGGGGCTTGCTGCTGGGTCCACTGGGGTGAGATGTGTGGGCCCCACGGCCTTCCTCCTGCCTGCCCCGGGCTCTGAGGCTCAGGGACCTGGAGACCCCTGTGTTCTAGCAGCCTCTGGCAGGATGAATTGAGTGTGGAGGTTTCTAGACTGGGCCTCCTGGGCAATGTCTCTTCCCAGCCCCGGGGTGCTATTGAGCGGATGGGGGGCGAGGAGAAAGATTCAAGCCAGGAGCCCAGAGGAAGGTGCTGCTCGAGGGACCTATTGCTTGCAGGTAAATTCCTGTGTTTGGAGAACCCGGGTGGCCCCCAATCGCCCCCACTTTCTGCGCCTCCTGACAGGTGGCATGTGGCAGGTGGTCTGTGCGTATCTGTCCCCTTTTGAGAGTTCGTTCTGAGTCAAGCCGGCTCATCCCAAGGCTCCTTAGACCTCAGGGAGCACCTGTGATTTTACAGCAAGCACCCGTGCACTCTCCCGCCTAGACCCCACAACAGCCTGGCCCAGTGGCGATTTCAGCCAACAATTTGTATAAGCCTTCAGGGGACTGAGTGACTTGGCCGAGGACACCCAGTGGGTCAGCAGCAGAGCTGGCGAGAGCACCCACACTTTCCAAGCCTTATTCCAGCACTGTCTTCCCAACCATGGGGAAGCTTTCAGGTCATCTGGTGATGGCAGAAGCACACAGCCAAGATGTGTGTGGAGGAGCTGTGGGTAAAACCCCCCCACCCCCTCTCTATTCTTAGCAAGCAGCACAAGGGACCCCTCTGAAGGTGGGTAAACCACCACCCTGCTCACTGCTCAACCCCTCTGCAGTCCCCACCTCACCAGAGCAAAGTCACTCACCACCCTTTTGCTGGAACACACTTGCCCTGAGATACCCACTGGGCTAATGGGCTTGCTTCCGTCACATTTTTTGTGTTTTTGATTCAGAGTCTTGCTCTGTGGCCCAAGCTGGAGTGCAATGGCATGATCTCAGCTCACTGCAACCTCCACCTCCTGGGTTGAAGCAATTCTCCTGCCTCAGCCTCCTGAGTAGCTGGGACTACAGGTGCCCACCACCACGCCTGGCTAATTTTTGTATTTTTAGCAGAGACGGGGTTTCACCATGTTGGCCAGGCTGGTCTCAAACTTCTGACCTCAGGTGATCCACCCACTCGGCCTCCCAAAGTGCTGGGATTACAGGTGTGAGCCACCGTGCCCGGCCACATCACATCTTTCCTAAAGCGCCAATTTTCTGTAAGGCCTTGGCCACCTCACTGTTCAAGATCTCTACCTGCCCTCCCCACTTTCTCCCTATCCTGATTCTTCTTTCCCTGGTCTTTTTGGTTTTGTTCCCGCCACGGCTCCTCACCTCCCAAACATCTGGGCAATTGACTGTCAACCACATTGTCACCGATGCCCCTTTGATCTGGAGCTTCAGCAACACGAGGGCTGGGTCTGCATCTGCCTTATTCTCTGCTACGTCCCAGGGCTGGGCACCTCTAGAACCTCACTACAAATCTGCTGAATGAATGAATGAATGAATGAATGAATGAATGAATGAATGGGCTGTTAGGGCAGCACCTTCGGGAGCAGCAGCTGCCCAGGACGCTGTGGGAACATTGGGCAGATCCCGGGCGGGGAGTTGGGTTCTGCTCCCAGTGAGCAAGTGGCCTATATCTTTGTTTCATCCATCAGAAACCAAGCCTGTGCCAAGCGCAGTGACAGGTCTACATGGGCCCATTAAAGCCTAAGGAAGAAGGAAGTACTTTGTGACAATTCAGCCGAAGGCAGGGGAAGATTCAGAAAGACTGTGATTCCCCTTTGCAGTTTTTGCGAATTGCATTTCTTTTGGTAGTGAGCTTATGGTCTTTATTTCATTATTTCTGGGGATTTTCTTCATGGCTGTACTTGTGTGTGTGTGTGTGTGTGTGTGTGTGTGTGTGTGTGTGAGAGAGAGAGAGAGAGAGAGAGAGAGAGAGAGAGAGAGAGAGAGAGAGCGCGCGCGAGAGAAAGAGAGAGACGGAGTCTTGCTCTGTCACCCAGGCTGGAGTGCAGTGGTGCGATCTCAGCTCACTGCAACCTCCGCCTCCTGGGTTCAAGCAATTCTCCTGCCTCAGCCTCCCAAGTAGCTGGGATTACAGGTGCGTGCCACCACGCCCGGCTAATTTTTTTGTATTTTTAGTAGAGACAGGGTTTCACTATGCTGGCCAGGCTGGTCTCGAACTCCTGACCCCATAATCCACCCACCGTGGCCTCCCAAAGTGCTGGGATTACAGGCGTGAGCCACCGTGCCCAGCCCCCTGTGGGTTTTATGATAGTGTTACACAGAGTGATTTCAATAATGAAGATCATGCCTGTTTGTTCTTGCTGGCTTGGGAGCCAGGCTCACTGCACAGGGAGGACCAGCCTGGGGGCCTGGATGTGATCTAGGATTGGAGTTTGGACATGGAGGCTTCTCCTGGCACCAGATGGGGAAGTGATGAGAAACAAGCTGGACCAGAGACCAAGTTCTGGGTCGGGAGGTGCATGGGATGACCCACCTGCTTCTGAACTCCTTTCCCGAGTTCTCCATCCACCTCTTCCTCCCCTGAGGAACGCTGGCCTCCTTGCTGCTCTGGGGCCACGTCAAACACACTCCTGCTTCAGGGCCTTTGCACTGGCCGCTGTCACTCCCAGAGAGTTCTGCTGTCCCCAGAGATGCCCGGAGCTGCCTCGCCTTCCTCCATGCCTCTGCTGACAGGTCATTTTCCAAGCACCCCTCACCTCCTGATACTACCCACTCCCCTTCTCAGCTATTCCCCAAGGCATTCATTGCCATTGGCTAGATTATACACGTGATTGCTTATGTGCAAGAAGTGAACGGTTTCTGTTCTTTAGAAGATGGGGAGGGAGGCTCGAATCTGGGGGCCAAGGAAGGCAGAGGGGCAAGGACATCCTGGGTTTCTGATATGAGGATCTAGCTGGGGTGGAACCATTTGCTCCAATGGGGCACTGGGACAACACTTCCCTGAGAAGCTTCTGGTCTCCCCACTTGCATTGCTGCCCACGGTGGCCCCCATCGGCCCCCTCTGTAGCAGCAAACCCATTGCCAGTACCAAGCAGTGCTTGGCCGGGCCCTGCTGACTCCGTGGCTGGTTCAGCTCACTTGTAGCCCCCTGGATACTGCCCTGAACTTACTATTAGGGGCTGAATTGTGCCCCCACCCTTCATATGTTGATGTCCTAAACCCCCGTCCCTCAGAATGTGACTTTATTTGGAAACAGGATTGTTGCAGCCATAATTAGTTAAGATAAGGTTGTACTGGAGTGTGCCCTAATTCAGTATGACTTATAAAAAGGGGAAATTTGAGTCCGGACGCAATGGATCATGCCTGCAATTTCAGCATTTTGTGAGGCCAAGGCAGGAGGATAACTTGAGTCTAGGAGTTTGAGACCGGCCTGGGTAACATAGTGAGACCCTCATCTCTACAAAAGTCAGAGTAAAAATATTAGCTGGGCATGGTGGTGCATGCCTGTAGTTCTAGCTACTGGGGAGGCTGAGGTGGGAGGATCACTTGAGCCCAGGAGGTTGAGGCTTCAGTGAGCCTTGATCCAGCCACTGCACTCCACTCCAGCTGGGGCAATAGAGCAAGACCCTGTCAAAAAAAAAAAGAAAGGAAGGAAGGAGGGAAGGAAGGAAGGAAGGAAGGAAGGAAGGAAGGAAGGAAGGAAGGAAGGAAGGAAGGAAGGAAGGAAGGAAGGAAGGAAGGAAGGAAGGATAAGAGAGTGGGGTGGGCAGACCTTGAAGACAAGAAAAACACCACATGAAGAAGGGGAGGCAAAGATTGGGGTGATGCGTCTACAAGCCACAGAATGCCAAAGATTGCCAGCCAAACCCCAGAAACCAGGAGAGAGGCCTGGAACAGACCTTTCCCTTGGAGTCCTCAGAAAAACTAACCTGCTGACACCTTGGTCTTGGACTTCCAGCCTCCAGAACTGTGAAGGAATACATTTCCATTGTTTTTTTGTTTGTTTGTTTTTTGTTTTTGAGATGGAATCTCACTCCATCACCCAGGCTGGAGTGCAGTGGCATGATCTCGACTCACTGCAACCTCCGCCTCCCAGGTTCAAGTGATTCTCCTGCCTCACCCTCCCAAGTAGCTGGGACTACAGGCATGCACCACCACACCTGGCTACTTTTTTGTACTTTTAGTAGAGACGCAGTTTCACCATGTTGGCCAGGTTGGTCTCGAGCTCCTGACCTCAGGTGATCCACCTGCCTCAGCCTCCCAAAGTGCTGGGATTCCAGGTGTGAGCTACCGTGCCCGGCCCATTTACATCACTTAAGCCACCCGGTCTGCAATACTTTGTTAGGACAGCCCTAATGTCATTGCCAAGCTCAAACTGGTCAGTCTCCAGCCTTCACCCTGTGCCCTCCCCTGTTCTGACCTGTCTCATTTGCCAGTGGAGTCTTCATTCCTCAAATAAGGAGTCGCTTCTGAGTCTCTAATTGATCACTTGAAAAATTAGGATAATAATAGCCACCTCCCACGGCTGTCACGCTCCTTCAATAAAATATGACAGAAAATGCACCTGGTTTGTAGCGATGCTCAATAACTGGTGGTGGCAGTAATGCGATAGTTATTTTTATTGTTGTTATTATGAATCATGTTATTTTAATTAGCTGTCAGTTTCCAGGTCTGAGCTGGCCATCCTGGAGATAAAAGAGCCTCGTGGTCAGGGGCTCTGCTCACCACCATGTGCGGGGGTGGAGGCCACCTTGAGGATAAAGGAAAGATATGCATGCCTTGTGCAGACATTCATTCATTTACCACTTGTTGCTGCCTCTGTGCCCACACAGTGCTGCCCCAAGGATGCAGCTACATCTAAAGCAATTGCATTGTTGCGTGATCAGGGCTCTGAACTCAGGCACTTCGGGGGTCCAGTGCAGGAAGGCTTCCTGGAGCACGTGGCTTTTGAAATAAACATAAAAGGAAGAGAATCCAAGCTTCTGGGCTCCCAGCTTATTTGCTGTGTGACCTTGCCTTCTCTGAGCCTCCTTAAGTGAAAAACAAGGAGTAAGAGTTCACCGGCCACTGAGGCCTGCCCCCAGGAAAGGCTCAGAGTTGTCACATCAGTTGAGCCTCAGGGTCCCCAGGCTGTGCTGTCAAAGCCAGCTGAAGTAAAGACACTGGTTCCCCTGCAAGGGAGTCAGGCGGGTCATGCTTCCATTCCAGCCAGCTCCCAGAGCTACATGCGTGAGGATAAGAAAAGAAACTCCAAGAAACATCTGAAACATTTCACGGCTCCCTGCCCCGCTGTTCCAGTTGGAGAGAAAACAGAACGCCGAGCCAGTCTCGCTGATGACCCACACCCTGCCGCGGCCGAGCCTGGACTATCCAATGGCGTCCTGGTTCTTTTCATTCAATTTAGTCTCTGCGGTTGGCCACCTGCCTGTCCTTTTGAGCACTGAACTCGAGGGATAAATGGGGAAGCTGGAGCTGGGCAGATGTCACCGTTTCTGAGAGTTGCCGCTCGCTCACCACCTGGGATTTTGTTTTCCCCGTTGGAAAACAGAAGATCCCAGCAATGTGCAATCTTTCTTTGCTGGCAGGTTTAAGGCCTCTTGTAAAGAAGAGCCAAAGAAGGAGAGAGAAACACACTCTTGCTGTGTGCCTGTTCTGAGCCAGGCTCTGTGCGGCGCCTGACATCCTTTCAATCCTGTGTACCTATTTTACGGATAAGAAACGAAGAGGCAGGGAGCTGAGACAGCCCCCCTGGGGAGGCGAAATTATCACTGTGAATGTCAAGCTTGCTCTAAACCAGGACATAGACTGAGATTTCAGGGCTGAGTGGTTTCGGGGAGATGGTTAAGCTGGTGGAGGACTAAGGGGTGTGTGTTAAAGAGAAAAATTGCACCTGACCTGTGTTTAAAAATGGCAAAGAAGACTTTACTAAAGATGTTTGTACCAGGGGACAGAGTTTGAACTCAACCTTGAAGACAGGAAGGACAGCTGGAGATTTATGGCCAAGGAGCAGAGTGAGGGGGTCAGTGGATGGAAAATTACTCAGAAGAACCGGATTAGACATCAAGGGTAGAGGACTTCCTGCTACATGGGCCCAGTGGGATTCTTGCTAAAGGGACAAAGACTTAACTATCAAGAGTGGGAGGCCGGGCGCGGTGGCTCAAGCCTGTAATCCCAGCACTTTGGGAGGCCGAGACGGGTGGATCACGAGGTCAGGAGATCGAGACCATCCTGGCTAACACGGTGAAACCCCGTCTCTACTAAAAAAAAAAAAAATACAAAAAACTAGCCGGGCGAGGTGGCGGGCGCCTGTAGTCCCAGCTACTCGGGAGGCTGAGGCAGGAGAATGGCATGAACCCGGGAGGCGGAGCTTGCAGTGAGCTGAGATCCGGCCACTGCACTCCAGCCTGGGCGACAGAGCGAGACTCCGTCTCAAAAAAAAAAAAAAAAAAAAAAAAAAAAAAAAAAAAAAAAAGAGTGGGAGAGAGGAACTTGGTCTGAGATCAAGGGTGAGGGATTCTCTCCCTGGACTGACTTAGCGGGATTCTTTGCCAGCCAAGGTCAAGGCCTGTGCCAGAAGAGGGCTCAGAGGCACCTGGCTAAAGTTTGGTCAAGGAGGGCGCTCTGTCACGTGGAGGGGGAGACACTTAGGAGCAGGAGGTTGTGGGTCACGGTGTGAATGTCCAGGTCTCCCCAGGGATATGGCAGAGCTTCGAGGTATCCCAGGAGGTGGTGAGGGGCCGGGCCAAATGCCCAGAGCCAGGGGGAGGTGACGGGCACCCTGAGAATCCAGCAGGTACTGGACCCAGAGGTCTGGGGACCCCAGTGTGTGTGACAGACCTGAGTTTCTCAGCCGAAGTTCGGGGTCAGCAGGGGAGGAAAGAGATGCTCAATTAGGTTGGCAGGGTGAGGGCAGCAAAGGTCTCAGGGCTGGGTGTTGCTGGGTGGGTGACTCAGGCCCCCTTGCTGTCCAGAGGGCATCCTCTGGGCGTCCATCAGGGACAGTGCCAACCCTCCGCTGTAACTGTGTGCACCTTAATGGGAGCCATCTCCCCAATTTCTTGCCAACAGAATACAGATTTCATTAGGCAGCAATGTGCCTGGGCCCAGAGGGACCCCAGGATGAGCACCATGGATGAGGGGTGAACCACACGTGTGGGGACATGCGTGCTGCCTGGGCCCCCACCTGTGATCCAGCAGACTTTGGTGAGGTTGGTGCTTGGGAGTCCCCAGCTGCAGAGCTGAGTCCCAGTTCAGCTGCTTCCTGGCGGGGTGAACTCAGCCCTTGCTCACCTCAGCTTCCTAATCCTGAAAACAGGTAATGAGGACACTTACTCCCTGGGGAGAGTCATGAGGGTTTCATGGGCCCAAGCCCAGCCCATGGGGTTAGCGAGGATGATGATGATGGTGAGGAGTTAGGACCCCCACCTCTATCCCATGGGATTGGCCATGGCATGCTGCAGGGCTAGCTGGAGAGGAACCATCCTCCCCATGGGGCTGCAAGGCCATGTGTGCAAAGGGCCAGGGGCAGGCTGGCTGAGGCAACCTGCAAAGCTATCCTGCTGGCTGGGTGCAGTGGCTCGCACTTGTAATCCCAGAACTTTGGGAGAAGAGGCGGGCGGATCACAAGGTCAAGAGATCGAGAGCATCCTGGCCAACATGGTGAAACCCCGTCTCTACTAAAAATACAAAAATTAGCTGGGCGTGGTGGTACAAGCCTGTAGTCCCAGCTACTCGGGAAGCTGAGGCAGGAGAATCTCTTGAATCCAGGAGGCAGAGATTGCAGTGAGCCGAGATCGTGCCACTGCACTCCAGCCTGGTGACAGAATGAGACTCTGTCTCAAAAAAAAAAAAAAGCTATCCTGCTTTGCAAAAGCTCTCTCACCTCGGTTCCTGCCAATCCCCTTACTGCCCCCAGGACACAGGCTTCCCCAAGCCTATTCCCATTCTACAGATGAAGAAACCAAGAAAGTGAGGCTCAGAGAGGTATAGCAGCCCACCTAAGTCTTACAGCCGGCAAGGAGAACAATAGAGACTCATGTGTGGGCCTTGCCCTGCCCTACCCGGGACTGCAGCAGGGTGGGCTGGGAAGGGATTTCTGAGACTGAGAACAGCTTAGGCAAAGGCTCAGAGGCAGGAAGGGGCCTGGAAACCCAGGGTGCGTGAATGTTGGGCAGCACAGTGCCGAGCTGGGAAAGGCATCCCCAGGGACAGCAGGTCATGCCCAGACTGTGGCCTGGGGTTTCTGTAAATGGAGCTTCGCACAGTAGGCCCACCACAGCCAGTGTAATTTGGAGAGAAAATTCCAACCGGATAAAGACAAATGTTCTTTGCTACTGCAGCTCCCTGCCCTGCGGGCCATCTCAGACTGTTACAGCGGGCGGCCGGCTGGAGACCGTGAGTGGTGAGGAATTCAGAGTCGGGGCCAGGGCAGTGCTTCATTCCAGTGGAAATGTGTGCTGGCTACGTTGTTCTGGGTGGTGTGGTATGGGCTGGAGCCGGATGGCATGGATGGAAGCACACAAGGACATGTGGGGGCCAGATGTGTCCCCCGAGGAATCCCACCAGCTTCCGTCATGACTCAGTTCTGGGACAGCTGAGGGCTTAGGAATTGGCTTTGGCTTTGCAGAGCAGACGTGGAAAGGTCAGCTCCACGCTGGTCCAGTGTGGAGCCTGGCAGGGCCCAAACCAGAAAGGAAAAGTGGCCTGGCTGTGGCCTCGGTGACCTTGGTATTCGGGTGTGTGCTGGCAAGCCTGCCTTCTCATCGCGGGTATGCGTGCCCCCCGGGCAAGGACTGTGCTAAAATGTGTCACTGTCGAATTCATCCAACAACTTCCGAACAGCAGCTGTGTGCCAAACCCAAGCGGGCACTGTGGGTGCCAAAGTAAATAGGTCTCAAGTTCCGTCTCCTCCCAGCTCCTTCCAGCACTGGGCTCCTGGCTGGCACCAGCAGGCTCTGGAATGAGCCAGGCCTGGGTTCAGTCCTGCCTCAGCCCTGACTGTGAGAGCCTGGACAAGTCACTGTCTCCCCTAGACCTGGCTTCCCCCGAGGAGGGCAGGGCTAAGGGTGCTGTCACAGCGGTTACTGGGGTAGTGATCCTGGAGTCAAATAACTCAGGCTCTTTAAATCCTAGAACTGTGATGGATCACCCATGCTATGGGCTCGGTTATGACCCCCAACATTCATGTGTTGAAATCCTAACTCCCATACCTCCACATGTGGCTGGACCTGGAGACAGGGTCTTTAAAGAGGTGATCAAGTTAGAACGTGGTCATTGGGGCGGGCCCTAATCCAGTAGGACTAGTGTCCTTACAAGAAGAGGAGATTAGGACACAGACACCCACAGAGGGACAATCAGGTGGCCAAAGACACTGGGAGAAGCTGGCACCTACGCACCAAGGAAGAGAGGCCTCAGGAGGAAGCACCCGGCTGGGACCTTGGCCTCCTGAGCGGTGAGAAGATGACTGTGTTGTTGAAGCCGCCCCATCCGTCAGCGCTGCCTTGGTGTATGGCAGCTTGAGCAAAACACAAGCCGCACTGCAGACCCTCTCAGGCTGGAGTCTCCCTGCACTGTACCCGCCGTGGGCCCCTGGCTAGCACTTTTGCTGGGGTTCAGTTCTAGAGGAGGCAGGGCTCCCAGCCCCAAGCCTGTCAAAGACAATTCTCTACCCAGAGGATCCCAAACGCTTCTCTCAAAGAAAATGCCTTCCACCATCCCTGACGGAGCACAGCTGGGGGTTAGTTACAGCCAGAGGTTATTTACAGCCGGGGGTTAGTTACATCCAGGGGTTAGTTAAGCCAGGGGTTGGTTATAGCTGGGGGTTAGTTAAGCTGGGGGTTAGTTACAGCCAGAGGTTAGTTACAGCCAGGGGTTAGTTACAGCCAGAGGTTAGTTACAGCCAGAGGTTAGTTACAGTTGGAGGTTAGTTACAGCTGGAGGTTAGTTACAGCCAGAGGTCAAGCCGGGGGTTAGTTAAGCCTGGGGTTAGTTACAGCCAGGGGTTAGTTACATCCAGGGTCCAGCATCTGCCTCCAGGGACCGTTCCTAGGGACGCTCTAGTTCCAAAGCTGCTTTCGGCCCTACCATCCTGGTTGAAAAACCATTTAGAGGAACAAGCAGTTGAGTGAGCCCTGGTGGGTCCACTCAGTGGAGTCCAAAGTAGCTTACACCCAGTTGGTCTGAAAGCTACACCCAGGGAAATGCAGAAGGCGACTGACGCCTATTGAACGGCCCTCCAAGCAGCACCTGGCTCCAAGAAATGCTTTCTGTAAGTGATCTGGTTTATTTTTCTTCCTAAAGAAGCTAATATTTTTGTCCCTATTTTACACACAAGGTGAAAGGACATCTCAAAGGCAGGGACTTGTGTCTCCCTCACTTCCTTTCCCAGCACCCAGCACCCAGCATAAGCCTCCATCCAGTTGACCGTAGCAGTAAACATGGGCACCTGCTGGCTGTGTGCTGGCCACACCCTGAACCCTTGACATGAGCTGGCTTATACCATGCTCAATGCCTACAGCAAATACTGTGTCAGATCCCATTTCACAGATAAAGAATCTGAAGCCCAGAGGGGCTGTGACTTGTCCAAGGTAAACGCCTAGAACGTGCGGATGCCAGGAATCACCCCTGGCACTGCTGGGTTCCTAGCTCAGGTGTGCAGCCGCTGGCTATCCTGCCTCTCAGCCCACCGTAGTTGAAGGACTGAATGAGCGAGTGGCCCTGCTACTTCCTGGCTCAGGGGTCTACAGTAAGTCCCCTAGACCTCTAAGCCCCAGTGTCCTCATCTGTAAAATGGGCTTCCCCCCTCCCCACCAGGAGCTGCCTTGTGTTGCTATGAGAGAGATGTGACCTGATTCCAGAGACTCGGCTTCCAGTTGTGTGAACTGCCGGCTTTGTGGGGACAGGGAGGGCGGGGACCATGGGGCCATCTGCAGCCCCTGATGCCTGGCTACGAGTGTCTGATGAAGGACCTGACCCTAGGACTTGGGGTCCTCAGGGCATGGTGACTCACCCTGGCTCCTTCCTTCCTCCGTGGCCCTGTGTTCCTGGCTGAGGAGCCCCCAGCTCAGCAGCCTGTGTGAGCGAGCCCCAGGTACTCTGGGACCAGCCCAGACTCACAGCCAGGACGTGAGGCCATGATGACCACCCGGCACATCCCTCTGCTCACCACAGCCTCAGCCCTGATGGCTCCCAGCCCTCTGGAAGAGCCAGCCCAGCTGGATCAGGAACACCAGTCCGGAGGGTAATAAGGGTTCCCCGTGGAATGAGAGAGACTCCACATGGTCGGCGGCGGCGCCTGGACGGTACCCAGCATTTTTCCAGGGCGTTCCGGGAATCCCGCTCTGGATCCTTGTCTGATGCACTTTGAGTCAGCACTCGAGCCAGACGCCCGCTCCGGGCTGGCCAAGAGACAGGCCGCGCTTTGTCACAGGAGCGCTGGGTGTGTGAGGGAGCCCAGAGTCCCCTGACTTAAACCAGCCTGGCTCACTGCCCCCGTTTCACAGATGAGGACACCGAGGTCCAGAGGCAGGGCATCCTGTCCACCCTAGATACTCCCTGTCAATCATCAGAGCGGCTCCCCTCAGCCCCTGCTCACCCCATCCTGCCGTGTTTATGATGGCAGTGGTGGGACCATCTGGACCCCACCTCCCCCTGGGGGGGCTCACCCTGGACTGAGGACTGAGGGGCTGGGCCTCAGGTGCAGAGAAGAGGCCCTGGGACTGCCACGTCCCAGGTCACACACCCCCATCCCTGGGGGACAGAGGCTTCATCTGGTTATTTATGAAGACGCCACTCTGCCAGAGCCTGCCCAGGACACGGTTTCTGCCTTTGAAGACATGCATGGGAAGAGTGACCTCCAGGTCAGAGTGGTAAATGCCGAAATGAGGGGAGCACAGTGGGAGGACGGAGCACAGGGATGGAGGCACTGGGGATAGGCTGCTGAGTCAGCTGGAGAAGCCAGCCCAGGGCCCATGGCTGTTGGGGTTCAAGCAGAAGCCCCCACAGACAGTGGCCCCTGTGGTTGTCAGTGGAGCCTTGGCTGGGGTGTGAATGGGGGTAGGATTGAGCCGTCCCTCCCAAGCCAAGCCAGGAGGTCAGCCTGGAGGAAGGCGCCTGACTGTAATTGGTACAAGGGTGCAACATGAGCTGGTTGCTGCTTAAGGAGAAGGATGAGGGGTGCCAGCACACCAACCAAGAGCTTGACAAGTATCCCCTGGGGACATCTTGGGGTTTATGCTAAGGTCTGGGAATAAGCTCTGGGTTATTCTAGGAACTGTGGGACAAAAGGACTTGTTCTTTCAGTCAAATTGGACCCAGAAGAAAGGGTGGATCCTGGAAGCTGGAACAGAGGCGGCATCGCCAATCAGGAACCCATGGGGGAGGGTTTCCAGGACCACCCAAGAGGCCCAACCTCAGCTCACAGCCGTGTCTATCCAGAGAGACCCGGCGCCCCACCTCCCCTGCCAAAAAAAAAACCTTCCTTGCTTCCCTGGGCAGGCCCAGCTCTGGAGGGGCAAGAGCAACACCCAGCAAGAGGGAGGGGACAGAGGAGAAACTGGATGCCCCCCTTCCCTGACTCCTGGACGACATGGAGCTGAGCTGAGCTGAGCTGAGTTGGCAGAGGAGGGAGCTCCAAATTCTAAGAGTCTCAAATTTAGTACAAGACTCGCCTGGACTTTGTATTACCCAAACTGCCTGGAAAATGACGTGAAATAGCTGCAGTTCCTTGCAAGGGGGGAGAGTGAGTCTGCCAGGCAGGAGTGAAGTGGGGAATTGAGAAAGAATAAATAAAGTGCTGTATGGATGTTAAACTTGTTTAATTGTCACAGGCACCCTTTGAGTGGAGCCTGTTATCATGCTCGCTTTCCAGAGGGAGCCACTGAGGCACTCAAGGATGCCCCAGGGTCACACAGCAGGCACACAGCAGAGCTGGAATTGGATGAGGCAGGCTGGACCCAGAGGGTCCCCTTCCTGGCCTGTGGTGCTGCTTCCTGGCAGACACACTTGCATGTCTGTTGATTCCCCCCAACCCCACCATGATGCTAATGCCAGCGGCATGGATGGAGCGCTTGCTAGGAGCCTGCAGACATGGATGGAGCACTTACTAGGAGCCCCACAGGCATGGATGGAGTGCTTGCTAGGAGCCCTGCAGGCATGGATGGAGCGCTTGCTAGGAGCCCGCAGACATGGATGGAATGCTTGCTAGGAGCCCACAGGCAATGGATGGAGCGCTTGCTAGGAGCCCACAGGCATGGATGGAGCGCTTGCTAGGAGCCCGCAGACATGGATGGAATGCTTGCTAGGAGCCCACAGGCATGGATGGAGCGCTTGCTAGGAGCCCACAGGCATGGATGGAGCGCTTGCTAGGAGCCCCGCAGGCATGGATGGAGCACTTGCTAGGAGCCACGCAGCACTTTGCAGGCCTCACATTCATTGGGTGGAATCCCCGTTTGCAGATGGAGACAACTTTGATCTCAAAGGAATTCGTCTCGAACACTGAAACTTCAGAATCCCAAGAAAGATGTGGGAGAGATTTTTCGAGAAAACCTCTCCACGTTCCGAAGACAGAGACCTGTCACACAGGGCCAAGGAAAAATCATGGAGCTGGGAGAGGGAGGCCTAGGTATGAGTAATAACAGTCTAACCAAGTATCCCCATTTTTCTAAGAAAAATAGAATGAGTTGTGATTTTTTAATTATCTGTCTCTTTCTCTGATTCCCCTGATTCCCTACTTCCTACTTATCCCTTTAGAAATGCAACAAATATCCTTTTGGCTCCCCTGCACCTGATGCTTGCTACAGGCCGAGTCCCTCTAGCTATGTGCTTAGACGCTCCAGAGCGGAACTCTCACCCAGCAGGAAGTTGCCTCGAGAGACAACAGTCCATTGACAACCCAAAGGATATCCGCAACAAAACTCTCTCCCACCTGGAGAGTTTTCAGCCGCTTTTACAACCTAGTCCTGCCCACGAAGGTGCCAGCAGTCACCAGTTTTACCACCGCCTGGTAGATAAAGTACCAAGCTAGCAACAGGACCCACCCCACCCCGCACCTGCTCGCTTCCTCCCTGTGTGCCACTGTTAGGTCCCCTTTACAAAGCACCTGCTTTTTTCTCCAAAAGTAAAGCGATACCCTTAAGGCAGGAAGCCTGTACTTCTTCCCCTAAGCTAGCTTGGGAATAAAAAGTCACTTTCTTTATATCGGACCTCACTCTTGTTAATTGAACTCTGCAAGTGGCAAGCAACGGAACCTGTGGTTTGGTTGTGACGGTGACAGCAGTTGTGTGCCAGGTGCGCACTCTGTGAGCCACCCATGGTTTTGAGTGTTTTACGCACATTATCTCATTGAATCTTCCCACAACCCCAGGATGGAAAGACAGCAAACAGACCCACCTTACAGACAAGGCCACCAAGCCCCGAGGGGTCAAGGGTCCTGCCTGAGGTCTCAGAAAGTGAAAGCCACCCAAAGGACACAGCCCACCCTCCCACATCCCCTTGGCTGCACTGGTTGGGCCGCAGATGCTTCCCCTGAAGGCATCTGTGACTCAGCTGCCCACTGTGAAGAGGCTGTGGGCTGCATCCTGGATTTCAAGGTCTCGCTGGTCTCTGGCATTCTGGGACCCCACCCTCCAGCTTCTCCTTCCTATTTTTCCTTCAGCTTCTGCTCACCTGCTTTGGTCCCCACTGTGCAGTGCAGCCTTGTCACCAAGTGCTGGACACCCCTTGGGGTAGAATTGGTGGATTTTCATGGCACTTTGGCTGGTGCTAGCATGTGCCCCCTAACACCAGCAAGCAGCAAAGATAGTGAGCCCACGGCCACTTGTGACAGCTGTTCCCTTCCCGCTTCCCTACCTCCCCCAACCATATCTTCATTAAAGAAGCAATAATATCCATAGACTAAAAATGGCCACAGCCCTCCCTCCTTCTCTCCTTGGCCTGTGCTGTCCCCTCCCACACTGACCCTGGGCCTGCCCATGTGACTAGCTTTGGTGTGATGCAGACAGAGGCTTGGAAAGCCCCAGTGTGTTGGGGTTCATCCACTCAGTACACTAGGAACATTGAGGCTGCCAAGTCAGTGAGCCCCAGGCAGTCTCCTACACAGGCCACAAGGGGAAACTGAGGCCCCAAGCCACCATCTGCCAGGCACCAAACAAGTGAGCCCACCCAAGATCATTTCATCACCAACCAACCTTCCAGCTGACCACAGAGCATACTACCCTGCAGATAAGAGTTCAGCCTAGCCAGCCCCCCAAATGGCTCAGACAGCCCACAGAGTCAGGAGCTCAAGAAATCACTCATTTTAAGCCACAGAGATTTGGGTTGGTTTCTTACACAGCAAAAAGTAACTGATATAGCCACTAACATTTGATTTGAGGATTGGGTATTGGGTATAAGTGTTCAAGACTTCTGTGCATTGGAAGAATTGCTTTCAGTGCAGACTGGCCTGGAAATTATTCTTTACACCAAAAGCTTAAGTTTCTAAAACCCGCTCAGAGCTCTAGCATGGACCTCAAAGGGTGGCTGATGGAGCAGCAGAGGTGTCCCGATGCAGAGACACAGGGTCATTCCCAAGGACTTAGGTCTGGGGACAGGTGTTTTACAGACTCCCTTAGGAGTGGCAAGTCTCCCGGAAATGTGGTTGGTGAAGACACACAACGAAACTGACAGAGAACCTCAACATTCTCTGGTAGGAAAAGCCAGGATCCTGGCAGAGGAAGGAACAATTCCAGCAGGGAACTGATCAGGACAGAGAACAACGCAGCCCCAGTTTTGATCCAGGGGTAATTTTAGCTTAACTAAGGAGTTCCCCAGTCCGTAAGTGGAGAGGGGATCCAGAACCCCACAATTTATTTTTATATCTTAGTGTATGTATCTATGCATCACATATGACAGGATAGAATATTTATATAGATATTTTAGTTAACAGCCTAATAAAACATATACATAATTATTATTCCAGAGCAAGAATCTGCAAAACACATTTTTCTCCTTTTTTTATTTTTGAGATGGAGTTTCACTCTTGTTGCCTAGGCTGGAGTGCAATCGTGTGATCTCGGTTCACTGCAACCTCCTCCTCCCAAGTTCAAGCCATTCTCCTGCCTCAGCCTCCCAAGTAGCTGGAATTACAGATGCCCGCCACCACGCCCAGCCAATTTTGTGTATTTTTGGTAGAGACAGGGTTTCACCGTGTTGGCCAGGCTGGTCTCAAACTCCTGATCTCAGGTGATCCACCTGCCTCGGCCTCCCAAAGTGCTGGGATTACAGGTGTGAGCCATCATGCCTGGCTGCAAAACACTTTTAATTTTCTTCATAAAGTCCTGACAGTCCCCAAACACTGTGACAGACAGATACCTGCTCTGGGGACCAGTTACATCTTCCTGAAGGTGTGGAGTCCCTTCCCTGGACGAGGTTGCTAGGCTTCATCTGACTGTCCAGGAAACGCAGTGAGGCAGGTGGGAGCCCATTTTACAAATGGGGAAACCAAAGCCCAGAAAGTTGAGATGGGCTATTCAATGTCCTCCACACAGCAGGCCTGGGAGTCCAACCAAGCCCAGAAAGTTGAGATGGGCTGTTCAATGTTCTCTACCTGGTACACAGCAGGCCTGGGAGTCCAACCAAGCCAGCCCCTCTGACTGCACACTCTGCAGACCTTTCCCAGCGTCATAGGCACCAGACCCAATGCCACTTCCCTTCTTCCTGCTGATGGAGGGACAGACCCTTGCTCTGCTGGCCCCACAGCCACTCCTCGGGTCTTCCTCGGAGCTCTTGCCTAGAAGTGAGCACCTTGATGGAGACCCTGGTCAGCCGCAGGGTAGTGGGGGGACTCCTCCAGGGTGGGATCTACATTCAGCCTGGCTTCCATGGGTGTCAGTAAGAACCCGACCTCCAAATGTTCCTTGGCCAATGGTAGGAAGACAGTTAGGTGTTGGCCAGGGGCCCTCTTGGGACAGGCAGGGTTTAAGCGCGTCTTTATCTCCAAGGTTGCGCCTGCCCAGAGCAAGAGATTGGGTTTGTTTGTACTGTGGCGGGTCTTTTCAGCCCGTGGGTACATTTGGCAGCGGCTTCCAACCTAATTAATTCTTCCACGCCTCGAAGGGGCCCGGAGGCTAGGCAGCAGCCAGGGCTCTTTCATTTGTCTGGGAGGGGCAGACCCGACTGCTCAGCTAGGGCGGTAGTGACGATGAATTTGTCCTCCCCAGGAGGGGGCTTGGGACCAGCGGAGAAAGCAGCCTTCCTCAGCGGTGCCCTGCACAAAGCTGGTGGCAGGCGACACCCAGGCAGAGTTGGGATGCTCACGTCTGGCAAGGACAGTGGGCCAGCACTCAGTAGGGCATTGGCGCCTCGCCACCAGCCCCCGCCCGGCATCTGTGCCCACAGTGGTCTGCCTGCTCTGCTGGCGTCGACCTTCCTGCCTCCGGGACTTTGCCCTTGCTGGTTCCCCTGCCTGGAGCGCTGCACCTGCAGCTTTTTGATGTTATTTCCAAAGGTGGTTATGCAGGCAGGCTGCCAAGAGCACCTCCTGCAGGGGACGACCCACATGGCACCTTCCCTGGAGACCCCCAACCCCTGCCTGGAGCAGCCGCCTGCGATCCCGCCCTGGCCATCTTACCTGCTCTACTATTATTATGGCTCTCAGCACTTACCATCACCCCTTACGTGGTTGCTGATGGCCTGTCCTTCCCTCCCCAGGATGTTAACCACGAGGACAGAAACTTTTGCCTATTTTGTCGGTACCTGACAAACCCTTCACGGGGATAACTGTGCTCCACAATTATCTGCTAAATGCTTGAATACAAGGAGATGACTTTGAGCCTCATCACTATCTTTTCAGGTGGGGCAGACAGGCCAGGATTAATACCCCATTTTGCCACCAGGAGAAACTGAGGCTCAACAAAAGGAGATTGACGTGATGTCACAGAAAAGGTGAGAGGCAGAGTCAGGCAGGAGCCCAGGTCCAAGCCAGCCAGCATCAGGGACCCTCACACGGGGATGTAGTGGGGAACAGCTCCCTGCAGAGCTTGCCGTCCCTCGGGGTGGGGGGTACAATGTGGTCATCACCAATAACGTGCCATTGCAAACTGAGGAGTGGGTACCTGGAGGGCAGCTCACAGGTGACCTAGCCTGGCCCTGGCAGAGGATACATTTGGGCTGAGACGAAGGATGGGCAGGAAACCCTCAACTGCTGAGGCAAGACCTCAGCATGCATTTGAGGCTGTGACAGATGCTCAGGGTGCCCCATGGCAAGAGCAGAAAAGCTGCTGGCCCATCAGGGGCTAGGCTGGAGCCTGCAGGGCCTCGTGGGCTATGCTGAGATGTTCGATCTTTACCTGAGGGAAAGGAGGCCCTTGAAGGTTTTATGTGGGGTGATGTCACCAGGTCTGAGGACCCAGACTTAGATGTTGGGGACTCTCTCTGGCCACCTGCCCCAGTCTCCTGGCAGCCCAGGCCCCATCGGATGTGGAAGCACTTAGGGCATTTCTGCAGCATCCAAACCAGATGTCGCAGGCTGCCTTAATGACCTGTTGATCCCCCGAACACCAGGAATCAATTTCCTGCTGCTCTGTGACCAGGAACTGGCTGAAGATGCCCCTGGTGAGGGCAGCAGCACACATGGGCCTCAAGGGTGGCCTCTGGGGAAGTGATGGGGTCAGAGACACAGCTCAGGTTCTTGGGGCACAGCAGCAGACTGGGGGACCAATGTAGGACCCCGTGCAGAAGGCACGACATTTTTCTAGTAGGTTTTGATGCGGCAGCACATTTCTGTCGGCTCCATCACAAATACTCACAAAGCTCCTGCACCGGGTGGACTACTGTCCCTAAAGCCTGTGTCTACCTAGAACCCCAGCATGCGATCTCATCTGGAAACAGGATCTTTGTAGATGTAATTCATTAAGATGAGGTCATGACGGATTAAGGTGGGCCTTAAGTCCAGTAACGTGATTTTCTTCTTTTTTTTTTTTTTGAGACGGAGTCTCACTCTGTCACCCAGGCTGGAGTGAAGCAGCACAATCTTGGCTCACTGCAACCTCCACCTCTAGGGTTCAAGCAATTCTCCTGCCTCAGCCTCCCGAGTAGCTGGGATTACAGGCACACACCACCACGGCCAGCTAATTTTTGTACTTTTAGTAGGGACGGGGTTTCACCATGTTGCCCAGGCTGGTCTCGAACTCCCAACCTCAGGTGATCTGCCCACCTCGGCCTCCCAAAGTGCTGGGATTACAGGCGTGAGCCACTGCACCCAGCCCCAGGAATGTGATCTTCTGAGAAGCCCTGGAAAGACACAGCGATGTACCCAGAGCAGGGAAGGGCAGGCAGCAAAAGAGGCAGGATGGGAGTGAAGCCGCTGCAAGCCACATGCCCAGGGATGCCCCAGCCACCAGGAGCTGCAAGAAGCAAGACAGGATCCTCCTCAAGAGTCTTCAGAGGGAACCCGGCCCTGTCGTCACCTTGGTTTTGGACTTCTGGCCTCCAGACTGGGATAGAATAAAAGTCTACTGTTTTAAGGCCCCAAGGTGTGATCTTTTATTACGGCAACTCCAGGAAACCTGCTATAACCCCCAGCTTTGGCTCTGGCCATGGGAGATTCCTTGAATTACTATGACAAATAACCCTCTGAGTGGAACTGGTTGCTTTGGGAGCCACCAGATACCTGCGCCCCGGCCTGTCCTGGTGAGTTCACCATTGTTTGACTCTTCCACTAGGGAGGTGCCCAGGCTAGGAGGCTAAGGTCATTGGCTCCAACTGGGTCAGTCAATCAGAGGCTCCCCTGGAACTTTGCTCCAGCTGCTCAGCCAGTTGGAGGCTTTCCTGGGACTTTGCATCTAGTGCTTGTGAGGCAAAGAATCCGGTGGCATCAGGGAGTGGTCAGGGTAGAGACTGTCCCTCCAGTGTAGCAGTGCCAGCGCCAGCAGCAAGGGCTGCCTGGCCACCCTATTCCCACAGCTGGACCTGCTTGTGTCCTGGGTCACCAGGCTGCCCTCGGCTCCTGTCCCATTTCCTGGCTAGGATTTAGGCTCCGGTAGATTCTGAGAACCCTCAGATGGGTTTTCTATGAGATTTCTGCTATTTGCCACTCAACCTCCTGATGATCACCTGCTCATGCAGGCTCTGCCCACTCACAGAGGGTGGGAACAGAGGCTATGCTGTGACCTACTGGAGTCTCACGGCGGCCTTAAGGGAATGGGTCATTACCCATCTGCAGAGGGGAGGGACTGAGCCTCAGAGAAGTACAGGGACCTGCCCAGGGTCACACAGCACCTTCCCAGGGGACAGGTTTGCATCCCAGCTGCTGCTGGCTGGGATGGTGAGTCAGATTTCCAATGACAGCTGGCAAATTCTCCCCTTGCCCTCTATCTCCTCCAGCCCATCTCTTTTCTACAAGGTTTGTGACATTTCTCCAGTCACAGTCACCTCCAGAGAAGAGCAACTCTTAGCCTGACCCTGTGTTGGCTGTGGTGCTTGGAGCTGGGGGGATGAGGAGGGGTGAGGCAGACTGTTCCCAAGACGCTCACGAGCCTGCACAGGGATGAGAGAGACAGATACAACGACAGCCCACCCAATGTGAAATGGAGTCAGGGAGTCATTCTAGAGAAAGAGTGTTTTCTTCTCTGGGAGGTGTTGGGAAAGCTGATGAACGCTTCCTGGAGGAGACAGCCTCAAAGTTTTGAGGGATGAATAGGAGTCTGTTGGGAGACCAGGGTCCATGGGAGGCAGTGAGTGTTGATTAGGATCTTGACCAGGAGCCAGAAGCTTCTGGGTCTTCAGGAGAGAACCAGAATCCAGGGTCCAAGACCCTAGCCCAGTTACCCTCAGCCCACATGACCATGCATATCAGCTCCTCTGACTTCACCTCCCAGCTCTCCCTGCCCTCCCAAACCCATCCAGGGTACTCTGAGGAAATCTGTCTGATACCATTGAAGAGGGAACACCTGAGAAAGGAGTTTCTCTTCTTCTTCTTCTTTTTTTTCTAGACAGGGTCTCTATAGCCCAGGCTGGAGTGCAGTAGTGCAATCTCGGCTCACTGCAAGCTCTGCCTCCCAGGTTCAAGCGATTCTCATACCTCAGCCTCCTGAGTAGCTGGGACTACAGATGCTTGCCACCATGCCCGACTAATTTTTGTATTTTTAGTAAAGATGGGATTTCGCCATGTTGGCCAGACTGGTCTCAAACTCTTGACCTCAAGTGATCCACCCGCCTTGGCTTCCCAAAGTGCTGGGATTAAAAGTATAAGCCACTGTGCCCAGCCCAGAGACAGAAGTTTCTGTGTCCCTTGGCCCCTGCCCTGCAGGGGAGTTTGGTGCTACTTCACAGACAAAACAAAGCCAGTTGGCAGTGTCAATGGCTTGCCTGGCCAGCTCTTCTACAGGTGATGTGGTGAGAGCAGCCCTGTGCAGCCCAGAGTGGGCTGGTCTGGTGGGGTAAGGGGTAGCAAGCCTGGCAGGAGAACCCCTTTCTTTGTTGTTGCTGATCTAAATCCTGCACCCAAGGGAGAGGCCCATGGAAGGACCAAGTCATCTCAAGTGGTGTTTATCTTTCAGCTTCCTCCAGGCTGCTATACACGCTATACACACACACTTCCCATAGCCCTCCCACTGCCAGGGAGAGGCCTGCCTTTGGCACCCACTCCTCTAACCTGAGAAAGAGGAGACGGTGGTGAGAATGTGGCCTGACTGGGGCACGGTGATTACTGCGGACAGCCAGGAGCCCAGGGAATAGCCTGGGAATAGGCTTGGGACTTATCCAGTGACCCAGGTAGAGCCGGGCCCAGGCATGCCAGCTGCCAAGGGGAACAGATGTGCTGGGACTTGGGACCTGTCCAGCTTCACTGCTCTACTCAAGCCCTGGCTGGGAACAAAGCATGAAGTCCTAGTTGCCTTTGGACCCAGGAGATCCGGTTTCATCACGGATCATTGTTTAACAAATTCACGTTCTTTCATCCATTCATTCCCTCGATGACTAATGACCATCTCAGTGCTGGACAACACCAGGACTAACAGATAAAGCCTCCTCCTTTAGGAGCTCCCAGCTGGTGGGAGACAAAGACAAGAACATATAGAGTGACTACAGAGAGTGATCAGGGCTATAATGGGGACCCACAGGGCAGAGGCTGGGGATCCAGAGGAGAGGCTTGCCTGAGCCTGGGGGTTGGTGAGCATGTGCCCAGCATCTCAGAGAGACAATCCATCTACATTCATTACTGGTTCCTCCTCTCCCATCTAATTAATCGCCATGACTGTATCTCTCTCAACCCACCTGTTGCTACCATCTCCACTGCATCTGCCAAGTTGAGGCCAGCATTGCCTCCTACCTGCCCTCTATCCTGATCTCCAAGAAAGGAGAAAAGTGATATAAAATACAGGCAATATCAATTCAAAAACACAGGAGAACAATGAAGGCAGCCTGGACTTGACAGCCAAGATGCCAGAGAGAAGGAAGACTCATTAAAGTGAGACTGATATTCTACCTTTCTTTTCCCATCAAGACACCTGCCAATTTGTAGGCAGCTGTTCCAAGAGGCTGAGAAGCCCAGAAAAAGCTAAGCAGAAAGTGACAGCTAATCAGAGCTCCCGGAAGTCACAAGGGACCAGGAAGATAAATATTGGAATTTGGGGCTATCAGAGCATCCAAGACTTGAAGATCTAAGTTCCAGGAGAAGAGAAGCACCAAGAAGTGATCCCATTACTCTCTAAATCTCCCCTTTGGAAAATGTGCCGATTCCTAAGCAGAATGAACCTAGCAGAAAGTGGCTGTTTAGACCAAAAATCTAAGCACTTTTAGCAGATTTATGGTCAAGGAGGAAAAATTGGAGTTCAGGGATCACCAAGGAGGAAGGACCCAAGAAAAGACCTCACAGTCTCAGACGGACTCTGAAGGTATCCATACCCTACACATAAATCAGAGAGAGCAGGCCTGAGGAGTCTAAAACCCAGCTTAGAGTCAGCTCAGGCCCTGATTAGATTGAAATTATCTCCTCATAATCTAAATACCTTTAGAAGTTAAACTAAGCCCTTTCAAGGGGATTATATGATATGAAGAGGATATAGGCTTTTAGACAATGTTCAACACGTATTTAAAAATTACCAGGCATACCAGCAACAGGAACAAGGGGGACGGGATAAACCTATGGGTGTGTCTGCCTTTGGAGAATAGTCTGGCCCACTTCTTGTAATGTCCTTATCAGCTTTAAGTATGAGGGCTATGCTTTGCCTCTAAAACAAGTAGAAAAATATTCCCACTTTTTTGTTATGTGCATAATTTGTATCCAATTGGTGCTATTTATTTCTTAAATGTTTGGGAGAATACACTCCCTCTGGGCCTGGAGATCTCCTTGTGAAAAGGTTTTAAATTATAAAGCAAATGCTTTGAGGACTATTCAAACTTTTTACTTTTTCTTGCCGCATCTGGCCCCCGTGTGCCCCTGGGCAAGACAGGTCTCAGTATCCTCTCCTGTGAAATGGGATGCACCCACCTCACTGCACTCCTAGGAAAAGTCCCTGAGATCCAGAAGGGTGAAAGCTGCTTCTGGGGTGGGCACACAGTGGCTGTGCAGGAAATGCCAGCTCTTAGCCCTCGCGGGCTGCAGAGCTGAAGGGTGCTGTGGATAGAAAGCCCTTCCCCAAGCTGCACAGCAAGGGGTTGGTGGCAGAGCCAAGGGTGGGGTCCTGAGCCCTCCAGCCCCCAGATCCATTTGCTGATGGACTCCTGGAGAACAAGGAGCTTCCAGACTCTACAAATCCTCCGGGAACAAAGGGAACCCAAACAGCACACAGACTGTTTGGAAAGTGCAGTCCTGCTGGAGCCGCTGGGCTCTTTGTGGAAACAGCTGCCCTGGCAACAGGAACTGAGGAGGAGGGAAGCTTGACTCTGCAGGGAAAGGAGTTCAAATCAGGAGCTCCCGTTATCTGGGTGTCCCCAAACACTGGGAGCCAGAGCCATCCCTGGGAGGGGCACTGGCTCCTCGCTCTCTGGGACAGAAAGGCCATATGGCTTTACAATTACCAGCGAGTGCAGACTCCCTCTGGTCTTCCCATCTAGGGAGCTGTGTGGCCTTGGGCCAGTGCCTCAACCTCTCTGGGTCTCAGCGTCCTCGGTGGTAAAATGGCATCAGTATGATGTGTCCTGTATGAATGGTTGAGCAGGTTCCATAAGTTAAGATGTGTGCATTGCTTACCTGAAGCCTGGCACCTGCAAATACCACAAATGTGCTGGTTGCTATTATTATTGTTGTTGTTGTTGTTGTTGTTATTGTGGAATCCTGGCAAGAAGGAGTGTAGGGAGGAGGGGGAGGGCAAGGACTAGGAAAAGGTGAGGCTCTGTGGTGGAGGAGTCCAGTCACAGGGTGGTCTCCAGCATGTCACTTCCTCTCACCCTCCTTAGATGGGGTGAACAGGACCCCAGGATGACCCTGGTAGGGAAGAAGGAGCCACAGGCCTGGCTGGTACTACAAGGCATGCTCATATCCATCCACTTGGCCAGGCAGGGAGTGACGCTGGTGTTGGGGCAGGGCAGAGACAAAGACCAGGAGGGGCCATTGTCAAATGTAACATCCTACAGCGGGAGGTCAAAGCAGCTTGATCACAAGAAAGACTGTGAAGAATGGTGGTGAGCACCCTGTCAATGATGGAAGGGAAGCCCCAGGGCTGGATGTAGGGGAGAGGCTCCTGGACCACATGCTTCCCACCTCCTGGCTGAGCACACAGACATCTGTCCCTCAGCTTCTCCACCTATAAATGGGATGACAGCAGCCCCCAACCTGCAGGGTGGCCTTGAGGACGGAGTGCAGAGCCTGGGCAGAGTGCTGGCATGCCGGGACACCAGCTAGGATATCAGTCACACGCTTGGAGGGCCAGAAGGACGGCGGCTGCGACCCCATGCTGTGCCCAGCTCCCCCTCCCTCACTGAATACAGCCAGGAGGCAGGGGGTGGGGTGCGGACGCTCAGCTCAGCCGCATTTGTCTTGTTCCCCAATCTCAGCGATCATTCCCAGACCGCAGGGCGGCTTTATGGAGTGGAAAAAATCCATTAAGGTTTTCAAAGCAAAGCTCAAGACGAAATCACCTCATTGTCAGGGTCTTCCCCCTCTGGCTCTCTGGGTCCCTTCCCCCACCTGTCCTGGCCTGGCACAGTGGGGGCTGTGCCTCTCCAGCAGCTAAGTGGGCAAAGCCCAAGGTCAGCCTCAGATGGCAGCGGCTGCACTCCCTACAGCTCCGTGAGGTGACTTCGGGCATGCCCTCTCTGGAGCTTGCTGTTACACAGGGACCCGGCCCCTCCTGCTCCTCCACCCCCCGCCCCAGGAACCTTTAAAAGTACAGCTCAGACATTGTTCTTCTTCTGCCTAAAATCTCCAGTGGCTCTCGGCCATCGCCTGGCTGTCTGCCCTGACTCCCAGGCTGACAGCACAGACCTTGGCCAGGCAGCCTCGGGCTGGGATCCCAGCTCGGCCTTGTCCCCACATGTCACCTAACCTCTGAACCTGTGTCCTCATCTGCAAACTGGTGTAGAGGTCATAGCAGCCCGGAGGGGCTGAGACATATGTGAAATGACCGCAGTGAAGAGTTCTGTGCCCAGTTAAATGCCCACGGTCATTACCACAGTCCCTTGTCCCCACCCCTTCCTTCACTTTCTTACTGGTCACATCTGCAAATTCCCTGTCCCTTCCTTGTCATGTCTCTGTACCTTTGCAGATACTGTCCCCCTATTCCTGCCCTGGCTGACTTATAAGGTTCAGTTCAGGGTGCCCTCTTCCAGGAAGCCCTCCCTGATTACCCAGATGAGCCCTGGCCCTCCCATCACAGTTTGGAGCATACAGGGTTGGCACTGGACATTGATTTTCCTGCCTTCCTGCAGATGAGCCTTCCAGGACACAGCCCATGTCTGGGTCTCCAGCACCTGACATAGGACCTGGTGCTGTCATTGAGGGCTGGTTGATCGGGACTGGCATCTAGAAGCTTCTAACACAGCTGTAAGCACATCTGAGCCCTTTTTGCCCCCAGGGTCTGCCTGTGGTCTGGCATTTAAGGCCCTCTGCAGGTGAACTCGTCCAGGCCCTCTGCTCCTCTCCCCCACCCTGCTTTGATTTCATCTGAGCTCATCCAACTCCTTCCTGCCTTGGGCCTCTGCTCAGCTGGGTCCTTCCTCCCGGACACCTTCTCCCCATCCCTTTCCTTTCACCCATAGACATTCTACGCGAGCTAAGGACCCTTTCAGACTGCACCTCCTCCACACAGCCTCCTGGCTCCCTCCACACAGCCTCCTGGCTCCCCCGGCCCATGCTGAGTTACCCTCCCTCCTCTTTGCCCTTGGCCACAAATTCATGCTTCAGCCTCGGGGCAGGTGCCCTTTGCTCTCGGTGAGTAGCTGATGAGCACACAGTTCTGGAGGGCAGGAGGGAGAGAGGGGCAGGCAGAGAGCAGAGCCTGAAAGCCAGGACATTCCCCGCAGCTCGTGGAGACAAGCTCATGTCCCTGAGCAGAGACTCAGAGCTGAAGGGACTCCTTTGGGATGACACACGGAGGAGCAGAACCCGGGTTTGAACTTGGCTGTCCAACCCTGAAGGCTTCCTCCGCACCCCAGAACCCTTCCTCAGACTCTGACTGGTGCTCCTCAACCCCGGCACCCTTGGCCACAGTTAGTGTGTGCAGGTTGGGGTGAGGGAGAGGAGACTCAGGGGCCCCTGGGAGCAATGAAGTGCAATTGCCTGAATTCATGGAGAGGGAACAGCCTCCCTCCCTAACCGCCCTAATTCCCGGTGTTTACAAACTGCTGATTTCCCCGGGCTCCAGGCTGGCATGTCGGCAAAGTATATTAAAATCCATGGTTTCTGCTAAGTTCCCACTCAGGGTGGCTTCTTGGAGGGGTGAGATATGAAGCAGGCAGAAGGGCAAGAACCCAGCAGCCACGCCGAAAGCTGGGGAGGAGCCTCCTGGGACCTTCTAGAAGGCTGGAGATGACCAACAGCTGGGCTAGAGGAAGAGCCAGGAGAACTGAGTGGCTGGAGCCTGGTTGGGAGTAGGGGTGGGAAAGGGGTGTGGGGAGGGGTCATGAGATCAAGAGAGGGGACAGAGAGGGCAGTCATTTAGGGTCAGGGGCCTTGGTGAGTGTTGGGACTTCAACCCCAGTGAACTGGAGGTGGCTAGAGCTGCCCGGTGGCAGGGAGAAATTGCAGGATTCCAAAGACATCTTGCCTTGGGTCAGGGAAGCAGGGAGCTGGCTCAGAGGGGGCTGTGGGGACCTGGTGGGAGATGAGCTGTGGGAGAGGGTGGCTTGGACAAGGGTGGCCTAGAGCCCTGGAAGGGCTGCCACAGGGTGGAGACAAGCGGAGGGATTGGGATGTGGCCTGAAAGTGGGGCCTCTGGAAGGGCTGGTGAGTTGGATGCCTCAGGTAGAGGCAGGAGGGGCAGGAGACAGGAGATAGGGGAAGCTCGGGTGGGGAAAATGGAAGAGGGGAGACTCCGGCCAGCTGATATTTGTCAGATGTCACCCTGGGATGGACTGGGCATCAGCAAACAGGAAGTCCCTTCCATGGGACACAGGCCAGCCAGGCCCGCCAGGATGGATGCCTGCCAAGGTCAGAGGCTGGAATTTCACTGAGGGAAGGCCCCCCGCTCCTGGATCCCATGACTCAGAGGCACTCATGAAACCCTCCCAGTGCGCACAGCAGTGGGGGTCTCCTGACCACACTTCACATTTTCCTAGCGCTCCCCCAGCCCTTCCCTGAGATCTCGCACTAGCCTGTGAGGGCCCAGCCAGCCTCAGCTCTGCTCAGATGAGGGCCCGAGGACCGTCGGTGGGGCCCCGCCCAGTCCTGCAGCTCTCAGTGGCACTGACCCTGGTGACCCAACCCCCAGTCCTGTGTTCTCTGCTGTCAGGGGCTGGTGTGCTTGCCGGCCTCCCCACAAGGGTCCCTGCAGTGCCCTGAGCTCTCAGCAGCTCTAAGTCCCCTGGCTGAGCCCAGCACCCACGCCCCACGGTGGCTGCACTCCCCCTTGGCGAGCTCCCATGGCTTTACTCCGCGCGGTACACCCAGGGTCCCACCTGTGTATGGCCATCCCAACGCCTCCCTTGGAGGCCGAGGGCATCTCCCAAAAGACATTTGAACATTTGTGCCCACGGCAGCTACCCCGGTCATTTCTATAAGGAGGAGAATTCTCTTCTTTGTGTTTTCCTCTACTTTCCAAATTGTCAGGCTTAATTATTCCAAAGTTGAAACTCTGGAGACAAACCTCTCAGTCTCCCCACAGCCAGGCCTGTGCCATGAGGGCCCCCACCCTGGAATGACCTCAGGTCCCCACTGTTCTTCTCGGTCTCCCCACAGCCAGGCCTGTGCCACGAGAGCCCCCACCCCGGAATGACCTCAGGTCCCCACTGTTCCTGCAGCTGATGGGAAAATCAGGACTCACAACAGCATCCGGCTCCCAGGCCAGTGTCCCTTGGAGCCACTGAGTGCTGGCCTGGGAGTCAGGGCCTGCGTCCCCTGCCTGCTCTGACCCCATGCCCACCCTGGGTCCTACCTGCTCTGACCCCACGCCCACCCCGGGCACCACAGGCAAAGCGTTCTTCCTGCACTGGCTTCCAGTCTGTGAAAGGGACATTGGCGCCTGGTCCTCTGTAGTTCACAAGCGCGTGAGTAAAGGGAGCGCTATTACTGATGAGGGTGAATAACCAGTGTCAATGGAGCTCCCTGAGTCACCTGAACATGTGGCTGCCCTATGTTGAAGGCTTAGTGGACACCGGCAGCCGCCACCTCTCCAGCCACATTACATGCCACACCCAGCACAGTTTTCTGAGCTTTTCTGTGCCCAAACACTTTAGGGTCCTTCCCACTCCAGGGACTTTGCACACACCTCTGTCTGGAATGCTCTTCCTCATCTTTTCCTAGTGAACACCTGTCCATCCTTTAGCTCCCAGCTCAGCGAAGCCTTCCTCCCTCCCCGGGGGCTCGGAGTAGTTACCTGCCTTTGTGGCTACGCAGTTGCTTAGATAGCTAATGTCTGTCCACCGTCCTGGGCCATGCACCCATGGACAGACACCTATCTGGGATACTGACATCTTCCCAGGCAAGGCCTGGTACACAACAGGTGCTTCACAAACGTACCTTAAACCACTCAGTGGGCTGGGTGCGGTGGCTCAAGCCTGTAATCCCAGCACTTTGGGAGGCCGAGACGGGCAGATCACGAGGTCAGGAGATCGAGACCATCCTGGCTAACATGGTGAAACCCCGTCTCTACTAAAAAATACAAAAAACTAGCTGGGCGAGGTGGCAGGCGCCTGTAGTCCCAGCTACTCAGGAGGCTGAGGCAGGAGAATGGTGTGAACCCGGGAGGCGGAGCTTGCAGTGAGCTGAGATGGGGCCACTGCACTCCAGCCTGGGCGACAGAGCGAGACCCCGTCTCAAAAAAACAAACAAACAAACGAAAACCACTCAGTGGAGGAAAGCCTACATTATTCCCACAAGCAGGTGGACCTGAGCCCAGAGGAGGTGGGGTTTCAATCTTCAGCTGCACTGCCTCAGAGCCCACATCCCCCACCACTGGACACAGGATCCCCGAGATGAGATTTCACTGTCGGCCCCTGTGGGCAGGCATCACGGCTCTCCTCCCCCTGCCCTAAACCTGATCATTCCGCCCCATCCTTGTCTTGCCCACCCACCATGGACAGCCCCAGGCTCACTAGCTCCTGCAAGCAACCATCTGTTCACAAAGGGCCCTGTGGACCTCCAGATGTCTCACAGTCGGTTCTGACAGCTAACACCCTCCCTTGCTGACCCCGAGGGCAGCTGGTGACTGCTCAGAGTCTGGGTCATTATAGTCCCCGCGCTGTTTTTCCACATGTTTCAAAGTTCCTGTCCCAGTGAGGAGGAAAAGCCTTCATGGACAGCGGCCTGAGGCAGAAACCAGCAATTATTTCAGGGGCGCTGACTGCCTTATGTTCTAGTCCGTAGGATTTATACATGGAGATGGGGCCAGCTCTGGGCTGGGAGCCCTGCAGCCAAGGACAACCCTGCCTCAGTGGGACCAGAGGCCAACACCCCCTACCCCAGCCTTCCTTGGCCAGGGAGGTCCAGGCCAGCCTCTCTTACCAGGCGACCACCAAACCTTCCCGCCCCCACCTGTGTGCCTCACTTCGTTTTACGCCTCTGCCAGGAACAACCGCCACAGCTAAAGCCACCACCATGTGCCCACGGATTCCCCTCTAGGGTAAGGGATCCCCTCCCTCCCCACCACCAGCGGGCACTTTGCCCTGTTGGTTCTCTTCACAGCTCTTATCTGGATTCTAGCGTGTCTCATTTTGGCTTCTATTTAAGATTTTTGCTTCTCTCTTCCCCTCACTAGAATGAGAAACCCTGGAGGCATGCACGTGGTTCTCAATACTGCTGTGGCCGCCATATATGGCTCCCAACAGTGTCCACACCAGAACCTCAGGACCTGTGAATGTGTCACCTTTCGTGGCAAAAGGGGCTTTGCAGCTCTGATTCAGGGTGGGAACCGTGGGATGCGAAAACTGTCCTGGGTTGTCCGGGTGAGTCCAGGGTTAATCACAGGAGTCCTTAGAAGCAGGGACCCGTGTCTGGCTGATGAGCAAGATGAGGTGGAGGGAGGAAAGATTCAAAGCTCAAGAAAGACTCGACCTCCATTGCTGGTGTCAAAGAAATGTCAAGACCCTCTAGGTTTATTAAGCCAAGGCAGAAGTCAAGCCCCAGAGACTGAGTCATATAGTGAGTTTGTAATTCCTGCTTTTTTGTTGTTTTGTTTTTTTTGAGACAGGATCTCGCTCTGTCGCCAGGCTGGAGTGCAGTGGCACAATCTTGACTCACTGCAACCTCCGTCTCCCAGGTTCCAGTGATTCTCCTTCCTTAGTCTCCTGAGTAGCTAGGACTACAGGTGTGCACCACCACGCCCAGCCAATTTTTGTATTTTTACCAGAGACAGGGTTTCACCATGTTGGCCAGGATGGTCTCAATCTATTAACCTCATGATCTGCCCACCTTGGCCTCCAAAAGTGCTGGGATTACAGGTGTGAACCACTGCGCCCGGCCTCCTGCTTCTTAGATTAGAGAATAGCCCTCTTCCTCATTGTTCTTATTCTGTAGAAGAAACCAGAAGCCAGACCTCCCCCACTTCCAATCAGTGATTTTTATTATAGATGAACTGCCTCCTTGATTGTCTGCAGCCAGGACAGTACCATCCCAGCTTAGCCCAGACGGCACAAAAGACCCCAGAACCGTTACATCTTTAGCATGGAAGGTTAAATATACCTTTCCCCAAAGGAAAAAATCACCTCAACTAATGAGATCGTTGTAACTATGCATGAAGCCTTATGTAGAAAGCTGCTGAAGCTCTGCTGTGCTTCCCTAAACTTTGTCTCTATAAACAATCCCAAACTTCCGTATTTTGGAGCACTGATTTCCATTCTTTGGAATCTGTGCTTCCCTGGTGGCTGGGCTCAAACACTGCGCTTGAATAAACCTCTGTGGGTCTCAGGTCCCTGGTTTAAATAAACTCTCTGGAAACTAGATTCTGACTTGTTTGATGATTTTAGGTTGACACTGGCTTTGGAGATGGAAGAAGGGGTCATGAGCCCAGGAATGTGAGCCCCTCCAGAGGCTGGGAATGGCCTCAGCTAACTGCCAGCAAGAAGACTCAGTCCTCCACCTCCTGGAGCTGGAGTCCACCTGTACCCCCATGAGCAGGAGACGGATATTCCCCAGGGCCTCCAGAAAGACCTTGCCCTGGCTTTGATTTTAGCCTAGCGTGCACCGTATTAGACTTCTGACCTACAGAGCGGTAAGAGAATGGATGGTGCCATTTAAACCACTGAATCTGTGGTCATTGCTTATGTGGCAATAGAAAAATACACTGCTAAGTCCACTGCCTAGAAAGGCTCTGGCCTTCTGGTCTCAACCCTCTCTGGCTGATGGGCTGACAACAGCCCCCAGGTGGTGTGACTTGCCTGACACTTAGAGCACTGAGGAAGCTTGCTGGAGATCACCCAGCCGGGGAGTGGCAGAGGTGGGACTCCAACCAGTTCCTCCCAGCAGGTGCTGTCCACGGGGTGGGGCGGGGGGCAGGAGCAGCTCCGGGGCAGAGTGGGCTTAACATCAGCAGCCATCCACCTGTGCAGAGCTCTGCAGCTCTGCCCTCATGGCCCTGGGGTACAGAAGGGAGGTGGCACTGCACCCCCCAGTGGTTCCCTGCCACCCGCGTGCATGCTGCAGAGAGGGGCCGTGGTGATGTCATGTCTTCCGTCCAAGGGCTGTCCTGGAGGTGGAGCTCACTGTGCAGGGAGGATGGGTTAGGGCAGCTCTACAGCAGGGGTTTGGCTTCCCCAAGGAGGCACTTCCTGGCTGGCAGAGCTCTCCTCCGCCTGGGCAGGAAGAGCTGGTGGGCTCAGCTTGAGAGGCCATTGGGGTGGCTCCAGTTAAGAGGGCATGGACGGGCACGGTGGCTCATGCTTGTAATCCCAGCACCTTGGGAGGCCAAGGCAGGCGGATCATGAGGTCAGGAGATCAAGACCATCTTGGCCTACATGCTGAAACCCCGTCTCTGCTAAAAATACAAAATATTAGCTGGGCGTGGTGGCATATGCCAGTAGTCCCAGCTACTCAGGAGGCTGAGGCAGGGGAATTGCTTGAACCCAGGAGGCAGAGGTTGCAGTGCACCAAGATCGCCCCACTACATTCCTGCCTGGTGACAGAGCGAGACTCAGTCTAAAAGAAAAAAAAAAGAGGGCAGGTGGGTGAACGACAGGCTCAGCTCAGAGTCACCTGCTGCTTTGAGATGCCAGGCTCCTCTGTGACTCCATGCAGCCTCTTCCTGCCCTGACCTCATGTGGCAATTACTGGAGACTTGTCTCTGTGGCCACACCAGGGTCTCCTGGAGGGCAGGGCTGTGGCTTGCGCCTCTGTGTCTCCAGGCCCAGTGACGCTCTTAGGAATCAATGACTGTTCCCTGAGAACCTGCCAGGGCCAGACCCTGGGGCCACAGAAGCGGGAGAGTCAGGCCCACTCTTTCAGGGTACAAGCACAGCACAAATCAGTATGATCGATTAGATAGAGCTCTTGGGATGGGGCAGGGGTACAAGTGCCAAAGGAGCATCGAGATGGATGTGGGGGTGAAAGGGGGACTAGGAGAGCTCTCCCCATGGAAGCTGAGGGAGGAGCCAAATGTGAAAAGGTGAGGAGGAGGCGACCAGGGGAGGGCAGGAGGGAGGGTGCCCTGGGCGGAGGGACAGTGTGGACAAAGTTGGAGGGTGTGCCAAGTGGAGAGCTGAAGGCTAGGGCCTAGGACCCCATGCGGGGAGGGGGCTGCAGAGGTCAGTGGGAGATGGCTGGGGTTGGGGAGCAGGTGCAGGGAGGGGCTGCAGAGGCCAGTGGGAGATGGCTGGGGTTGGGGAGCAGGTCAGACAGACCCTCCTCGGAGTCGGGATATCTTTCCCGAGGGCAACAGGAGCCACAGAGGGTGTTCAGCCAGGGATGACGCTGGCAGAGTTGTGTCTCAGGAATTTCCAAAAGCACCTGGAGGGTAACTAGCCAGCCGGAGGAGCCTGATCGGATCTTTCAAGAAGGATGGGGAGACACGAGGGTGAGAGACCCAGAGAAAGCTGGAGTGAAGCCAGGAAACCCAGGCCGGCTCAGCTGCCCTCCCTTCTCTCTCCACCGCCCCGAGCAGGGCTAAGCGGCAGCATGAGAAATGGCCCTCCCTGGCGGCAGCTCTCCCCCACAAGTCATTTGAAAGTGTTCCCAATCGAAAACAGAACATTAAAAAGAGGAATTCAAACATAGTCAATCCCTCCCTTTGCCGGGATTAGCTGCCAGGAGCATAATGATTTTCATTAATACCATCAGCTTTCCTCAAACTTGATTATAATTACTCTCCAGCCCACATTCCCTTCTAAGGAGTGATGATGAGTGGAATCTACATTAATCAAATCCACTGATCACATCTGAATGTGGTGGCCTGAACTCGAGCCTGTGGCCAATGGGAGAGGCCAGAGGGGACGGCCAGACGCCCTCTCTCCCTGAGGTGACACATCCATATGGATGAAGGATAAATGAGCAGTAATAGGGTCCTAATCAGCCACCTCCCTGCAGCTGCCTCTGTCCACAGGGTCTGTTCTCATCCATCACCTGTGAGGCCCTCACACAGCTCCCAGTGGCAGGGATACTCTTTGTATTTTGAGACAAACAAGAACCGTGGCTCAGGAAGGTCGTGTGACTTCCTGAAGGTGGCCCAGCCTGTCGGAAGTCAGTTGTAAAGCCAGAGCCCGGGCCAAATTGCTTTCTCCTCTGTCCTGATGGTTCTCAGGGGAGCAGGATGGGTGCTGGAAGGAAGAAAATAGCGAAGAAATGGGGGCAGGAGGAAGTGGGAAGCATCTTTCTGGACTACCCAGCCCCCTGGGAGAACATCCAGCACCCTGTCTGGCCACCCGGAGTCTAGGCAGTGACACCTGCCCCACCGCCCCCTGCACAATGACACTGGCCACTTGTCACTCTCCCCTCTGCACTCTGCGGGGATTTTAAATGCACTTACGTCACTTGAGGCTCTGAGAGCTGCCTGGTCCCCAGCCCCACCGCAGCCCCTTCCTCTCCTCCACTCCCTGCTGCACTCCAGCAATTCCTAATCCTCACAGTCTCCCGGAACAAGCCCTGCTCCCGGACCCTCACCCGCCTGCCAGGCCACTCAGATATCCCTCCCTGGGAAAGCACTTTTGATGGCTACAGGCAGTGCCCTTCCTCTCTATGGATCTCAGGCTCATGGTGTCCATGGAGATGGTCACATGTAAATCATGAGGGTGGGAACAAGTAAATCATGGAGGTGGGCACAGGTAAATCATGGGGGTGGGCAAAGGTAAATCATGGAGTAGGAACAGGTAAATCATGGGGGCGGGCACAGATAAGTCATGGGAGTGGGCACAGGTAAATCACGGAGGCGGGAACAGGTAAATCATGGAGGCGGGCATAGGTAAATCATGGGGGTGGGTACAGGTAAATCATGGAGCAGGAACAGGTAAATCATGGGGGCAGGCACAGATAAATCGTGGAGGCAGGAACATGTAAATCATGGAAGTGGGCATAGGTAAATCATGGGGGTGGGCATAGGTAAATCATGGAGGCGGGCATAGGTAAATCATGGGGGTGGGCACAGATAAGTCATGGGGGCGGGCACAGGTAAATCATGGAGGCAGGCATAGGTAAATCATGGAGGCAGGCACAGGTAAATCATGGAGCAGGAACAGGTAAATCATGGGGGTGGGCACAGGTAAGTTGCCTTTCTAAGCTGGCTACTTAGAGTTTTCCCATTGACAGAGTTGAAGGTTGGCAGCTGGGTTGGAGGAGGCCCCATGGCAGCTTCGCCACTCACTGGGCTGCCTCGGGCATGGGTTCACCTAGCTGGGCCTTAGTTTTCTCATCTGTAAGGTGGGGCAGTAAGAGCACCTAACACCATGGGGGTGCAGGCAGAGCGTTCGGCAGGCTCTCCGCAGTGTGGGGGCGAGGTGCTACTTTCCTCTCTGACCCTCATGTCTCTCTGGATGGCCCAATTGTCCCTCAAGGACTTTAGGACCTTGGGAATAGGGACTTGTCTTCTCTTCATCACTAAGGCATGTTGTGAGCCCCGGGCACTGCACCAGCTCTGATCAAAGAGCAGGCACACAGCTCTGGCCCAAGGCACATGCCTTGAGGGCCTCTCTACGGATGCAGGGCCCAGCCCACGGTAGGGCCTCCTCCGGGATACGTGCTCTGTTGCATCACATGTCGTGTGATGGGAGGGGCTCAGCAGGCACCCAGGCACCTTCTGTGGAGCTCAGAGCCCAGAGTCAAACCAGCCAAAGCACCCAACACCCCAACCCCAGGCCATGGGCTGCCTAGCTGCAGCTGACACGCCAACCTCCAGCCCCAGCCCCAGCCCCAGCTTCCAGGGGAATAAACCTGTCAAGTCATCCCCTCCCCTCCCCAGAAGGAGTGGGTGAGCCACGGGCGCCTGAAGGATGACTGGGCCCTGATGATTAAGCTGAAAGAGAAGCAATGCCTTACTCAATATTGACATAGGGTGAACAAAAGAAAAACATCATCAATCCATTAGCCAGGCAAAATAGCCGAGCCCCCTGCTAGGGTGGACTTACTGCCCAAGATGGCACACTGGGTTCCCAGGACTCTGCCCTTCCCTCCCTGGGGCCGCTAAAACAGAAAGTGCTTAGAGAGAGGGCAAACTCCTAGCTATGCTGGCGGCGGAGAAAAGGGGCCTCCCTGTGGGCAGGACAGCATTGGGCTGGGCTGAGGAAGAGGCTGGAGTCGAATAAATCTTGACCAGAGGTAGGAGGAAGGATGGGTCTCCCTAACTGGGCACAGAAAAGCCCAAGTTGGGCATCACAAACTACTCAGGTAAGGACTGGCCAGGGCACAGGGGCATTTGGGATGGCAAGGGCTCGCCTGGTTCCTCCTCTCTTTTGTTAACCAGAATTGCTGGTGACAGGCACCTTTGACTCCCGGAACCCAGGTGGCAGTGTGCCTGTGTGGACCTGCCTGCGTGGACCTGCCTGCGTGGACCTGCCTGCGTGCTAGGTGGTAAGGATGAAGCAGAGGAACGTGAAGGAATAGCTGAGACACAAAGAATACTGAAGACTGATGAAATTAACAAAAATAGTGCAATGGGTGTGTTGAATCATCAGAGGCTCATCTGGAGATCAGGCTGGCATTCTGGAAGACAAGAAAAAGCACCTCTGAAGCACAGAGCAAAGTGACTTCGAGATGAGGGACGTGAACCACAGGACCGAGGGGCAGGGGCGTCTGACGATGAGATTTAGCAGCCCTTTGAGAGCAGCTCATTGGGGAGAGCAAGGGACAATGGGAAAGAGGAAGTCATAGTTTAAAAAATAATGGGCCGGGCATGGTGGCTTACACCCGTAATCTCAGCACTTTGGGAGACTGAGATGGTTAGATCACCTTAGGTCAAGAGTTCAAGACCAGCCTGGGCAACATGGTGAAACCCCTTCTCTACTAAAAATTAGCTGGGCATGGTGGCACGTGCCTGTAATTCCAGATATTCAGGAGGCTGAGGCAGGAGAATTGCTTAAACCCAGGAGGCAGAGGTTACAGTGAGCCGAGATCATGCCACTGCACTCCAGCCTGGGCGACAGAGCAAGACTCTGTCAAAATAATCATCATCATCATAACGATAGTAACAGAAGAAATGTTTCCCCCCGACCTGCAGCAAGATACATGTTGATGGATCCAATGCACCCGATAAGAGTTGAGCAGGACTAATGATGGAGAAACACCCACGCCTGGTGAAATTTCAGAATGACAACTGTAAGGAGAACATCGTGAAAGCTTGCAGAGGGAAAGAGCAGTCTGGGACAAGGGAACAAGAGACAGGCGGGTATCAGAGTTCTCCCAATCAGCCATGAAAGCCTGGAGGCAGTGGAGCCATGTCTGCCAAGTTCTGAGGGAGGAGGTTTTGATCAGAGTTCTGTGCCAGCTGAACTGTCTTCAAGGATGAAGGCAAACAGAAGTTTCTTGAGATGAGGAGAAAGGCATCTGGTTTACCCCCCATGCCCTTCTACATGTGTACCCCAGACCAGGCTGCACGCACACCACATTTAGGCTGCATGCACAGAGTTTGAGAGCTGCTTGTCATTAAGCAGGGGCCAAGGAGAAGGCAGCATAGATCGGGGGCAGGACCTTCCAAGGCAACACAGAGCATCTGCGAGACAAGAAGCAGGTGAAAACATCTGTGCGGCAGTCGTTGCTGGGTGGATTCTCCTAAGCACAGGTTTTCAAGAGCTGGAACCACATTTCCTAGTCTGTGGGTTCAATCACACTCCGAGTTTCCTCAGGAAACCCACACAATGCTAACATCTGCTTCTTTGTTCATTTCCAACATGTAGAATGAGTCCATTGACAAAGGGCTGTCTGGCGATTTTTGGTTGTTCCACCTGGAATGCAGAAGCCGTCAACCTTGACCACGGAGCTCCCAAGCCCTGGGCAGAGAGAGTGGGGAAGGGTGGAGGGGGAGTCATTTCTTCACCCTCTATGCTGGTTGAGGTTGGCACATCAAGAAACTGAGACGAGGTTCTTTGCTCATGTAACCAGTGGCCTCGTTTGTCCAGGCTCAGTGAAGGGTCAAGTGCGGCTCCACACAGCGATGTCAGAGCTGAGGTCAAGACAGAACTGGTTCATCCTCCTGTGGGAGGGTCCGACATGAAGCCCACCACCAACACAGGAGAGAAGCCCCACGGCGGCGGGGTGGCTGGGAGGACTTCGTCTGGGAGGGGCGCCTCAGAGCTGCTATGCTGGGCACGCCCTGTGGACAGTGACTTTCAATCCTGGCATGAATGGCAAGAAGGACCCGATCGTCCTGCCCGGGGCTCAGCCAGCTTGGGGGCCAGGGGAGGAAGTCTGCCTGGCTAGAGGAATTGCAAGGGGACCAGCGGCGCTGGGAGGAGAAGCACATAGAGGTGGTGGAGGAGGGAGCAGAGCGCATGGAGCAAGAGGGGTGCAAGGTACATTCAAGAGAGGCCCCAGGCCCAGGTCCTGCAGGTCTGGAGGCCACGGCAGAGTTTGGATCTGACCACAGGTGCTGTTGGGCATCGTAGGACAGTTGAACAGGGGAGAGCCCTGGTCCAAGGAGCTCCCTCTGGCTTTTGGCCTGCTGGGGACGATTTGGGCAGAAGGAGAGCAAGAGTCCGAGGCGATGGCTGGGGTCAGGCAGCAATGGTGGTCTGTGCTTTAAATCATGGAGCCCATTGGAGCCCGCAGGGAGAAGAAAATACCATCGAGGTGAAGGGCAGGCGGAGAGACAGCAGGATGCATAGGGACCTGCCTGGGCAAGCGTCGCATCTCAGAGCCAGAGCCCGCAGATAACGTGCAAAGTTAGTAAGAAAGAGGTAGAAGTGGATTATTTGAAGTTAGAAAGAGAGCTGATAGAATTAAAAGCAAAACAGAGAACAGCTGTTGCCTCAGGGGAGCGGGTCTGGGCAGGGGGATGGGAGCAGAGGTGGCTTTTACTCTTCATTTTCTACTCTTCCATAAGATTTTATATGTATTCTACATAACCATGTGCATATGTAACTTTTTTAATTAAAAAGGGAGGGGGTGGGGAGAAACTAGAAAGATGTGGCTGGGTCATCCTTCCAGAACAAGCCACCAACTTAATGGCAGAGGAGGAGACGCGCCCAGGAGCACGTGCTGAGCGCAAGCCGTGACTGTGAGATGGGCAGCGGTGGGGCTGTTGGCATGGGGTGGTCCTGGAGGCCCATCCAGGAGGCAGAACAGAGGCTGAGCCCAGGGCAATGAGGGCGCACTAGCTGATGAATGGGAGATGGGATCAGAGGGATCAGCAAGTGTGAAACACTGAGGCCAAACAGACCAGGGACATGAGATGTCCAAAGAAGAGACGGGAATCCCGGACCAAGAGATGGGAATCGGGGAGGCGGTGAGGAGGCGAGACAGGAGGGGGCTGTCTCAGGCCTGGTGGCCAGAATTTCTCTGAGTCCTGGGCTATTTGGTGGCGATAAGCCCAGCATCCTTCTGTAATCCAGAGTAACACTATGGCAATGGTAGCTCCTGTGGGTGCTTCCTCTGTGCCGTGCCATGCCCTGTGCTAAGCATTCCAAGTGGATTATTTTGTTTTCTCCTCAAAGCACACTTGCCTAATTGTGCCCATTCTACAGATGACAAAACTGAGGCTCAGAGAGGTAAATTAATGCAGAGTTGGTGGGCTGGTCAATGGCAGAGCTGTGATTGGAACCCAGGCAAGCCACTGCCGGCTCTCTAACACCACCCTCGATGGACTCTGGCAGGGGACAGGGCCATCCCCTGGGGTCCTCGGTCCAGCAGGCTGCACTGGCAATAGGGAGGTAGAGATGCAAGCCTCACCCCTACGCTTCTACAAAGAGGCTCCATGGTCCCAGCTGTGTCCAGGGGCTCCCTGGAGCCTGAAATTCATTTCACTTATAAATACATTAAAACATCATCGGAAGCCTTCTCACTGCAGAAGCAGTTGAAGCATCAGGGAGAGAGGCAGAAATCGAATCTGTGCAGAGGCCATGGCTGGCTCCTCCCGGGCTGCCTGCCCACGGCTCTTTAAGGAAATACTCAGTTTGGAAGTGCTCACTGAAGCAAAAGAAAGCACTAGCATGTCAGGAAATAATGAACCAAATCATTCATTTTTCAGGACAACCATAAGCACCCTAGCAGACCAAGGGCAGCCAGTACCTGCAGCCTCCCTGGACAAAGAGGGGCTTCTGCGGGACACAGGCCATTTGCCTGCTTAGGTAATTGACGTGAACAAGGAGGTTGCGGCTTGGGGTGAAATAGCATGGGATGGGGTTGCGTGGGACGGGGTTCAAGGCCTGCATTTGCACCCCTCTGCCTTTGCCACATGACCTTCGCCAAGTCAGTCTGCCTCCCTGAACCTGTTTCTTCCACTGTAAAACGAGGATAAGATGGGAGCGCTGCGTCATCATGGTGCTATCAAGTCTGGCATGTTGGAGAGTCCTTGGCCAGCGTGAGACCTCACGTGCCTTTGTGCTGTCCCCAGCCTCACAGGTCTCACTTCCATTTCTAAGGATTGCACCAATCTTACCCCCACCCCCGGGCCTTGGCACTTGCCACTTTCTCTCCCTGGAAAGCTGGTCTCCCAGCTTCCCCTGGCCAATCCCAGCAGGTCCCAGCTTCAACATCTCTTCTTGGGTGAGGGTATTCCTTGCTCTCCCATCTATATTATATTATGAGATTGTTCTTTCTTGTGACACCCTGTGTTCCCTGGATATCCACCTGCCGTGTGCTGGCTGTGGGGACCTGGGAGGAACAAGACCCAGGCCCTGGCATGGAGGAGCCCACCGTCTGAAGACAGAGACCAGAGGCATTAACCTAGAAGTTGGGCCAAGTGCTGAGCATCACACCAGAAGGACTCATTCCTGTGTTGTCACACCTTGAGGGAGGAGTCAGATTTTAACAGGAAGACACAGGGAAAAGGCATTCAGGGGAGGGAACAGCCCAGGCAAAAGCAGAGGAGTACCTGATTGCACAGAGGATTTGGGGGCCAGGATAGTGTATTAGTCAGGGTTCTCTAGAGGGACAGAATTAATAGGATATATACTGGGGGGGGGGTAGTTTATTAAGTATTAACTTACACTATTACAAGTTCCCACTAACAGGCTTTCTGAAAGCTTGAGGAGCAGGGAGAGCCAGTCTGAGTCTCAAAACTGAAGAACTTGGAGTGTGATGTTCGAGGGTAGGAAGCGTCCAGCATGAGAGAAAGATGCAGGCTGGGAGGCTAGGCCAGTCTCTCCTTTTCACGATTTTCTGCCTGCTTTATATTTGCTGGCAACTGATTAGATGGTGCCCTCCAGATTAAGAGCGGGTCTGCATTCCCCAGTCTATTGATTCAAATGTTAATCTCCTCTGGCAACACCCTCACAGACACACCCAGGATCAATACTTTGCACCCTTCAATCCAGTCGAGTTGACACTCAGTATTAACCATCACAGATAGAGTCTTGTGTGACTGCAGAGGAAGTTGGGGCAGCTTGTGGAGGCCGTGAAAGGTGTGATAAAGAGTGTAGACTTAAGCCTGCGGGTGATGGGGGCCTGAGGAAGTGAGTTTCTCAAGGGTCCCCAGGGCCAGGCATGGTGGCTCATGCCTGTAATGCTAGCACCTTGGGAGGCCAAGGCAGGTGGATCACTTGAGGTCAGGAGTTCAAGACCAGACTGGCCAACATGGCAAAACCCCGTCTCTACTAAAAATACAAAAATTAGCTAGGTGTGGTGGCACACATCTGTAATCTTAGCTACTTGGGAGGCTGAGGCAGGAGAATCACTTGAACCCAGGAGGCAGAGGTTGTGGTGAGCCGAGATCATGACACTGCACTCCAGCCTGAGCAACAGAGCAAGACTCCATCTAAAATAAAAGAGTCCCCAAAAGGAATCCTGCAGTGGTGAGTCCTCAGAATAACTGCAACTCACAGCAGAGGGTGATAAACAGGGAGGGGAGCTGGCCGGTCTCCCAGTTTGCAATCCCACAAATGACACATTGTCTGTCACCCAGAAATCCTCGGCTTGGGGACTGCCCCTAGCCACAGTGCTTGTCCACATTGGCTGGTGGGTTCCGGGGCTTCGAAGCCAGGCTGACTTGGCTCCCAGTCCCTCCTCTGGCATCTGTGTGTTCCAGGGGCTTGTGCAAGATACTTCCCCTCCGTGCTTTCAGTTCACTTGGCTACAGAGGGGTCTAGGAGACAGCAAATGGGAAGGAGCAGGATGGGGGCGGGGGGCTCGGGGAGGGGGCTGGTGGTCTAGAAGGGAAGAGCAGCGTATGTAAAAGCTTGGCATGGCAGTTTCATCTTACTGGAGTGCAGAATAAAGCTGAGAGGCACTGGCAGGGTTAGGGTTGCAGAGCCAGGAAAGGGCCAGAAAGCAGGCTGGGGCTCTATTTGAAGATGGTGGTGGGTGAGGTGGCTTGGGAAGCCGATCAGCTGGAGAGCGATAAAATGAGAGGTGCTTTCTAGCACCTGGAAGACGCTGAGTACCGTCGGGGGAATGGACTGGAGGGCCCACAAGTTTAAACTTAGCAATGGAGATAGAAGGTACCAAAGACACAAGCTTTAAACCTTGCAGTGGAGATGGAAGGTACCAAAGAGGAAGTGCACTTGTGGTGCTGCGGCCCAGGATGGCTGGCATACACATTCACCAGGCACTTGTGAAGGGCAAGGCTCTGTATAGTTATCAGCTCAAATGTGATCACGTTACCATGTGACAGATATGGCACACCTGGGGCACAGAGAGGTTAAGTAACTCACACAAGGTCACACAACCAAGGTAGTCCACATGCATAGCACCCCCTCCTAACCACTTGGCCATGCCTCCTGGGAGAGCCCACAAAGTGGCCAGAGACCAGCACAAAGCATATCTTTTTACCAGTGCCAATCTGCACCACACATGTTCATTACTATTATGGCTTCTAGCAACACCTATGATATTTGCACAGCAGTTTACAGTTTGCAAAGCATCTCACCTACATTGCCTCCTAAGGCCCATAGAGTAGCCCTGCACAGTGTTATTAATCCTGCTTTCCAGACGAGGTCAAGGGACCCGCCCCAGCTCAGGTGGGCAGCAAGGGCTGCAGGCACCCAGGGCTCCTTGCCAGGTCGGTCAACCCCATGGGGCTAGAGTTTGACAGTGGCTCACTAACAGCTGTCAGCATTCCTTGAGCTTCTCCTGTGTGCCAGGCCCTAATTGCCCATCTCATTAATTCCCTGGGCATTCTGGGCCTCAGTTTATAGATGAGGGCACTTGAAGCTTTTGAATCCATCGAACAAGGTCGCCTGGCTAAGTGCTGGAGCTGGGATGCAAGCTCGATTCAGTGCCCGGAAGCCTGGGCCCTCTCCCCTGCATCCTGCTGAGTGGGCCCTCATTGATTGGTGACTCTGAGCTGGCATCCTTGCTATGACCCCCTCCATCCCATCAGCTCAGGGTGCAGCAACCCCCACCCCAGTCCTTGGCTCAGGATGGCAAGATCCGGAAAAACAGGATCTGAAATGGGTAAGAGTGTTTCCGTTGCAACGGCCAGATGACATTCGTGCTGCTCTCAGGAGCAGAACAGCACCAACAAGGAGCGTGATGGGACTTCATTGTCTTCTGGTCTTTAATCACTTATGTTCCCCTCTCCTGACACACCTCTGTCAGAGCCAACAGGCAGGCGGTGTCAGAGCGCATGAGGAGACGCTTGTCCCTTAAAGTGGCCGGTCTTCAAGAAGTCATGAAGTTTGGGGTTGCTCATAGAGGAAAGTGTGGCTCTGGGACACAGCCCTCAAAGTACTTGCTGCAAGATGAGGGCTGTGGCGCTCTGGCAGGGGGACGAGAAAGGGATTCCTGATGTCTCTGCTCCTAGATGAGAAACAGCGAGAGCTCAACTTTGTGGTCAGTTGGCCCAGGCTGGAGGGTTGTGGTTATATTAACCCACACAGAGACAGTTAGGGTACAGGCTGGGAGGCCTCTGGGCAGGAGAATTCCTGGTGTGCTGGTGTGTTTTTTGGTTTTTTTTTGGAGACGGAGTCTCACTCTGTCACCCAGACTGACTGGAGTGCAGTGGCACAATCTCGGGTCAGTGCAACCTCTGCCTCCCAGGTTCAAGCTATTCTCCTGCCTCAGCCTCAGCCTCCCAAGTAGCTGGAATTACAGGTGCACACCACCACACCAGGCTAGTTTTTGTATTTGTAGTAGAGATGGGGTTTTGCCATGTTGGCCTGACTGGTCTCGAACTCCTGACCTCAAGTGATCCGCCTGCCCCAGCCTGCCAAAGTGCTGGGATTTGTACAGGCATGAGCCACCGCACCCAGCTGGAATTCCTGGGTTTTAACCACAATATTGTGAAACTCAAAAGAATCTCATGGCCCCACATGGCCCAGTTCTGCAGAGTCAAGTTTAAGGAAGCACAGGCCAGAACCAAAAGTAGACAATGACAAATGATCTTTTTCACTTGATTTTCTCAAAGTGCATGAGAAGGAAGCCAAGGATTCCTCTTTTTTTCTCTTTCCCCAACGTGTAGCTTCCCCAAAGCCTCTCCTTCTCAGTCCATGCCCCTGAAAACATACACCCCTGTCTTCCTCCGTCCTGTGGCTCTTCCTTCTCATCCGTTCTTCTTGCTCCCAGCTCATTATTAAACTTTCTTTCGCTCACCCCTCAGCCCATCTGATCAGTGTATAATTTTCTCTGCACTCTGCCCATGACCAGAATATTCTCTACAACAAACACAGCTCAAGAACTGACCCACGGAACAGATTCTTTCCCTTTTTACTCCTGCTTCTTCCCTGTCTCAACTTTTCCATTTCTGCCGTTCAAAAATCCAGGCACGGGCTGGACCCTCAGAATTCTCCTTAGCAATCTGAGAGTCAGAGCAGGCGAGTGGACAAACACAAGATTCTCCTTCCGTGGGCAGGACGGGGAAGCTGGAAGTTTCTCTGTGCTACCGTAGCATGACTATGTCATCATAGCCACAGTTCCTGCTTGAGAAGGGCTCCTCCCAGTTACGCCCTATCCTGACTGCTCAGTCAGCCGCCCCCTGCCCTCAAGGAGGCCTCTCGTGTGACGGAGAAAAATGAATATCGCCACAGGGCCACTGTCACAGGCTGCCTTTCCGGAAATCTGTGCAGGTCCAGCTGGGAAGAGGGAGGCGGTCCAAATGGCTTCATGGAGAAGGTGATGTTTGAATTGGAAATAGGTATTTACCAAGAAGATGGCTGCCCTCAGAACTAAGGGAACGACCGGAGTCAAGGCCTGGGACCAGTATAGGGCACGAGGGGTGAGGCTGGCAGTGGCAGAGGGACGGTGGGGGGTAAAGAGGGACAGAGACATCGAAGTGGCAGGTAGGAGACAGGCAAGGAGGGGGCTGGAGGGAAGGGTGTTCCTGGCAGAGGGAACAGAATGTGCGAAGATCTCCGAGTGGGAAAGAGTCTGGTGTGCTTGGAGTTCCTGGGGGACTAAGGTGTCTGCATCTGCCTGTGTGTCCACAGGGCCTGGGGCAGTGGGTGTGAGTGGCGAGGACCAGTGCTGGCCACCTCTGACGCCAGCTGTCACGTTATCACCCTGTTTACAGCCCACACACAAGTGGTTTGGCCAAGACTGCAGTCAGGGGTCTGATGGGGGCCTCTGCCTGGATCTGCCTGCATCTTAGGCCTGCAGGATCTTACACTTTGGGCAGGCTCCAATCCCCAAAACACCTGGAGAGTCCTGGGCTCCGAGAGCTCTGTCTGTCCCTTCAGCACACTGCATGGCCGGCTGCATGAGCTCACCTTGCTCTGGGCCACACTGTGAACTCAGTGACCAGGTATGGGTGGCTCCTTGTGCAAGCTTACTCCAGGGCCACAGAACACTCATGGGTCCTACTGGGTCACTGCCACCTGCTGAGGGACTGGTAAGGACCTTCCTCTTTGGGGGCCTCATCTGCACAGTGGGGAAGGCCACATGGAATCATCTGGGAGGAAGCACCTGGCAGGGGCCTGAGCAGCGGGGGCCCCATACCTGGGGAGGGAATGGCCAGCATTCAGGAAACCCCAGTCATGGGTCTGCCAGTGCCCTTACCCTCACTGCAGATCCAGGCTCAGATCCTGGTAAATGAGACACTCTGGCCGGCTCTGTGCGGAGATGGCAAAACGGTCTTGGGCTGGTTGGAACAGGAAGGAGCGGAGAGCGAGGACCCCGAGGGTTCATGGTAGAGCCAGCAGTGAGGGGCCACATGCCCAGAAGAGTTAGGCTGAGGACCCTGTGACCCCTCCCTGCCTATGTAATGGGGCACAAGGACAAGAACTGGATGCCAGGCTGGCTGCCTTCAAAGCCAGCTGTGCTCTACAGTGCAGGTGGCTTTGGACTTGTGCCCTGGCCTCCCGAAGCCTCACTGTCCACTTAGAGAGTGGCAACGCCAGGGCCCTATCAGGGCTGTTGCAGGGAAAGGGGAGATGAGCTCTGCAGAGGCCCCAAGTTCAGAGGGGCCGGTAACTGTCCACTTAGAGAGTGGCAATGCCAGCGCCCTACCAGGGCTGCTCAGGGAAGGGGGAGATGAGCTCTGCAGAGACCCCGAGCTCAGAGGGGCCGGTACACCCATCAACAGCGTTCCCATCACCTGGGTGATGAGACCCTCCACAGGACCCCAGGGGATGGCGGTGGGAGGGGCAGTTGCTGCCCAGTCCCGCCGAGGCCTGGGGGACCCAGAGTGCAGGTGTAGGGGCCTCCAGCGTAGAGTGGATTGGATTAGTGTGAACGGTGGCAAGGTTGGTCTCTGTGGGGACAGTTGCCAGTGGGAGAAAAGAATCCATGAATTCACATTGGTGGCTTCTGTTGTACATTTTTGAGAGGAAGAGAAAATGTCCCACTCATCCATATTTTAAATGAAGAACAGAAAACAGCCAATACATTTAAATTGCTAAAGAGGACACTTGAGTTTTATTTCATGGCCACTCAAGGCTGAGAGGAGGGAGAAGGGAGGAAGAAAGAGTCTGGAGAGAAAGAGAGAGAGGTGGACATGTGGAGAGAGACGGGGGCTGAAACCCTCAGAGGAGGGATTCAGAGGAGACTCTGGGTGGAACCCAGGAGAACCTTGTGAGATCTCAAGGAGACCCTGGGAGGACCAGAAAAGACCCTGGTGAGACGTCTAGAAGACCCCCAAGCATACCCTAGCGAGATGCTGGGAGGCCCTTCTAGGACACTCCAAGGTAGCCCTGGGAGGCCCCAAGGAGAGCTGGGTCTGGCCCTGGCAGGCTGGTGCCTTCTAGAAGTCATTCTGCCTCCCTGGCATTGCCTGTAGATCCCACCCAGGGTGGGGCACGGGGCATGGTTGTTGGAACAGAGGCAGGAAGGTAGGCCTGAAACTGCTGCGTCTCCTCCAGCTGTGCGGCCAGGATTTGGGGGGAGGTCCAGCTGTTCCCAGGGCTCAACCTGGGGCTGCCAAATGGTGATCCTCTCAGCCCTAGAGCTTCAGGAGGGGATCCCCTATGTGGGGAAGTCAGCAGGAGGCCAGACTCACCCTCTCTCCATTCCCTCCTCAGCCTTCTCCAAACAGAGCAGCCCCTTAGAAAAGATTTTATTTGAAAACCACCAAAACTAAAAACCCACAAGGCTACAATCCCTCCTCCAGGTTGCCACTTGACATCCTCCAAAGTCAAGAGCTTCCTCTGAGTCACTCCAAGCACAGCAGGGTGCACAGGCCTCCTCGGGAGCTGCAGTCTCCTCCCCTATGAAGCGGGCATCAGTGCCCCAGATTGGGTGAGTTTCTCTAAGAGCAGAGCCTGGGAAAACAATAGCCTGCCCTTCCCAAGAGCTCCACAGTTCCAAGTGCTTCAAGCCAGCGAACTCATTCCATCCTCACCAAGACGCAGTGAGACAGGTGCTGCCATCGCCCCCATTGGCCAGTTGGAAAATCGAGGCACCAAGAGGTAAAGTGACCACCAAGATCTCATGGCTGATGTGGCAGAGCAGGGGTTTGCACCCAGGCTGTCTGGCTCCACAGTCCCTCGACAGACCACCTGTGCACACAGTAAGTGTTCAGCAGTTCAGCCCCTTCTGAAGCAAGACGAGGACTGATTCATAAAAAGGAAACCCACGCTCAAGTATAGGATGGGGGTGGGCAGGGGACGACAGGGAATGAATGCTTCATCCTAAACTGACTTTCATATTATTCCTCTTATATGTTCAGTCATTCATTTTCTTGGCCGGGCGTGGTGGCTCATGCCTGTGAAACCCCATCTCTACTAAAAATACAAAAATTAGCCAGGTGTGGTGGTGTTCACCTGTAATCCCAGCTACTCGGGAGGCTGAGGCAGAAGAATCACTTGAACCCTGGAGGCGGAGGTTGCAGTGAGCTGAGATTGCACCAGTGCACTCCAGCCTGGGCAACAGAGTAAGACCCCGTCAAAAAATAAAAATAAAATTGGGCCAGGCACGGTGGCTCACGCCTATAATCCCAGCACGTTGGGAGGCCGAATGGGCAGATCACTCGGTTGGGAGTTCGTGACCTGCCTGACCAACATGGAGAAACCCAGTCTCTACTAAAAGTACAAAATCAGCCAGGTGTGGTGGCACACGCCTGTAATCCCAGCTATTCGGGAGGCTGAGGCAGGAGAAGCACTTGAATCCGGGAGGCAGAGGTTGCAGTGAGCCAAGATCGAGCCACTGCACTCCAGCCTCGGCAACAAAAGCAAAACTCCATCTCAAAAAAAAAATCGTTTTCTTAAAATGTGGACTCAATTCTTTCCTTTTTGAGCTGTAGGCAATGTTGAAGGGGTCTAGGTCTCTGTTAAATGACCGTGGGGACAGGTGGGGTCCCAGGTCCTCAGGCCAGCTGCAGCCAGGCTCCCACACTTCCTTTGCACACACGAGGTCTTTAGTGCATCAGCCCTCATGGCTGGCGGGTGCTGGGGACTGTTCACACATGCTGCAGAGAGAACAGGTGGGCCTAGGCTTGATGGGCCTCCTGCAAGTGACATCTGAGGTCACTGGGTCCCTGTTTACTACCAGAGTCGCCGCCCCAGGCCTGGGGTGACCAACCTCTCTCTCCTCATTCCTTCCCCTCCCTGTGCCTGGACCCCTCATTGCTCTCCTCCTGCCCAGCCTCCTCCATGTGCACAGGGTGAGAACCTCCTCCTGCATTTTCACACACGCATCTCCCTTCATTCTCCCAGCCCTCCTGGAGGATCGGCCCAAGCAGGGATCACCTGCCCATTTCACCGATGGATACACGGAGGCTCATGGAGGCTAAGGGATGTGTCCAAGCGCGTATAGCTACAAGACGCAGGAGCCTATCTGGGAATGCAGGTCTTTCTGTCTCCTGGTCTGCACTGCTTGGAAGTGGTGTGTACGGGCAGGGATCAGAATATCTTGAACAAATGCTTCCTGCACAGGATTCATTTCCTTAAATATCCTCTCTCCATCCAGGGTCTTGAATTCTTGGGAGACAAGGACGTATTTAATGTGGGAGAACAACCTCTCTCCCTGCAGTGATTTGAACTGGCTGGTATTGAAATACCTTCCTAGCCTAAGGGCACTGGGGCTGTGTATTATTTATTTTGCAAATTATCGGGAACTAGAGTATTTGCGAGCTACCTTTAAGCCACCCTGCCTTCCCTTCGAGCTGCCTGCTGCGTGGCTGTCCAGAGCCTCCGTGTCCTGGGGCTCCACAGCCATGAATTATTAAAGAACAGGACAATTCTAATTCGCATAATGAGATCAGAGGTTCCTGGTTCCTAGTTAATTTAGAGCTGGTGCCAGCGGAGCTTAAAGGAGTTCTCAGGGAACAACTCAAGAGCAGGGGAATTGCCTTTGATGGGGTCCTAGGGCTGTGGACCCTCTGCAACGTCCAGGCCCAGGGAGGGAGGGCAGCTTGCTTAGCAAATGGCAGCAGGGCTAGCCAGGCTAAACAACGAACAGCACAGACTTTCTTGTCTCCAGGTCTTTGCCCAGGCAGTGCCCCCTTCCGGGATGCCCTCCGCCCATTCCTCTGCCTGCTAAAATCCCATCCAGCCTGTGGTGCCCCTTTATGGGACCATCTCCCCGCAAAGACTTTCCTGTTCCCTCATTCACACACAAGTGCTCCTGGCCTCATCTCCGTTCCTCTTCCTGAGCCGCCTAAGCTGGGAGGAATGCCGTTACCTAAGTACTGACGTCCTCTCTTGACTCTGAACTTGAGCTTGTCTCACTGAGATCTGCACCCTCAGGGCCTGGCCTGGCTCTGTACTTAATAAACCTCCACTCTCCTGTCCTCAGGAGGGACAGCCTGGACAGGGACAGACGTGAATAAACTGGAGAGAGGGTGGAGGGCACGCGTGGGTGTGGAAGATGCGGTCACCCATCCCCAATCCCCACTCCCTCCCTGCACTGTGACCTCACAGTGCCCTCCAGCAGAGTTTGGTGGGGGTCTACACCCTCATCCTGCTGACTCGGAGCCTGGCCTTGTGGTCTGCTGTGGCAGATGGAACAGTAGCTGAGACACATGAGCAGACCATCTGCGAGCTTATGTGGCGTGGTTTGACCCCTTGCTCTTTGGTCACCATCAAGAAAGAACAGACCCCAGCGTGAGTCGTGTGGAGCCGTCCAAAGCTAACTCACAGCCTGGAGCCAAGTGCAGCGGAACTCCGTGGAGCCCAGCCATCCCCAACCAAGACAGCCAACCGCAGCCAGACCACAGGCCCGGGAGTGAGAGCAACACACGTGTGTTGCTGTGAGCCACTGAGCCTGGGGGACTGTTTGTTACAGAGCACTGTTACAGCAATGGCAGACCCACGCAGGAGCAGGGACTACCCCAAATTGGATGGGCAGAAGTAATCTGAATGAAATGGCTGGGTGGTAAAATTCACCAGCACATCCACGAGACAGAGCTTACCCTCTGCACCCACAGCCGGGGTAAGTGGGCTGGCAGTGCATGGTACCGAACCCAGAGGCAGGGAGCTGGGGGCATCCAGAGGAATGCTCAAGGCAGCATGCACAGCAGAGGCTTGGCACTAAAGGCTGGGCATGTTTGTTGGAGTGGCCGGCAGACACCATGGGGTTTTTACTTGTTTGCACTAACATATAGAACGCTGCATCATTTTGCCAATTGGTGTATTTTTACAGAGCGTCGTTCCTTTCCATAGCCCTGACCAGTTAAATGCGTAAGACAGTGTTTGCAAGCATGGCGCACCAAGCCTGGCTTTCTGTCAAGTGTCTGATAAATGGGGCCACTGTTGTGATTGCAGGAACGTGCCTTGGTTTTCAGGCCTTTGTCACAACACTTGCAGGACCCTGTCCCGGGTCCTGGCATCCCGGTTGTGGAGCTGGGAAAATGACCACCACCACCTCTGACTCTCCCAGCCTTCCTGGGCACTCGCAGAGGCTGCACCCGATCAGATGGAGCTCTCCTTCCAGCCTCGTGGGTCTATGGACAGCTCTCGGGAATAGGCCCACCTCAGAGGCATCTGGGGGAAGAGGCTGGGTGTGCACATGCATTCATAAACAGGAAGCCAATCAGCCACAACAGAGCAGACGCTCCCAAGACCAAGACCAGCGCCTGAAGGTGGTGGTTATGGTGATTTACAGCCAAGCTTGCCTTGGCTCTGCCCTCAGGAGGCTCTACCCATTGTACGGAAGTGATCAAGCACCATGGACCAAAATCCATCTGCCTGCGGTGTCGGCCAGGACTGCGTGGGGCAGAGGCGGCACCAGAAACGGGGGTGCGGAGGCTGCTTCTGTGGGCGCCACGGCCACTGTCCTAGGCAGACAGCATTGGGATGAGTTGGAGCTAGGGCAGAGGTGCCCACATAACCCTTGCAGGTCACCTGACTGTGTGTGTGTGTGTGTGTGTGTGTGTGTGCACATGTATGAATTCAACAAGCATTGTGACACACCTACTGTGTGCCAGGTCCCATGCTGGGAAGTATTGGCCTTTGAGATGCACAGGCTAATCAGAAGACTACATTATCATGATATATACAGCGCAAGGGCGGCCACATCCCTCATCCCTGTCCCACTTCCCACGTGTGATCTGTCCATCCTCCCACAGCCCAGTAAGGAAGGAAGAATCGCGGCCATTGTATCCACAAGCAGACTGAGGTTAGAGGAGCCCAGCATTCTGCCAAGATTCATGTGGCTGGGGAGCGCGCAGCAGGAGCCCAGGTACGAATTTCAACCCCAATGATAGCAGTGATTCCATTTCTGTTCCTAGTGACACAGGCCACATGTAAGGATTGGATGTTAAACCAAAGCTGGGAGTGGGGTGGGTTTCCTGGGGCAGTTCATGAGGTGGCTCCTGAGCAGGGTTCCTTGAAGACACAGGGGAGAGAAGGTCAAGGAAACCAGATCCTGGGACACAACCAGAGTGGATGGCAGCAGAGGCAGAGTGGACGGCGGCGGAGGCAGAGTGGACGGCGAGTGGGGTGGGGTGGACACCTGGCCCTGGGTAGCCTCAGGGTCCTGGGTAGCATTTGCAGGAGCTGTGTGCTCCGTTCCCGACCCAGCACTGGCCGCCTGGTGTTTCCTGACCCGCCACAGTGGAAAGCAGCCCAGGCAAAGCCTGGCCCTGCCGAGCCGAGCAGCCCTCACACACTGGGCTCAGCCAAGCCAGCCTGCTGCAGGAGTTGGCTACGGCAGATGCCAGCTCACCCTCGGGCGGAGAAAAATCCATCACGGCTAATCCACTCCCCCAGTGATTCCTGAGCTGTGTGCCATGGAAAGGTTGGCCCCAAATCTTCTCTGGCCTCCCCCCAGCACCTGCCTTCCTCTGAGAACTGGGGCGGGAGAAGGCTGCCAGCAGGCCCCTCCACGGAGGACCATCTCCCAGGTGTCCTGAGCGTTTGCTCTAACCGCTTCTCCTGCAGGTGCATACCCTTTCCTGGGACCAGACACAGAAAGCTGTTTAGGCAGAAAGCCAGGCCTGACAGCCCCTCTGAGCACGAGGACAAATGCACTGAGCTCCCAAGGCGAGTCTGCTCATTCTACCTCTAGTCCGTCAGGCCTGGCTCGACTCCCAAAGCAGCGCTCACCAAAATGAGTTTCTTTGTGTAAGTCTGGAAGTGTGACACAGAACTGGGGAACTGGAGACCTGCCCAGGGGGCTGTCTCCTTGGATTTCTCCCCACCTTCCAAAGAGAATCTTCCCCAGCCAGTGTTCCCGAGAAGAACTGCTGTCCACCCTCCAGAGGGGCAGAAGCCCGGTGCCTTCTGGCCTTGCCCCACCCAGACCCCGGAGCAGGAAGCGGAGGCCTTTCTCCTCCAAAGGCACCAGCTCCTCACAACCCAGGGCAGCAAAGCTTTTCCTACCTGGTTCCTGCAAACCCATTACCCTGGGGCCAGTGTCTCATTAAGTCAACAGGACTCCAGTTTTTGATGGAGGAAGAGAATATTCCAGAATGAAAAGGCGAGGCTCTTCCCCACCAGGCTGGGGGCACGGAGAGGGAGCCAGAGAGCGAGGAGAGCTCAATGCCTGTGCCAGGATTCTTAGAACCGAGGGAAGATGCAAGTAACCAAGGGAGCTGTGGCTCCTGCCTCCTCCCAGAGCCTCTTTCCCACCCCCCGGCCCGCATCTCCTTCTCCAAGAGAGCAGGCCCTTCAGGGGCACAAGGAGGCATCGCTTACCTGTGCCTGGGCTTCTTGCTGTCCAGTATGCAGAGGGCAAGGCTGGCACCGGGAGAAGCGGCTTCAGGCGTCCCAGGGACCTGCTGCCTCTTTTCCAGGGAGCAGCCCCCAGCACGCTCTGTGCAGCTCGTCCCAGCTCAGGGCATAGATGTGCATGTGTCTGTGGAGGTGGGGTGCCCTCAGAAGCAGGGGGTCAAATATTCTTGGCTGCCACCTGCTGCCAGCCCATCCCAGGGGCCAGCTGCCTGAGAGGGGGGCCCTCCTGGCTGCACCGCCGTCATCTGTGGGGAGTGGCAGGCGGCAGCTCTGGCTCTCCAGGCTCCTGCCTGCTCCCGGGCTTAGGCGAGTGGTTTATTTATAGAGCCCGGCCTTCCCCAGATGCCAGCATCCCAGCTGAGATTTCCAGCGCTCAAACTCGCCCATACCTGCCCTGAGCTGTTGCTCACTGTGACTGTTCCGGAGGAGAAGGACCAAGGCACTTGAGCCATGTGGTCCTCAGCCTTCTCCCCTGAGAAGCGCAGGCTGGACCGGGGGTCTCCCAGGCCCTCCTGCTGTGGGCAGTGCCTGACCCAGGAGCCTGGCCTGCGAGTCAGCTTGGGCAAGGCGCTTCCCCGCCCTAGGCTGCCTCAGTTTCCTTTTCTGGAAGATGAAAGAAGACAGAGGGTCTGCCTGTCCAGAGCAGGGCTGGGATCAAAGAATGGACTGGAAGGAACAATGGCCACCACCGTCCACTCTGTGCTTCTCCCCAGCTGGGCTGAGTCTTTGCGAGGGTACCACTGTCGCCCCCAGGGGCTACTCCATAGTAGATGCACACAGCAGGTGCTTGAGAATGAGTGAATAAGGGAGCAGACACATCCCCACATACAGGCTTGCTTCAGGCTCCTGATAACCTGCGAGGGTCCTGGAATATGCCCATTTGGCAGACGGGAAGCCCGAGGTCTAGAAGGGTGAGGTGACCTTTCCAGGGCGCCCCAACAAAAGGCGGTAGCATCACAGTTCCCATGGGTCATTCTGTTTCCAAACCTCATTCCCTCACCACGCCCTCATCAGGCCTCACGGTCAGATGAGTGTCCCCTGCAACGCTGCCATCTTCCGAACCTGATGCGTAGTTCAGGGCTCCCCCACCACCGTGGCTACTGCGATCTCTGCTCCTCGCTCCTGCCGGCCAACCCCCGGGGGCCAGGGCCTCTGTGAACGCATCTGCCTTCCCGAGGAAGTGCTCTGGTGTGCCGCGAGGGCTCCTCCCTGGTTCTGGCTGTTTCTCCTGGGCATTTCCCCCGTGCCTGGGGAGCCCGGGTGCATCTCCTGACCCCGCTGGGCCTCACTCTCGCCTCTCAAACCAGTGATTCCTCCTCCGGGGCGAGTGAGGGGCTTGTCTGCCTTCTCACAGGTGAAGGCGCCAGACTCACAGGCCCCCATGTTTGCTCATCCGCTTCGACTCAGCTCACGTGAAAGAAGTTCGCTAATCTTTGTTGAGTTTGCTCGGTGTGCTGGAGTTAACAGAGCAGCCCGGTCCTGGTGGGCTCCAGCTTCAGTGCAGGAAGAGCATGGGCCGGGATGACCTCCCCAGACATGCAAGCGTGGGTGCAGCTGCTGGTCTCTGGGCCTCCCCACTACCCCCTTGGCCGGTGCTCCCCCTGCGCCTGGGAAGCCACCTTCCTCCCTTCCTTCCACTTCTTTGCCTGCCAAGATCCCTCAGGGCCTCCCAAGCCCAGACCCGCCTCCTCTGAGCTCTGGGCACTGGTGCGCTGGTCTCCAGGGCCCCAGCAGGGCTGGGGACTGGGAATGCCCCCCTTGCTCCTCTCTTGGAGAATAGGAGGCCGGCTGCCTGGATGCTGGGACAGCAGGGACAAAGCTCAGAGGTCTCTCCCCGCATGGAGTCGGATGTGAACCTCCGCAGGGCCTCCCCAGCCTCCGGAGCTACTTGGAAGCAGGGCAGCATGGGCTCTCACTCCTCACCCAGAACTGTCCATCCCTGGGCAGCTGACCCGGCCCAGCCAGTGGTCCCTGCTAGGACCTGTCCTGCAGGAATAGCTGGAGAGGCAGGGGGACCACATCCCTCCAGAGCACCCAGCACCTCCCCATGCGCTGTCTCAGCAGGTCACCCCTCTCCGGTTGTCTCTCACAATCCCTGATTCCGGAGGACCTGTCCAGGAGAACTGACGTGCTCCTGTGTCCCCGCCTTGCTTGACCTGGTCTCTCCCGTCGGGGTGGACACTCCCCGAGCAGGCCCACTGCTTACTCTAGACTCCCAGCACCCACTGTTCCTGCTTCCTGGTCACAGGAATGAATCTCCTAAAGAAAGGTTAAGCTAATCATGGCCGTCGCAGGATGCCATGCCCTGCAGCCATCACAAACTGATTTCTGAGTAATGTTTAACATCAGGGGAAAATGTTACACCTTGACGCCAAATGAATAGAGTAGATTACAAACTGTCCATGTAGGATGGTCTCAGTGTTGTTTAAGATCTATGTTAGACTGGGCGTGGTGGTTCACGCCTGTAATCCCAGCACTTTAGGAGGCCAAGGCTGGTGGATCACCTGAGGTCAGGAGTTTGAGACCAGCCTGGCCAACATGAAACCCTGTGTCTACTAAAAATACAAAAATTAGCCAGGCGTGGTGTTGGATGCCTGTAATCCCAAGTTTTTACAAGTTGTTTTATTTACAATGCCAACTTTTAAAAGGTCGTTCAAGTGATCTGGACAAGATACTAGGCAGAAACCGCTTTACAAGAAGAGGGAAAACCCAGGGTGCCCCTTTCTGTAAAGAAGCCACCGTTCAGTTTTATTTAGAGCAAAGAAAAAAGAAACTTTTGATTACACTAGAGGAAACTCAGACATAGGTTTGGAATCTGTACTCAAAACTACACACACAATGAGGACAGTGTCCTGCTGTCATGACCTGCTGCTGCACCTGCCCGTGGTGTGTAACATTCGCAGTGACAGAGCAGTACGGCTAGTATTCAGGACCATCCTCACAGTGTTCGTGTCAGATGCATTTCACTGCTCTCCAGACCGCTGTTCTCTTTGCACACTCAGGCTTCTTCCTCTTTGTTTTTGATAAGGAAGGTCTTGTGAATCTACAGTTTTCCCCTCTATCATGTGGGCGGTGGTCACATGTAACATCAAGCAAACGTATGAGTCTAAGTAGTTTACAGCCAGAATAAGTTCAAAAAGCATTTCTTTGGTCAACTTTCAGGGATTCTGGGTCCCAACAGAAATGATCTGTTCACTCTTCTTGGTTCTTATCACCCTCAGGAGGAGGAGGGCATTCCTTGGCGCGGGTGCACCCGAGTGATCTTTTAAAATATTGCTGCATTAACATTTAGGAGAGGAACTGAGCCATCGTCTCCCTCCTCATTTCTTCCCAAATCTTCCAAAGTAGTTTTTTTTTGTTGTTTGTTTGTTTGTTTTTTGAGACAGAGTCTCACACTGTCGCCCAGGTTGGAGTGCAGTAGTGCAATCTCGGCTCACTGCAAGCTCCGCCTCCTGGGTTCACGCCATTCTCCTGCCTCAGCCTTCTGAGTAGCTGAGACTACAGGTGCCCGCCACCAGGCCCGGCTAACTTTTTGTATTTTTAGTAGAGATGGGGTTTCACCATGTTAGCCAGGATAGTCTCGTCTCCTGACCTCATGATCCGCCCGCCTCGGCCTCCCAAAGTGCTGGGATTTTTTTTGAGATTCCCTCTAAAAAAAAGTCCATCATGAATATTCTTATTGTGTTTTCCTGTATGTGATGTGACTTATTTTCTGGCTGCTTCTAAAATTTTGTCTTTTTATTTGGTTTTTAGAAGCTTGAGTATGACGTGACAAAGCGTGTTTTTTCCTTCCACGCATTCTACTTGATTTTACAGTTTCATGAGTGTTTTCCAGTTTACAGGCATGAGCCACCGTATCCGGCCTTTTTTTTTTTTTTTTTTTTTTTTTTTTTTTGAGACGGAGTCTCATTCTGTCACCCAGGCTGGAGTGCAGTGGTATTATCTTGGCTCACTGCAAGCTCCACCTCCTGAGTTCAAGTGATACTCCTGCCTCAGCCTCCCCAGTAGCCGGAATTACAGGCACCTGTCCCCACATCCAGCTAATTTTTGTATTTTTAATAAAGATGGGGTTTCACCATGTTGGCCAAGCTTGTCTTGAACTCCTGACCTCAGGCGATCTGCCTGCCTTGGCCCCAAAGTGCTGTGATTGCAGGCGTGAGGCACCGCACCCGGCCTACAACGTGGTCTTGATAGTCACACATTACTTGACAATTTCCACATCAACTTCAAGTATCTCTCCATCAGAACTCTGCAACTTTCCTGAAGGCACGATGTTTGGTCTTAAGGAGATGGTGGAGGATGGCAGAGTAGGGCAACGTCAACACAAGAACAAGGCCATTCTCAATGTGTACTTACGTCTTTCCTCTTCTACTTATTTTGGATTTTGTTTGCACTTCTTTTTCCTAGCTTCTTATGGTGGAAATTTTGATGACCAATTTTAAACCTGTCTTCTTTTTAAATTTAGGCATGTACGAAAGAAATTTTATTCTAAGTACTGCAGCATCCCCCACATTTTGATAGGTGGTAGTTTTTTATTCAGTTAGAAATATATTTTAGTTTCCTTTGTCATTTCTTCTTTGACTCTTAGGTTATTTAGAAGTGTATTTATCAATTTCCAAACACATGGCAACTTTCTAGATATCATTTTTGTTATTGATTTCTAACTTAATTCTGTTATGGTCAGAAAGCATACTCATTATTATTTCAATCCTTTGGAATTTATTGAGGTTTGTTTTATGGCTCGGAATATGGCCCATCATGGTGAATGTTCCAAGTACACTTAAAAAATGTGTTCTTTGCAATTGTTGGATGGGGTGTTATATAAATCCCAATTAAATCAAGTTGTTTGAATGTGCTGTTCCAATATCTATAACCTTATGAATATTCTGTTTATTGTACTATCAATTGCTGACAGGAGTATTAAAATTTCTAACTATGATTGTGGATGTATCTGTTTCTCCCCTTTTATCAGTTTTTGCTTAGTATATTTTGATGCTCTGTTAAATAATGCATACATATTTAGGTATATTTACTTGTTAAATGAATTCTTTCATCGTTATGAAGTGTCCTTCTTTTTTTTTTGAAATGGAGTCTCGCTCTGTCGCCCAGGCTGGAGTGCAGAGGTGCAATCTAGGCTCACTGCAAGCTCCGCCTCCCGGGTTCATGCCATTATGAAGTGTCCTTCTTTATCTCTGGTAATACGTCTTGCTTTAAAGTCTACTGTGTTCTTAATATAGCCACACCAGATTTTTAAAAAATGTTATGTGCATGTTTTATCTTTTCCTGGCCTTTACTTTCAACCTTTTTATTTAAAATGAATCTCTTGTAAGCAGTATATAATTGGGTCATGCTTTTTTTATCCACTTCAACAATCTCCGCTGTTTAATTGAGGCATTTGGTCCGTGTGTATTTCACGTAATAGTGATATGATTGGGTTTAAGTCTACCACCTTGTTATTTGTTGCTCTGCTTTCTGTTCCCCTGCTGCTCCTTTTTGCTTACTTTTAGGTTGATTAGATATTTTTTAGTGCTCCATTTTATTTCTGCTATTGGCTTCTTAGCAATTCCTGTACTGATTTTATTTTTAAGTGGTTTCTCTGGAGGTAACAATATGCATCCTTAACTTATCAAAGTTTATTTAGAGTCCCTCTTCATGCTTCACACCTGAATTCCACGATTTCTGCTTCCTCTTTTTACTTTACACGTCTCACTTCGCAAATACAATGGCGTAATTTCACTTACCTGACCCTGAGCGATTGTTTTCGTATCATTCATTTTTACGTATGTTATAAGCCCTACCTTACACTTAATTTTGATTGTATAGTGATCTGGTTTGGCTGTGTCCCCACCCAAATCTCATCTTGAATTGTAGCTCCCATAATTCCCATGTGTTTGGGAGGGACCTGGTGGGAGATCATTGAATCACGGAGGCAGTTTCCCCCATACTGTTTGCAGGGCCGTGAATAAGTCTCATGAGATCTGATGGTCTCATAAGGGGAAATCCTTTCACTTGGTTCTCATTCTCTCTTGTCTGCCGCCATGTAAGACATGCCTTTCCTCTCCCACCGACTGTGAGGCCTCCCCAGCCACGTGGAACTGTGAGTCCATTAATCCTCTTTTCCTTTACAAATTACCCACTCTTGGGTATGTCTTTATCAGCAGCATAAAGATGGACTAATACATAGATTAAGATGTCTTTTAAGTAAAGATAAGAAGGAAGAGAGAGCCCCTTATATTTACCCATTTATTTGCCGTTTCTGGTACTCTTCATTCATTCCTCTGTCTCTCAGTTTTGACCCAAAAGACATCCTGCAGCATTTTTTTTAACTGTAGTTTTGCTGTAATTCTCTTCACTTCCATTTATTTAAAGATTTCTTTATTTAACTCTCATTTTTGAAGAATGCTTTTACTGATTATAGAAATCTAGATTGACAGTTTTTTTATTTCAGAACTTTAAAAATATCATCCCTTTCTTTTTGTTTTTCATTGTTTCTGCTTAAGAAGCCCATCATGGCCGGGCACAGTGCTCACACCTGTAATCCCAGCACTTTGGGAGGCCGAGGTGGATGGATCACCTGAGGTCAAAAGTTTGAGACCAGTCTGGCCAACATGGGGAGACCCCGTCTCTACTAAAAATACAAAAATTAGCTGGGCGTGGTGGCAGGAGCCTGTAATCCCAGCTACTCTGGAGGCTGAAACAGGAGAATCACTTGAACCCGGGAGGCAGAGGTTGCAGTGAGCTGAAATCGCACCATTGCACTCCAGCCTGGGCAATAGAGCAAGACTCCCTCGCAAAAACAAACAAACAAAAAAGTTCATCATGAATATTCTTATTGTGTTTTCCTGTATGTGATGTGACTTATTTTCTGGCTGCTTTTAAAATTTTATCTTTTTATTTGGTTTTTAGAAGCTTGAATATGATGTGAAAAAGTGTGTTTTTTCCTTCTATGCATTCTACTTGATTTTACAGTTTCATGAGTGCTTTTCATCAGTGTTGACAAACTTTCACCCGTTACTTCTTCAAAGATTTCTCTTCCCTGATCTAAGTCTTCATGACTATCATGACTAATTTATCAGACTGTTTGGTATTGTCCCTTAAGTCTCTGTTAATTTTTTGACATAAATTTTAGACAGTTTTAGATTTATAGAATTATTCCAAAGAGAGTACAGAGAGTTCCCATCGTGCTCATATCCACTTTCCCCTGTTATTAATATCTTAGTATGGGACATTTGTCATAATTAATGAACACTGATGCATTATTATTAACTAAAGTTCATACTTCATTCAGATATCCTGAAGTCATTTTTCTCTTCCAGGATGGCATCCAAGACACCATGTTATAATTAGCAGTCATATCTCCTTAGGCTCCTCTTGGTTATGACAGTTTCTCAGAGTTACTTTGTATTTGATGACTTGCCAGGTTTTTTGTTTTTTGGGTTTTTTTTGGGGGTTTTGAGACAGAGTCTCACTCTGTCATCCAGGCTGGAGTGCACTGGTGCAATCTCGGCTCACCGCAACCTCCGCCTCCCAGGTTCAAGTGATTCTCGTGCCTCAGCCTCCCGAGTTGCTGGGACTACAGGCATGCACCACCATGCCCAGCTAATTTTTTTGTATTTTTAGTAAAGACAGGGTTTCGCCATGTTGGACAGGCTGGTCTCAAACTCCTGACCTCGTGATCCGCCTGCCTTGGCCTCCCAAAGTGCTAGAATTATAGGCGTGAGCCACCGTGCCCGGCCACTTGCCAATTTTAAGGGTCGCTGCTCAGGTATTTTGTATTCTTGAATTGGGATTTTCAAAAGGGTTTTTCTCAGGATTAGAGTGGAGTTTAGGGTTTTAAGGAAGAAGGCCACAAAGGTAAAATGCTATTCTCATCATATCATATCAAGGGGACATCCTCCCAACTTGGCATATCACTGTTGAGGCTGAGATGATCCCTGACCAAGGTGGTGATGGTCAGGTTTCTCCCTGTAAACTTACCCTTTTCCCTCGTTTCCATACTATACTCTGGAAGAAAGCTGCTATGTACCTCCGCGCTTCAAGAGTAGGGAGTTACATCCCACTTCCTTAAGTATGGAGTATCTACATAAAGTATTTGAAAATCTTCTGCATGGGAGACTTAAGTTTTCTCTCCATTTCTTTACTTATTCAATCATTTATTAATATTAGGTAGTATTACTTTTGCACCAGCCAAATGTAAGTATTAGTATTTATATCAGTACGGACTTAGGTATATTTATTTTATACTTGCTTATAATTACATAGCCAATGCAGCTTCATTTATTTTGGTGCCCGAATTATTCCATCTTTGCCAACTCCTCCAGTGGGCCTCTGTGTCTCTTTAGCATTTTCTTACTTTCTGGCACTAGGAGATGCTCCTGGCTTATTTTGTGTATTCCCTACCCCAGTCCTAGAACCAGCATTTTTCCAAGGAGTCCTGGTTTCTTTATTTGAGAAGGATATTAGGAACTCAGACTTATGTATTCAGTGTGCCCATTTCTACTGGGGTATTATCACCTCCAGGCCCTTTCAGCTGACAGGGGTTGGTGATGAATTTTTAAATACAGCACCTTGCTCTGGCAAGAATACAGAGCAACAGGTGTTCACATTCCTTGCCGGTGGGAATGCAAAATGGCACAGCCACTTGGGAAGACAGTTTGGCAGTTTCTTACAAAGCCAAACACAAGCTCACCATACCATCCAGCAATTGCCCTCCTGGGTACACTCGAGGGATTTGAAATGCCAAAACAAAAACCTGCATGCAACAATTTATAGCAGCATTATTGATAATTATCAAAAACATGAAATAATAGGCAAATGGCTAAACTGCAGCACATCCTTACAATGGAATGTTATTCAGCAATAGAAGGAAATGAATTATCAAGTTATAAAAAGACATGGGTGAATGTCTTTGACATGAACAGAGCAAAGAGATATATTTGTATATACTGACCTATGTATATACATATAGCTATAGGCAGCATCTGTATTTATTTTAACCTAAATGTGAGTTCACGCTGATGTCTACAACTCTCATTCATTTCCACATGAATCACTGTAGCTCCCTCCCTTTCCTTGCCTGTAATCTGACACCCTGACAGTAAGAAACTGGGCTCCCACTACCCACCATCCATCCACCACATTGTTCGGTTCCAGTTTACTTGCATCATGGTTTCAGAATTCTTACTCATGTTCCTGTGAGAAATGACTTTATCAACTAGAGCACAGTGCTTATGTACAGTTTCTTGTGCCTTTAGTCTTATATACGCCACTCATCTCCAAAGTTACTTACATCTGCACCTTCTCCCAGTCCCCTTCAGTGAGGTCACTTCATACATTTGTAATGCAGTTAGATTCTTTTGGCATATTCTGTATTCCATTCTGGGATTCCACCACCTCTTATGTAGATTTTTAACATTTGCATACACTAAGGTTTACTCTTTGTGTGTAAAGTTTGATGCATTCTGACAAATGCTTAGTATCTTATGTTCACCATGAAGATTTCATACAGAATAGTTTTACCATCTAAAGAATTACCCTTTTCTTCACCTATTCAACCCCCTCATCTACATCTCAAACCCCTGGCAACCACTGATCTAGTTAAGATTTCTATAGTTTTGCCTTTTTTTGTCATATAATTGGAATTATGTAATAGGAAAACCTTTTCAGACTTGCTTCTTTTACTCAGCAATATGCATTTAAGATTCATCCATGTCTTTTTATAACTTGATAACTTGTTTCTTTTTATTGCTGAATAATATTCCATTGTAAGGATGTGCCACAGTTTAATCATTCACCAATTGTTTCATGTTTTTTTGACAATTATGAATAATCCTGCTATAAATAGTTGCTTGCAGGTTTTTGCATTGGCATAAGTTTTCAAATCCCTTGAGTGTACCTAGAAAGGCAATTGCTTAATAGTATGGTAAGCTTGTGTTTGGCTTCGTAATAAACTGTCAAATTGTCTTGCAAAGAGGCTGTACCATTTTGCATTCCCAGCAATGAATGCAAATCCCACATTCACCAGCAATGAATGTGAACACCTGTTGCTCTGCATTCTTGCCAGAGCAAGGTGTTGTATTTAAAACTTCATCATCAACCCCAAGATTATGTAGATTTTATTCTATGTTTTCTTCAAGAAGTTTTGTAGTTTTCTGTTTTCCAAGTAGATCTATGATATATTTTGAGTTAATTATTATACAAGGTCTAAGGTCTGTGTCTAAGTTCTTTTTTTAACATGGGCATATTACATATGCAATATGCATATAGTGTGTATTACTCTCATGCTGTTGTTGAAAAGACTGCCCTTCATCTACCCTGTTCATTTTTCTTCATGTTTTTTTTTTTCATCTCTGTTCTGAAGTTTCAATAATTTTTATTGATCTTGTCTCATGGTCTCTATCTTTTTTGTTTCTGTTATCTCTAATATATTGTGAAGCCCATCGAGTGAATTTTTCATCAAAATTCTTGTACTTTTTAGTTCTAGAATTTGCATTTTTAATAGTTTTTATTCTTCTATTGAGATTTCCTACTTGTTCATTCATTAATACAATATCCTTTAGTTTCTCAAAGACTTTTTTCTTTAATTCTTTGGACATATTTATAATGCTTATTTTAGAGTCTTTGTCTACTAAGCACAATATCAGAGCCATCTCAAGTTTAGTTTCTATTGACTGCTTTTTTCCTTGACTGTCAAACACGTTTCTGTTTCTTTTTGTTCCAAGTGATTTTTTTTTTATTGAATGGTTGGCATTGTGTATAATCTATTGTAGAGATCCTGGATTTTGCTACCTTCCTCTAAAAAGTGTATCTCATTTTATCAGAGAGTTAAGTTACTAGCTGACCACTTTGAACTTATATAGGTTTGGTTTCACACTTTGTGTGGACGGTAGAAAGACTATGTGTTCCCTTGGCCCCTTTGATTTGGCAGGAATTCTCTCTGAACTCTGTTTTCCCTGCAGATCTTTTCAGGGCTTGGTTTTAGGCTTTTTAGGGGGAGGTTTAGTATAAATAAGTATATTAGGGTGTTGTCCCTACTCCTAAGGCATAGCCTGTTTTTCTAACATTAGGATACCATTTATTATGATGCTGGTTTGCTATACTATTTATGATTCTTTTTTATTTCCATAGGTTATTGGGGAACAGGTGGTGTTTGGTGACATGAGTAAGTTCTTTAGTGGGGATTTGTGAGATTTTGCATCACCTGAGCTGTATACACTGCACCCAATTTGTAGTCTTTTATCCCTCACCCCCTTCCTATCCTTTCCCCACTGAGTCCCCAAAGTCCACCGTGTCATTCTTAGGCATAACCTTTTAAGGATCTCAGTGGACGCCAGGAGTGTTATCAAAGTGTTAAGATTTCTCTACCCTGGCAAGGCTAGAATTTCAATATTCACCAGGAGCATTCTCCCCCTAGCTCAGCTCGAACCTCTGGCAGTTCCGTTTTGCTTTCAATCCCATAGTGTCTGCTCTCCGAAAGTCTTGGTCTTCTTAGTCTCCCAGCATGTACAGCTCCTACCTCAATGATGAACTCAACAGCAGACCCCCACATTGACTCCTAGGGTTCCCTGTCAACACAGTTTCTACCTATCTGATTGCCTGACTCTACTGATCCCAGTCATCCCCAATGGTTGTCTTGTCAGCTCACCATGGCCACTGAGCTCTGTTTGGACTCCAGATCTCTGTGCTTTGGTCAGAAAATTCTGCCTTGGACAGGAGCTGGTCGTTGATTGCAGGCGCCTCTGCAGGCTTTCCTTCTCTGAGGGATCGCAGTCTTGCACTGCCTGCTGCCCACTTCTTCCAAGGAGCTGCCTCATGCACTTAATTTAATTGCATAGTTTTTGTTTTGTTTTGTTTTGTTTTGTTTCTGAGACAGAGTCTCACTCTGTCCTCCAGGCTGAAGTGCAATGGCACAATCTCAGCTCACTGCAACCTCTGCCTCCCAGGTTTAAGCGACTCTCCTGCCTCAGCCTCTCCAGTAACTGGGACCACAGATGTGCACCACCACGCCCAGCTAGTTTTTGCATTTTTTAAAGTAGAGATGGGGTTTCGCCATATTGCCAGGCTGGTCTAGAACTCCTGACCTGAGGTGATCCACCCGCCTCGGCCTCCCAAAGTGCTGGGATTATAGGCATGAGCCACTGCACCCAACCTTAATTGCATAGTTTTTGACTTACAGAAGGGCCAGTTACTCTGCCTTGGCCACATGTGGAAGTCCCAAGTGGCTTCATTTCTCACCCTGAACCATTCTCTGCCCTCTGGAATGTGCAGGAACGCTCACATTCCTCCTTCAGTCTTCAAGGCTCTGCATAATCCAGCCCCTGCTTATCTCTCAGACTTTGCCTTTCACTCCCCACTTTCATTCACTTCCAGCCACCAAGTGGCTTTTATCTCTCGCATGCATTAAGCTCTTTCCCGCCTCTGGGACTTGGCACTTTTTCCCTCCAGCAGAACGTTCCGCCCCCAGGTCTCTGCCTGGCTGTTTCCTGCCAGCTATTGGGGTCTCCGCTCCACATCCCCCGCTTCTCAGAGAGTGTCTTTCCGACAGCCTCATAACCGAGCCCACGGTCCTCACTGGCTCTCCCATCACCAGTTTTCTTTCCAATGCTTGTGGCTCTCTCATGTGACCTTGCCTGTAAGCAGGTTGATTTGTTTACTCTTAGTCTCCCCGAACAGAATGTCCTTCCTGTGAGGCAGAGGCAGGCCTCTCTTCTCCCCTGCAGTGTTCCCAGGCCTGGTGCAGGACCTGGCACACACTGGCCTCCATGTGGCCCCTCCTACCCCCTTGCACTCTGCTGGGCACCTGTAGGTACTTGGTCACCATCTCCTTCCTGGAGAGTCATCTTCCTTGAATAGGCAGGTGGGGTTCCCTCCTGCACCCCTCAGCTACCTGTTGTGCGGCCCCCTTCCCTTAGCCTTCCCCTCCCTTCACATTCTTGCCTTTTGTCCCTCCAGATGGAGCTAAACAACACTTTCCTGACTGGGCTGTGTCTATCAGAAGGCTTACTCCTGCTCCCACCCGCGGGCCCAGAACGGAGGAAACACAGCAGGAGGCTCAGCAGTCAGGCCTGAAAGCTGGGAAGACGGAGAGCAGGAAGCAGGGGCCAGGGAGAGGTGTGGAACAGGAAGGGGTATGGACAACCGATGGGAACAAGGCCGTGAGGTTGAAGCCAACGCAGGCACTAAGGAGGGCCTCAGGCACTTTGGATGGCCGGCCCTTCTCACCTACTCTCAGTGTCTGGGCTCAGCTGGAAGACTGGGCTTCACAGACGCCAAGGGCATGGGCTGGATTCTCTGGAGGCCGCTCATCTTCCCTTGGGTTTGTTGAGGGGATTCAGGTGGGCCCCCTGGTGACAAGAGAGTTCGGGCGTGGGTGGGGAGCAGGCAGGGCTGGCACCAGTGGGCAGTGGGCAGCCCCTCATGCATCCAGCACCCATCCGCGCTTGCTGACCTTGGCTGCATGAAGAAATCACTGGGGAGATTTAAAAAACGCGGGTGCCGGTGTCTGTCCCCACCCCTGACCGAGTACACGAATATCGCTGGAGGGGCCTGGCAGCCGTAATTTGAAGAGCAGTCCGGGTGATTCTCAGGTGCTCCCAGGGTTGCAAACCTGCCCAGAAGCTTTAACAGGAGCACTTGCAGCCTCCTCGGCTCTCCACCCTGGGAACCTCTCCCCTGGGCTAGCAGGTACCTGGGTCCCCAGAGATGGCATGACTTGTGGCTGGTGGAGCTGTTCCTCTTTGCAGGCTTAATTAACTGTAATCTCCAAAGCAAGAGAGATGGCTTTCTTCTGACTGACAATTCTGCCTATAATTGATACTTGTTTCCCTTTCTTCCCAGAGGCAGGAAATAGAAATCTCACTTGCTATTAAGCTTGACCTTAGTCTAAGACCCTTCAGATCCAGGGGAAGACCCCGGGGACATGGGCGGGGCCTCTCCCCATCTTTCTGCTCTGCCCTGCTCCTTCCAAGAGAGGGAGGGAAGCTCTGTGGACTCAGGTACCCTGGACTGGCTGACGGAACCCTGGGAAGTCTGCCCATCCTAAAAATATACCAGCTCTTCCTTAAGATGAAAATATGTGTCCCAAAAGCCAATCTCTAGAATGTTCTAGAGAGCCAGTTGCTTCTGCAATGACCACCCCCAGGGCCGTTGTCTGGGAGGAGTGTGAGTTGATGACGGCACAGATGGCACGGGAGCAGTGGATGTCAGTCGGTTCTGGGTTCAAATGCCGCCTCTGTTTCAGGAGGTTACATTGCTCTCCAAGCCTCATTCCTCGTGTTGGGTGGTGATGGTGATGGTGTGATGATAACAGTGATCCCCATCTCTTGGGGCAGAGAAGGATTACAGGAGAAAAGGGGTACCCAAGTGCTTCCCACACAGCTGAACAAATGCTGATGGCCACGGTGACCAGGACAATTGCAATGGCCACTTACAGGTGACTTGGAGCTGGCCAGCCATCGTAGCTGAGCAGGCTGCTCACCCAGGGATGAGGAGGGGGTCCCACTCCCCGGGGGGAGACATTGCTGGGTATGAGTCAAGCTCCCCACCACGCTGCCGCACCCTCACACCCACACCATTCTCCTTATTTGCAGGCAGGAACTTTGGGCTAATTATGGAAGTGAGACAATGACCGGCTGGCCTGTTACGCACAGTGTAGGCTGTGGGAAATGCGCAGGCACCTGCCAAGTGTCTCTCCTCCCCAAGGCTTCCAGGAGCTCCAGCTGCCATCATCCCTGGGAGGGCTCCAGGCACTTTGGATGGCCCGCCCTCCTCACCTCCTCTCAGTGTGGAAGACTGGGCTTCACAGAGGCCAAGAGCACCGGCTGGATTCTCTGGAGGCTGCTTGCCCTCCCTTGGGTTTGTTGTGGGGGTCTTGGGTTACCCTTTTTTAAGAGGGCCTAGCTCTTCCCTAGCCTAGCCCAGAAAACCATGCCCTCCTCGCTCCTCTCCTGGCGAATGTCTCCAGGGACACTGTCAGAAGCTTTCCCACTGGGTCCCAACTGAGCCTCGGAATCCTTCTCAACACAGCCCCAGGCACCCTCTGTCGATGAATGAAGGCTGGTGTTTGAAATGGAAGCCATTTGCCAGTTCTGCCTTAAACCTCACGACTCTGAAAGCATCCCAGGGAAATGTTACTCACGGTGTGAAGCAGCCTGCAGCTGTCCACAGGGGATCCCCTGGCGAAGGATGGAGGAGACTCTCCTTCGGAGAAGGCTGGAGCTGGAGTGGAGGCAGAAGGGAGTGGTGAGGAGGAAGGGCAATAGCATTTTCTTCCCCGAGACACCAGCGGGCTGCCTGGGCTCCTAACTCGCCTCTCTGCCCCCTCCCGCCTTCTTCAATCCCCCACTTCCCTGCCGCAGAGTTGTGGGACCCTTTGAGGGAGGAGGCACAGCAGAGGCCGAAGGCCTACGTCGGTCCCAGCTCTGCCACCTGAGCTGCTGGGCTTAGCTTCTTGTTTAGCTTCTCTGTGCCTCTGTGCCTTAGTTTTCTAATCTGTACGATGGGAATAACATTTCCTGCCTCCAAGGACCATTGTGAAGCATAAATTTACTAAGATGCTATTGAATGGGTTATAGGAATCTTTATTTATTTATTTATTTATTTATTTTGAGACAGTCTTGTTCTGTCACCAGGCTGGAGTGCAATGACGTGATCTCTTCTCACTGCAACCTCCACCTCCCAGGTTCAAGGGATTCTCCTGCCTCAGCCTCCCAAGTGAGTAGCTTGGACTACAGGCACGAGCCATCATGCCCAGCTAATTTTTGTATTTTTAATAGAGACGGGGTTTCCCCATGTTGGCCAGGATGGTTTCGATCTCTTGACCTCATGATCCACCTGCCTCGGCCTCCCAAAGTGCTGGGATTATAGGCATGAGCCACCGCGCCCGGCCAGAACTCATCTTTTAACAATTCTAAAGCCAGAGAGCACCTGACAATCAATGGCATGTTGCAGTTTAATTGGGAGCATTTGTTGTTCTCTCTTGGTGCCATGCAAAAATACAAGCATCTCCCCATTGGTGGCACCGCCAGTGGGTTGAAATACAGCATATAAAGCCTTAGAGCCAGGCCTGGCACGTGGTAAGTGCCGATAGTGCTAGTGGTTCAGATTTCTATCATCCAGATCTTGTTCTGTTGCTCCCCAACCCCACCCCAGGGCAATGATGCAAATAAGAATCACTGAAAACAGGCCAGGAGTGGTGGCTCGCGCCTGTAATCCCAGCACTTTGGGAGGCCAAGGCGGGTGGATTACCTGAGGTCAGGTGTTCAAAACCAGCCTGATCAACGTGGTGAAATACCGTCTCTACTGAAAATAAAAATAAAAAAAATTAGCCAGGCATGGTGGCACGTGCTTGTAGTCCCAGCTACTCGGGAGGCTGAAGCAGGAGGACAGCTTGAACCCGGGAGGCGGAGGTTGCAGTGAGCCGAGATCTTGCCACTGCACTCCAGCCTAGGCGACAAGAGCTAAACTCTGTCTCAAAAAATAAAAATAAATCACTGAAATCAGAAACCCCTGTTCTGGGGCATTGCAAGAGTGTGCTCAAGGGGAGAGCACGGGGATTAGAGTTCCGGCAGGTGGTGACGGTCCTCCGGCCATGGTGTTCCCCAAGCCCTGCCACCCCCGGCCACCCTGGTCAGTTCTGTGTCCGTCTCTCCACCTTCCCCCACAATACACCTATGGTGCTTCCTGACATGGGACCATGCTCAATGTTCTCATCATTTCTCTTATAACAATAACATTTTTGTGCAAGATGATTTTTATTGTTGGCATAATATCCTGTCACATAAACGGTCTATGCTTTTCTTAACAGGCACCCATAGCTAGTGGTTGAGGTTGAGGTATCATACAGAAGTACCTGGTCCCTATGGCTCTGCACCCATCACCTGTGATTCTTCAGGATAAAACCCTGAAGGGGAATTGCCAGAGAGAAACCATGGATTTTCTATCAATGATGAGGACCAAAGCCTATCTTTGGTCCTCATTATTGATTTACAATCTAGGAATCATTATCCCTACTGACTAGAAGCTCAGCTAAGCTACTTCTATTCCACCACCTGGAAATGACTCTTAGCCTCTGTGGCTTTGGCTTGCACCCACCTGGCTCCAGGTCTCCCAGAGGCCTGAGAAACCTTGGTGAAACCTGCAAAGTTCCCTTTGGCCTGGCTTATCTGGGGCTCTGCACTGATGCACCGTAAGAAGGATGGAGCCTTGGGAGCGTCCCCTTCTGCTGCCGGCAAAGCCGGTTTCCCCTACGCTGGATTTGTATGTATTTATTCTGGTCCGTTAGCAATGGCCAGTCTGGGCGTCTGCATCTAGGGAAGCACCTTTGCAGCCCTGTCTGTGCCTTCAATTTTCTCCAGAGTTTTCTCTCCCAGCCGGAGTAGCTGACCCGCCGGTCAGCAGGCTGTGAATTCATTATGCACAGGCACCGCAGCCTCTGTCAAAGAACGCAGAAAAGCAATTTTAGAAAAGAAATCCTGGTTTCTCGTTTGGTGGCTTCATTGTGGGAGAAAGTGACAATTATGAATGACATTAGAGCTGTGCTGGAGCACTGGGCCGGGAGAGGAGGGGAATGGTCTCCGCTCTCCAAGCAGGCACTGGCTCTCTGGGTGCCAGGCCTGGGTTCGCTTCTCTCCCCAATCCTACCGCCACATGGAAGAGGGTCCCGCTCCACGTGCCACTCAGGACCCAAGGGCCGAATGATCCCAGCGTGTGCGGGCCTCACTGGATCCCAGGAGGCCAGAAAAGCCCTAAGGGGCATCCAGAAATCCTTCCACTAGAACAGGGAACCTAGGAGGCCCCAAAAGAGGAGGGACCTGCCTGAGTTCACACAGCAAGGCAGGTGAGGGCCTGGGGCTGGGACCCTCCTCTCAGGGGCTAGGCTCTGTCCCCTTCACCAACTGTCCCTTAATCCCTGCGGTTTGGAGGAGGGACAGCAGGTCAGGTTCCCCAGGAACCGAGACGGGAATTTGGAGCAGGAGGCCATGGTAAGGAGGGGGCTCTTGGAGTCTGTTGTAGGTTGAGTGGTGAGCCCCAGAAAGATCTATCCCGGCCGGCTCAGTGGTTCACGCCTGTAATCCCAACACTTTGGGAGGCCTAGGTGGGTGGATTGCCTGAGGTCAGGAGTTCAAGACCAGCCTGGTCAACATGGCAAAACCCCGTTTCTACTAAAAATATAAAAATTAGCCGGGCATAGTGGCACATGCCTGCAATCCCAGCTACTCAGGAGACTGAGGCAGGAGAATCGCTTGAACCCGGAAGGTGGAAATTGCAGCGAGCCAAGATCACACCATTGCACTACAGCCTGGGCAACAAGAGTGAAACTCCGTCTCAAAAAAAAAAAAAAAAGAAAAAGAAAAAATCTATCCATATTCTAACCCGTGGAACTGGTGAATGGAAAAAGGGGTCTTTGCAGATGTAATTGAAGTAAGGTTCTTAAGTGTCCTTATAAGGGTCAGAAAGGGGAAGACAGAGAGCAGACGCCCACGTGACAATGACAGAGACTAGAGGGATGTGCCCACAAGCCAAGGAGCCACCAGCAGCTGGAAGAGGCAGGAAGGATCCTCCCCTAGAGCCTCGGGCAGGAGCAAGTCCCTGCTGACACCTTGATTTCAGACTTTGGCCTCCAGAACTGGGAGAGAATAAAGTCTGTTGTTTATGCCACCGAGTTTGTGATATTTGTGACAGCAGGCCCTGGAAGCTGACACCATGCCTCTGCAGGAGAATGAGGAGGAGGGGGATTGGACAGAGGGAAAAGCTGGCCTCGACAGGTCCTGCAGGAATTCTGGGGCTAGGGTACCCCTGCAGAGGCATCCCAAACAGAGGCCGGGGGCTGGGCCTTTGTCCTTCTGCATCAGCGGTCGAAGGTCAGTCACTGGGTGGTTTGCTGGGAGGAGTGAGACCTTGAGAGGCAGCTCCCTGTGTCATGGTGGGTGTCATTGTGGATGCCCAGGGGGCAAGGGGCTCAGTAGCCCCAGGACCATCTGAGCATCGGGGAGCCATTCGAGTTTGCATGATAGAGAAGCAGACAACATTGTCCGCATAAAAGTGGAAAACTCCTATATGGCAAAGGAATGAAAACAAAGCAAAAAGACATATGTCAGAGGAGGAGAAAGCATTTTCCATACGCATAACAAAGGCTTAATAGCCTCCTTTTGTGGAGCGTGTGCTAGAAGACGAAGACAGTAAGACAAAACACAAACACCACAGTAGAAAAGTGGGTAAAATATTGAAGGAGAAAAAATAAAGAAAACATGTTCAACTTCACCAGCATTCAGAGAACCGTAAATTAAGGAAACACATTACTTCTCACCCATCAGAGTGCCTGCAGTTAGAGTGATGGTGTTCACTGTCGGGGGATCTGGTACTGTCTGTGTTACTCGGATGGTGGATAAATGGGTTCTGCCTTGTGGAGGGCCAGCACTATCAAGAGGGTAAATGCACACACCCTTTCAAATGAGAAGGGCCACTGTTAGAGACTCTTCCGTGAATTACTCAACAGGCACACAAAGATAAATGTGCACTTGGTTTATAGCATTATTCTGTTTTGTTTTGTTTTTTATTATTGAGATGGAGTCTTGCTGTCGCCCAGGCTCGAGAGCAATGGTGCGATCTCAGCTCACTGCAACCTCTGCCACCAGGGTTCAAGTGATTCTCGTGCTTCAGCCTCCTAAGTAGCTGGGACTACAGGGGTGTGCCACCATGCCCACCTGATTTTGTAGCGGAAGTCACAGCATCATCTTGGATGGCTCCTTCCCTCTCCAACACATTCATGACTGGGTTGGCAGGGAGCAAGGGGCGGGGGGTGGGATGAGTCCCACTCCCTGCCCAGGCTCACAGGCCGTTGCTTGTTCGGACCACAATGGCCTCCGCAACACCCTCTCCTGCCCCTTGCAGCCAGCCAAGCTTCAGTCACCTGGCCTCCACTCCTGAGCCCTGAGCCAGGGTCCCGCTGCCCATGGAGGACGAAAGTGTCTTCCTCAGAAGACTGCTGGCTTCGCGAAGGCCGGCTCCATGCCAGGGAGTGGCCACTCAAAAAGATGTATTGGTTGAGTCCATGAGAAAAAGAGAAACAGCTGGTAAAAAACAGCTAAACGGCTCGAACCATGCCCCTCAGAGAAGGGCTGATCTAAGAGGCGGGTGATAGTGTCCAACTCCGACATTCATAGGGGGAGAAAGCCAGATGTGCCCCCACCAGCCCACCAGGAGGGTTAAAATCCTCTCCGGGCCAGGGATTCTCCATCCTCAGCCTACTTGTGCCAGACCACTGATACCACGTGTCCTCTGCCACCCTGAGTATCTACATCTTCTTATTCACGGACTGTTCAAAGTCGGGTCCCAAGTTCCTTGCCTGGACCATTTGACTTTCGAGTGAAACGTAGCAAGTGAAAGGCCTGTGGTGCATGCGGAACTGGCTGTCCGTGCCACCCACAGCAAATGAGGAGCCACCTGCCCCAGGTCCCAGGCTGCCTGCCACATCCTAGTGGCCCAGGAGGTGGCCTTGTTGGCCCAGTGTCCCTGTGGCTTCTTGGGGGCTGGTCCGGGAGCCCCTAAGCTTCTGCTGGCTCCTAGAGCAGGAAGCAGAATTGCTCATTGCAGGAGAAGGCTCCCTGTTGAATTAGGGAAATATCTAAGAATTCTATCCTGCCACCCCAGAACCGGGGAAACATGAAAACCAAGGTTTCAAATCTCTTCAGCAGACTCCATCTGTGCAGACCACAGTATACTCACAAGTAGGAAATTTGAATAAATACTCTTCTCATTTGAAAATCTTCGAGCTTGGGTTCAAGCCTGCATAACGCTGGTGTGAGCCTGGTTGGAGGGAGCGGTTGGGTTGGTGAGTGGCAGGGTTGGTGAGGGACAGGATCCTGTCTTCCCACCATGGCTCCCGCTGGGGGCTCATGGAACTTCCGCAGAGGACCACGGGGTGAGATGGGAGCCTGACAAATACACTCCTCTCCCCAGTGGAGCTGCAGGGAAGCCACATGTGATGGAGCTTGGGGGTGGGGGCGTGGCCTCTGCAGATAAGGGTGTGCATTAGAAAAGGCGCCCAGCGCGGTAGCTCACACCTGTAATTCTAGCACTTTGGGAGGCTGAGGCAGGTGAATCACCTGAGGTCAGGAGTTTGAGACCAGCCTGCCCAACATGGCAAAACCCAGTCTCTACTAAACAAACAAACAAACAAAAAATTACAAAAATCTGTATTTTTGAGGGCACCTGTCATCCCGGCTACTTGGAAGGCTGAGGCAGGAGAGTCACTTGAACCAGGGGGGCAGAGGTTGCGGTGAGCTGAGATGGCGCCACTTCCCTCCAGCCTGGGTGAAAGAGCGAGACTCCATCTCAAAAAAAAAAAAAAAAAAAAAAAAAAACCCGAGGAAGCGACTTAGCTGACTTAGCTGACACCAGGTAAAGAGTTGGGAGGAGGTGGGGACTTTGTTTCCCAAGCAGAAGCCAATCCTGCTCTCACCCAGCGCCTGCACAGCCCTCTTCCCATACAAGGAGCCAGACTCCCTGTGTGCAATAAAAGGGGAAAGAGAGGGTTCTGGGCCCCAGGGGTTGCATGAGCTGAGTTTGGGAAATAGGGTGTGACCAGCAGAAGAAATACAAAAATGCATCGTCTTTCCTCATCAGCAAAATGAAAATGACAACCAGAGGCCACTTGTGCCTCTAGGATGAGAAAAGCTTTTTCTAAGGGGACGGTAGGCAGGGCTTACAAACAGGCAGCGAAATTAACCAGGTTGACGGTGGCAGGAGAGGGTGCAGACGGGCACCGTCTTTAGAGCACGACTCAACACGGGTTTCAGAAGCATTAAAATATTCACATTTGGCCAGGCACAGTGTCTCTCACCTGTAATCCCAGCACTTTGGGAGGCCGGGGCGGGCGGATCACGAGGTCAGGAGATTGAGACCATCCTGGCTAACATGGTGAAACCCCATCTCTACTAAAAATACAAAAAATTAGCCCAGCACTGTGGTGCACACCTGTAGTCCCAGCTACTCTGGAGGCTGAGGCAGGAGAATTGCTTGAACCCGGGAGGCGGAGGTTGCAGTGAGCCGAGATCGCACCCCTGCACTCCAGCTTGGCGAAAGAGCGAGAAATCTGTCTCAAAAAAAAAAAAAAAGAAAGAAAAAGAAAAAGAAAAAAAAAATCTTCACGCCTGGTGTCAGTTTCCTATCCCTGCTGTTTTTCATCACAAACTGATACTATCACGAACTGAGCAGCTTAAAGTAACCAGAATGTATTCTCTTCCTGTTCTGGAGGTTAAAGTCCAAAATTAGTTTCACGGGGCTAATGTCAAGGTGTTGTTAGCAGGACTGCTTCCTTCTGGAGGCTCCAGGAGAAAATCCATTTCCTTGCCTTTTTCAACTTTCATTATTTTTTTCTTTTTTATTCTTTCATTTTTTCCGTATGTATTCTGTTTATGTCGCCTTTTTCACCTTAAGGCCACCTGCATTCCTTGGTGTACTGGGTTTGAATAGCGCCCGTTTCTCAATTCAGGTCTACCTTGTTAAAAAGAAAAAAACCAGAGTCACAGCAAATGTAGTTTAAAGATCTAATTGGCTTTTATTTGCAATTCTAGAATCAGTTTAAAGATCTAATTGGCTTTTATTTGCAATTCTAGAATCAGGCTACATCTTACTCTATAAAACAGAGTGGGTGTTGTGCAGAGCTGAGCAGATGGGGTGGGCTTTACAGGCAGAAAAGGGCTGAAGAAAACAAAGCCAAGGAATGAAAAGCAGACTGGTCGTTTCAAAGTTACTATACAGGGCTGAAGCAGAAGGAACTTTCTCATCATGCAGTCTCAGGTAACCAGGTGTCTTCTGGTTTGTTACAGTAAAACTTTTGTTTTCTTGGAAAACCGGTGCATTTCAAAGTTTCATTTGACTATGTAGCACTTAGTACAAGTGACTCCATTCTGATCTGCTGGGGCCTAGTGCAGCTGAGTGTGAAACAATAGCCTCCCATGATTTTTTTTTTTTGAGACAGAGTCTCACTCTGTTGCCCAGGCTGGAGAGCAATGGTGCAATCTCAGCTCACTGCAACCTCCGTCTCCTGGGTTCAAGCAATTCTCCTGCCTCAGCCTCCCAAGTAGCTGAGATTACAGGTGTCTGCCACCACGCCCGGCTAATTTTTGTAGTTTTAGTGGAGATGGGGTTTTGCCATGTTGGCCAGGCTGATCTGGAACTCCTAGCCTCAAGTGATCCACCCACCTCGACCTTCCAAAGTGCTAGGATTACAGGCGTGATCCACTACGCCAGGCTGTAGCCTCTCGTGAATTTTATGAACAGCCAGGAACCTGAAAATGTGACATTATTTGGAAATAGGGTCTTTGCAAGTTAATCAAGTGGCCGAGTCAAAATGAGGTCATATTGACATAGGGTGGCCTCTAATCCAAAGACTGGCGACCTCATAAGCGAAGGGAAACTTAGAGACACAAGAAGGAGGAAGACCGCGTGAGGGCAGAGTAGAAACCGGAGTGATGTGGCCACAATCCAAGGAATGCCTTTGGCCACCGGAAACTGGAAGAGGCAGGGAAGGATCTTCCCTAGAGCTTTGAGAAGGGACAGAGCCTTGTAACGCCTTGATTTTGGACTTCTGGCTTCAGATAGGCGAGATAATGAACGTTGTGATGTTGTGGTTTTAAGTTCCCCAGTTGGCAGCACTTCATTACAGGAGTCCCACGAAACCACTACACTCGGCCCATAGCCCCTTCCTCCATCTTCAAAGCTCATCACTCCGGTCTCTGCTTCTGTGAATGTGGCCTTCTCCTTCTCCTGCCTCCTGCCTCTTCCATTCCTCTTCTAAGGATGGTTGGAATGACAGGCCCAGCTATGAGGCCCTGCTTTTGGCCCCTGACAGCTTCAGGAAATAGGTGGGTCCCCTCCCCTCTACCTAAAACCTGCTCACTAGGCAGAAGCAGGACACGCCCTTGCTTTTGTGGCTGTGGAGCTTTCTTTATTTTCCTGCCCTTGTCATCTGGTTCTTGGATGATGGGGAGAGCAGTGAGAAGGAGTCTCCTTGTGATATTGAGAAGTAGGTATTTGGTCTTCATCCCTGTTTCCTGACATATAGCCCCTAAACTCTTGGAATCTTCAGAGTGGTTAAGAGCGTCTTTAGTATGCTAATGAGTGACTGATGGTTGAGTGCCCCTAAAATGGGGGTAGGTCATCAGAAAGACCAAGGCAAGATCTGAGAGCTGGGACATTCAGTGCTCCCCCAAGCTACTTCCACAGGGCAGAGGGACTAAAGGTTGAGTTGATCACCAACAGCCAACGATGTGATCAATCATGCCTATGTAATGAAAACCTAACAGGACTGGGTTTAAGAGGCTTCCAGATGTGATCAGTCATGCCTATGTAATGAAAACCTAACAGGACTGGGTTTAAGAGGCTTCCAGATGTGATCAGTCATGCCTGTGTAATGAAAAAGTAACAGGACTGGGTTTGGGGGGCTTCTAGATAGCTGAACACAAGGAGGTTCCTGGAGGGTGGCACGCCTAGAAACTCTGCACCCCTTCTCCCATACCTCACCCTATTTGTTTCTTTCATCTGGCTGTTCATCTGTATCCATTGTAATATCCTTTATGATAAATGAGTATACATAAGTAAATTGTTTTCTTGAGTTCTGTGTGCAGCTCCAGCAAAGTAGTTGAATCCAAAGAGAGAGTTGTGGAAACCCCAATTGATAGCTGGTCAGTCAGAAACACAGGTCACAACCTGGGACTTGATTAGTGTCAGAAGTGGCAGGCAGTCTTGTGGGACTGAGCCCTCAACCTGTGGGATCTCGCACTAACAGGTAGTGGGATAACACTAACAGGTAAATAGTGTTAGAATTGAATTAAAGCAGGGGACACTCAGCTGGTGGCCACTGGAGCAGACTTGCTTGGTTGGTGTGTGGGAAAAATCTCCCACACATCTGAGGTCATAGAAGTCTTCTGTGTTGATTGTTGAGTGAGAGAATAAGAAAAAACACCTTTGTTTGTTTTTCCCCAATATCTCTCAGATAATTAGAAACAGAAAATAAGGATGCATTTCTTAGCTCAGCAGGAAGTCAGCATAAAGGACTCATCTTTCCCAGAAATGGGATGGGCTTAAAATATAACCAGATTCATGAAAGATCTAGAAAATTCCCAGATGAGGCCGGGGGCGGTGACTCACACCTGTAATCCCAGCACTTTGGGAGGCCGAGGCGGGCGGATCACAGGTCAGGAGATTGAGACCACGGTGGAACCCCGTCTCTACTAAAAATACAAAAAATTAGCCGGGCGCGGTGGCGGGCGCCTGTAGTCCCAGCTACTCAGGAGGCTGAGGCAGGAGAATGGCATGAACCCAGGAGGCGGAGCTTGCAGTGAGCCGAGATCGCGCCACTGCACTCCAGCCTGGGCGACAGAGCGAGACTCCGTCTCAAAAAAAAAAAAAAAAAAAAAAAAGAAAATTCCCAGATGAGTGTATAATAATATGTTCTGCAGAGAAAGATGGGGTCATCTAGACTCCATCCTAATGGGAAACACTGTGGCAGGTCTAGTCCTAACTTCTGAGGGACCCCAGGTGAGTCTTGTCCCCACCAAGGCCATGGTCTCCTGTCTGGGTTGGACTAAACCAGACCTGGTCAAGGTTTGTTTGGTTATTTTTCTTCCCCATGATGGAGCCTCCATTTCAAATGTAATTACACACAGTGCTTTAACAAAAACTGGTAAAAGCAATATTTTCTTTGCATAAATTCATTTTAAAATTTCAAATTGATAACATTCTCTTGGAATCGGCATTTGGCGAGGATGCTGAGGTTTTGGGGGAAGCATTGGAGCATAAAGCATGGTGCCTGGGAATGGCTGTGGTTGTATGTAGCCTCGGCATCCCATTTCTTGCTGTTTTTTGCTTTGGATGAAGAGAATCAAGGTCATCTAGATTCCCAGGGTTAAGTCTTTAAATGTCATCATCATTTTTTAAATAGCCCACCTTGCATTCTCTGACTCCTCCACCAAATTGCTACTGGAATTTAAGAGAGAAATCACTCGATATTTTTGCTTTTTTTTTTTTTTTTTTTTTTTTTTTTTTTGAGATGGAGTCTTGCTCTGTCACCCAGACTGGAGTGCAGTGGTGCGATCTCAGCTCACTGCAACCTCCCCAACACCTCCAATGCCAGGAGGAGTAATTTTCCTAATAACCTTTGGTGTCTCTGACTTTTAGCCTCCAGCAGCTACTTCTAAGATTTACCGGGATTTCCCTGGACATGGTTTGACAATTTCCTCGAGGAATTAGACAGTTAAGCTTCAAAACCTGATTTATCTGAGAATGGCACATTCTGGTTCCCGAGCCACCAGGCACCTCCTCTCGCCAGCTCTGCTGTTGACAGCAAAGTGGCCGCCCTGAGTGGGGACCTGCCAGGGGCAGCTTGCATGTAATTCAGGGGCTTCTCTGAGGACGCCTGAGAAGCACGTAGCATCTAAGACTGTATTCTTGGTAATGAGGGTTTAAGGAAAAGCAATTCTGGAGCAGGCTCCAAGAAATTGAGATAATTTCACTGGGAGACAAGAACTGAAACGTGACCCTGCTCTGTGTGGTCTCGTTCTGGAGGCAGGTGACAGGGTGACGTGACCACCTGGAGGGCCCTTAGATGGCAGACAGGGTGAGGCGGCCTCCTCTGCCTGGACAGCTACAGGGTCAGGACCAGGACCACAAGGAGAAGGTGGGCCCAGCAAGCCCCGGAGGACGCAGGTGCCAGGACTGTCACCCACTCCTGGGGAAGGGCAGGCAGGAAACAAAGGGGTAGCTGAGGGGATGCAGGAGGCAGAGGCGGGTAGGAGTTGGGTGGGGGGAGGTGGGGGGAGCAGGGAGGGCAGGGGAAAGGGCCTCAGGCCAGTCCTGGAGGAAGGAACTTCCTTCCCCGGTGATGGCCATGAAACTTCCCCTTTAGAATTCTGCCGGGAAACTGGCTCTCTGCACTATTTTGTTGTTGTTGTTTTGTTTTTCTGTTCTTGGGGCTGTGGAAGGAAGGTGCTGTCTCTGGGGCTGTCAGAAAAGTCCAGAATCCTCCTGGAGTTGAAGTCCCTCTGGGGGGCCAGGATGGCAAGGAAGCGGAACCCTGGAGCCTGTCAAGTTACCCCAAGGCTGACTAGTCCCAGTTGCCAATAAGACGCAAGGTGGGCGTAGTTGTGCCTGGAGCCCAGACTCCTGTCCTGGGGTAGGGAACAGTCGCCAGAAGGAGAAAGTGACGGAACTACCAGCTCAGGCCCCCACCAGCCACGCACATGAGTGGCCCCTCTGGGTCCTCCAGTACTGCACCCCTGCAAAGGGAGGCTGATGGTGTCTGCACACACATGCACAGACACATGCACACACATGCACATGCGTGATTGTGTCGGTTTCCAAGCCTTGTTATTGTGAGTGCTTCTAGGCTTCCAGTAATAGTCAAACCGCTTTGTGAGCCTCCAGTGAGATCCTGGGGGTGGGGCATCTTCATGGACACTGGTGGGCGGTGGGTGCCCACTGCATGGAAGATTTCGGTCCTTCTCCTACCTTTCCTCCCCAGATTACTGGGAGGCTTAAATAAAGCCAGGCTGAGGGCACATGGCCGGCCATTGGTGCACCTTAGCAATGTTATCCTCACTACTAATGCAATGACCCCCAAGCAAATGAAGAGGCTTCTGACATCAACGCTGCAGGAGAAAGTGGTACAGGCGGTGGCCCGGCTTGAGATGAGCAGAACAACCCAGACCCGTCCGGCTTTGGGAGTCAGAGGCTCGGCTTCAAATCCCAGCTCTACCTTGGTCACCCGCAGAACCCTGAGCCGTGGAGGATGAACCCAGTCGGCGTGCAGGGGACGTGGCCTGTGCCTCGCTGCAGGTACCCCTCCTGTCTCTCCCGCAGCACTGATGACAGGCCAGCTGTGCTGGGCACCAAGAATGCACCGGGCCTGCTCTCACGGGGCCCACAGACCAGGGAAGGAGGAAGATCGTAAATGAACGAGTGAGCGAGACACCATGCGTGCATTCCACCCGGGTCTGCAGAGCCCATGCTCTGAGCCAGGCACTGATCTAGTAAATACACACGGCTCACATGTTTCAGACACTTGCGTTATGCCCGGCCTCAACCTCTGTTACCCCTGAAGTCTCACAGCAGGCCTAGGAGGTGACCCTCTTGTAACCCCCTCTTATAGGAGACGAAAGAGACGTCCAGAGAGGCTAAGCTCCTTGCCATGCTGTTAGGCAGTGATGGAGCCTGCACCCATAATCGGTATGCTGCCTCCTGCTGGAATCCAAGGGGGTGTCCGGGGGCTGAGGCTCATGTGGTCCCTGCCTCCTGGAGCTCAGGTTAGTGGGGCCCAGAAGGAGAGGGATAGGGCACTTCCACCTGTTACAGTGAATTACAGGTGGGTGAGATCAGGGAAGGCTTCCTGGAGGAAGTGATGCTTGAGCCAGGATCTGAAGGTCAGGCAGCAATTAACTAGGTTCAGACGGACAGAGAATCTACTCCTCCTACTCATACTACCCATTCTTTGACACCCCCTCCAGGAAGCCTTCCTTGCTCTCTCCCAGTTGGAGCTCCCACACTACAGCTGCACTATTTCTGTCAGTGCTTGAGCCCCCACCAGACTGTGGAACTCCCACAAGGCAGTACAGGAGGCTGGCTTCTCTGTGTCCCCAGCACCACCCAGCCCTGGGCCCGGGAATCACAGAGGCTGAGGGACGGCAGGCTGTGTGGGCTGAGGCTGGAGGGCAGCATAGCGGAGGGGCCCATTTGTCACACTGGCTCCAGATGCACAGGGTGAGACACTCAGGAGCCCTGCTGCTCAGGAGAATTTTAGGCCAATGACCTGCCGGCCCCTGATTAGCCCCTGACGTTGCTCTGTGCCAGGCAGCTTGCCAGGCAGGTGACCCCTCTTGGACCCCAGGAGAGGCTGGAGTAAGCATCTCTCCAGCCAGGACTTGCAAACGGCATGCAGTGGAGGGAGCCAGGGAGAATGAATTGCTGGGACCCAGCTGTCTGTTCTGGAAGAGGGCATTGCCCCCGCCCCCGCCCATGTTAACTTTGTCCTTAGCTTGTACCCAGAACTCCACTGCTGTCTATCAGTTGGGCAGACAGAGGCTGCCCTGCCTGGCTGCCAACATGAAATGGCATTTTGCTCGAGGTGTTCCTCCTCCCTCACCTTTCCCTGCCTCTAAATTCAGAGCAAAAGTAGCATGAGTCATGACTCATCGCCACGGTGAGGGACAAGCCTGCTCCGCCAGGGAGGGGCTTTGTTGCAGTCTGAGCCGGACACTGCAGCTAATGATTGCGCAGCGGGGACTCAAGACCCTGATGTCTCTGGTGCCAGAAAAATATAACAATAACAGAAACAAACACCAAACCCACAAAAGCTCAGTGCAGAAGTCTGACAGTCCAAGAGCGCCCATGTACACAGGCCGGTCAGCTGGGGGATCTTGGACAAGATATCCTTGAGGATAAAGATATCCCTTTAATCTCAGTTTCTTCATCTGTAAAACGGACAGGATAATGCTTATACCTACTTCATAGGATTATTGTGCTAACAAATAAGTGAGTATCATACGCACAGCACCCACTAAGGTTCAGATACAATAAATGGTGAGCAGTACTGCCATCGTTCAGATGCTCATGAAAGCCTCTGTGTCGGTCACCAACTAACCATGGTGGCCTGAAATGAGCCTTGGAAACCTAGGATGACAAGAAGTGGGTCTAGTTTGTACCCTGGTGTATTACCAAGACTTTCATAAATGGCATGGGAAAATGACCCCTGAAGTTTATGACCACAAGCCAGCCCTCATACAAGTTCATAGGGCCAATTCACGCTTCCAGTTCTGTCTGCAAGAATCTCAGGCTGAGAATTTAGATGAAAATGGTTTTCTCTAGACTTCTCACAAACGAATGCAAATGTCCTCTGGAACAGTTAAGGTGACATTCCACCACAGGAGCATCTTACAGCTGAGAGTCACTAAACACACGAGGAAACAGGGCACCGTAAGAACCAGCACAAACCTCACCTAGCTGAATCAGACCCACAGAGTCTCCAGATAGCAGAATTATCAGACAAGGAATATAATATAAGCCTCTTTAATATAATTAAAGACACAAAAAAAGAGGAGAATTGGAAATATGAGTTGGGAACAAGAGATTCTAAAAATGGACAGGGCACAGTGGCTCACGCCTATAATCCCAACACTTTGGAAAGCTGAGGCAGGAGCATCACTTGAGGCTAGGAGTTCAAGACCAGCCTGGGCAACATGTCAAGACTTCATCTCCATATAAAATTTCAAAATTAGTAGGGCATGGTGGCACTTGCCTGCAGTCCCAGCTGCTTTAGAGGCTGAGGTGGGAAGATCACTTGAGCCCAGGAGTTCAAGGCTGCAGTGAGCCGTGATCACACCACGTACTCCAGCCTGGACAACGGAGAAAGACTCTGTTTCTAAAAAATAAATAAAATAAAATAAAATAACCAAGCAGATTTGAAATAGAGTCAAATGGAATTTGTAGAAACTAGTAAAATAGTCATTATGTAAATTGGCACAATTACTTTGAAAACAATTTGGCATTTTCTAGTAAATGTGAAGATGGGCACTCCCAATTAGTTCCCTTCAACATTTTTTGGAGAATCTCCTGCCCCTGTACACCAGGAGACACATGCCAGATGTTTCTAGGAGCACTGTTTGTAACAGTAAAACAAACACAATGAAACTTAAAAAAAAGAAAGAAAGAAAATAACGTTTTCACAGCAGAGGTGTCTAGTCCTGGGAGGGGTTGGTTTGCAAGGGAGTGAGCCCCCCCATCACTAGTGGGAAGGTGAGTTGAGGCTAACGACTTCTTATGAAGACGCTGTGCTCCGAGGCCTCATTTGCGCTAAGGTTCCGGTAGCTGCCCCAGTGCCGGGCCCCTGTCTGAGATCTCTCCTGAGACCCCGGCTCTGGACCAGGCACAGGGGTCATGCTCTGTGGACATTTGAATGAATGAAAAACATGAATGAACAAAGTGACTGCAGTCACCTTACTTCACCACCCATGCAGACAGCCCTGCCGTCCGGACTCCCAGGGAGCCCTGGCCTGCATTCCCGTCTCCCAGGCATTCTGACTCACACGTTCCCCAGGACATGGAGGGTGTCCAAGTCGTGTGGATGTGTGGCCCTGCAGACTGAGCTGGCCTCCCTGAAGAAGAGAGCACTGCTGCCCCTCCTCTGCACGCGTGTACCCTGCCCCCCCTCCCCCCCACCCCCCCGTCGGCTGGGGTGGAGATGGGACGTCCCCTCTCAGGGTAAGACAGGCCTGGGGGCTGTTCCTGCCGGAGCCACGTCTTTGGCTAATGATTCATACTCTGAGCCGAAATCTCATTATTTGCATAATGGAGAAAGGAATTCCTCCCCAGAGGGCTGTTGTGGGAACCAGGTGCAATTTTATGGATAAGACAGTTCTGTGTAAATGTCACTGCTGGACTCAGCTGGGGACTTATGAGGCCCTGCAGGATGGCAAAAGCTGTTTCAAAAAGGCTGCCACGTGTTATCCCATTTAATTCTCAGCACGGCCCAATAACCTAAGTAGGACTGTGATCCCCATGCTAAGGAGGTGTAGACTGAGGTTCAAAGAGGTCAGGAACCCAGGCCACACAGGGGCGTGGGGCAGCCTCCATACAGAGTCAGGCTGGAGCCTTGCAAGGACCCATAGTGCCAACTGCATGTAAGGGGCAGCCTCGTGCTTTCTGTTGCTCCAGTCCACCCACCCCCTGAGCTGTCAGCGATGCCTCTGAGAGACGGTGGGCAGAAGGGCAGTCATCCATGGATCCCCGAGCCAGGGCCCTTGCACATGACCTCAAATGAGAAGCCGATGGTGCCAAGGCCTTCTGAGTCAGGCTTGGGTTCAAATTCCTGCTCCACCACTGGGTGATGAAGTATAGGCTTCCTTCCCGCGTGGTTGGAAGGCACTCCCCACCCTGTCCATCCTGGTAGGTCACTTGCTTTGGCCAATGGAATCAAGTGAACCCCATGTGACTAAAGACCTTGAGAGTGCACTTGAGGTTTGCACTCTGGTGATCAGCCCCGAGAAGATGGGCTGGAGCAGCCTGGGCCAGGAGCTGACCCAGACCCGTCCCTGTCGACCGCAGGCAGCCTGAGGTTGAGTTGCCCAGGCAAAGCCAGTTGGGATCAACGGAACCGCAGTCAACCTGAAGACCCGGAAAAGGGGAAGTCACATACCTACTGTGTGTGCTGCCCGGGGCTGGGGTGTCTGTGAAATTGGCTTAGTTTGGAAATTCCTGACTCATTCTCTGAATTGCTGAATTCATTCTCTGGGCTTTGGAATCTTTGTCTATTAAACACAGAAAAGGCCTCCCCGCTTTCAGGGTTCCTGGAGAATGATCCGAACCAATCATGCTTCCTTTGAAACCCCAGGGTCCCCTGCAGGAACAGACCACCCATGTAGCCCCCCACTGTGGAGGGGTTTTCTCTGCATGTCTGTCTCCCCTGAGGGATCAGGCCGTGCTCAGGGCAGAGCTGGATGGGCCCGCTTCCCTGCCCAGTGCCTGGCCCAGAGCCTGGCTTGGAGAAGGCACCCAGGAAATGTCAGTTTCTTGCCACCAATAACCCTGCCTTTTAGGGCATTGTGTGGGGTCAGTCCATTGTTGAGTCTGGAAGAAGCCCCTGGGGCTGTGGGGCCATCCCTCCTCCCTGAGCACGCGGGCACAGTCCCTGTGCTGTCCATGCTGCATGAGGATTACGGGAATCCTGAAAGCAAAGGCTCAGCTTTGGAGTGACTGTGGAGGGTGTGGCTTTAGCGGATTGGGAGACCTTTACATCCCAAACCCAGAATGCAAGCAAGCCTGGGCATTCTTAGCCTTGGCACACTGGGGCTCGGTGTCACCCTCAGCCAGGCCATCTACAGAGTCAGAATAAACCAGCCAGGGCAGTGGACAGAGCAAAAAGACCAGGAAAGAGCCCACAAATTGGGGGTAGCATCCAGACAGTGGAATCAGCTGCCACCAGCATGAGTGGAATGGTCACCAAGAGCTATGAAGTTCCAGGGGGACTGCCTGGTCTGTCTCATCCCCTGCACACATTGCACATGAGGAAACTAAAGCTCAGGAAGGACATGGCATGGCACATGTGAAGCCTCAGCTCAGACAGTGACAGACCAGATGGGACAGGATCCCCCAGGCTCACCCACAGGGTCATCAGTGTGCAGGGTCTCAGAGTCCAGCCTTAGCGGGGACTGTCCATGCCATCCTGTATAGCCGCCCTTCCCAAGTCCTGGAGGGAAGGCCACCTGCTCCGAGGGTAGGGCCAAGACAGTGATGATGAGTCACAGTTGCCACCAGGCCAAAGAGACAGCCTCTATGTGGTCTTTCCCAGGCTGCAGGACCACAGGAGCCACGCCCTGGTGGCAACTGCTCCATGTCTGCAAGCTTCAAGAATGCCGTGCAATTCCAATCCAGGAAGGCCACTTATAAGGAATTCCATTCTGGAAAGTCGCTGCCAAGCCAATCACTGAATCAAAAGGAGGAAGTCAAACCCTTAGGGTGGATTAAACCAAAGAGATATCCTGGGTACCTGTTACATGCTGGGCACTCTGCTAGACTTGCTACTTAAACATGGATTCCTATGAGACATGTATTATTATCCCCATTTTACTGATGAGGAAACTGAGTCCCAAAGAGGTGAAATAACTTGCCCAGGACCAAGTAGTAATATGAAAATGGAGATCTGTCCCGATCATTCATTCATTCATTCATTCATTCATTCATTCAATATATTTTGTGTCTGATCTATGCCAGACACTGTGAATCTGAATGGCCTCGCCTGTACCCTCTGTACCTGCTGCCCCCAGCCTGCAGACTGCTTGCTCATGCCTTCACAGCATGTTTGCCAAGCGCTTCGTGGGCACCAGAGCCGGCAACTTGTGGGAGACCCTGAGCCAGGAAACCCCTCTAAGCCCCCAGATGCCTGACCGCAGAAACAGCGAGACCATGGATGCTATTGATTTAAGCTTGGGAGTGATTTGTTATACAGCAATAGGTGATTCATAACTGGCACACACAAGATTCAGGCTGGGGAGGTCATCCTTGACAGAGTAGGAGCTTCACCATCTTGGACAAGCACCTTGATCAAAAACCACCTAAATCCAAAGGGCATCAGCCTAATGGCCAAGGTCAGCATGACCATAAATCACAAATGACATCCCTTCCTTTCCCTTCTCCTTCCTTCCTTCCTTCCTTCCTTCTTTCCTTTTTCCTTCCTTACTTCCTTCCTCTTTCCTGCTTGCTTACTTCTCACTCTGTCACCCAGGCTGGAGTACACTGGCATAATCGAGGCTCACTGCAACCTCCACCTCCTGGGTTCAAGCGAGTCTTCTGCCTTAACCTCCTGAGTAGCTGGAACTACAGGCACCTGCCACCATGCCCAGCTAATTTTTTGTATTTTTAGTAGACGGCGTTTCACCATATTGGCCAGGCTGGTCTCGAACTCCTGACCTCGTCATCTGCCCGCCTTGGCCTCCCAAAGTGCTGGGATTACAGGCGTGAGCCACTGCGCCCAGCCTCCTCTGTAACTCTTTCAATTATTCCATTCCACTGAGCAGGAAGCCAAGCAAAGGTGAGTGGGGGGCACTCAGGACCCAGAGTCAAGCTGGTGGGTTGGCCTCTGATATGGTTTGGATGTGTGTCCCCTTCAAATCTCACGTAGGAATGTGATCCCCAGTGTTGGAGGTGGGGCCTGGTGGGAGGTGTGTGGTGTACAGGGGTGGGCCTCTTGTGGATGGTGTGGTGCCTTCCTCGAAGTAATGAGTGCGTTCTTGCTCTGAGTTCACACAGGTCTGGTTGTTTAAATGAGTGGGACCTCCCCCTCTATTGCTTGCTCTCTCTGTGTGATTCACCAGCTCCCCGTTTGCCTTCGGCCATGATTGTAAGTTTCCTGAGGCCTCCCCAGAAGCAGATGCTGGCTCCATGCTGCTTCTACAGCCTGCAGGACTGTGAGCCAAATAAACCTTTCTTCAGAAATCACCCAGTCTTGGGTATTCACACTCCTTTATGGCAATGCAAACGGCCTAATCTGGCCTCCTAGCTCTGCTCCTTCTGGCTTTGTAAGTGACTTTCCTCTGAGCTTTGTTTCCTCATCAGGAAAAATGGAGAGCCCTCTCCGTAGGGGTGTACAAGGGGTCAAGAGAGGTCTTGGAGGCTGAGCCACAATGTGGGTCTGTGTGATGGGAAAGATTTTGCTTTCTGGTTGTTATCCGGTTTGCTTCCTACAGTTTTATCAGCTGCAAGCTCCTTCCCTGGAGCCTCCTTTAATTGGGTTGAGAAGGCACGATTTGCCGGGTGAATGAGTTGAGAGGGTGGGTTGGGGGCAGCTCCCTGGTCCCTGCTGCACACTTGCACCTGGAACCATTCTCTGGCACAGGATATATGGTCCTTCCCACCACTGGTTGAGTTGAACAGTCACAGAGAGAGTGGCTGTGGAAGGAAGGGTGCCCCTGTCCACCCTGCAGTGCCCACGGCCGATACTGTTATGCCCCAGAACAGCCGGACCTACTGTTCCTTGTCTGCCCCATTCTGACTCATCAGAGCTCAGATACGAGCTTATCAGATATTATGAAATCACTCATCCACACAGACCAGACAGAGAAGCAGAAGGCTCTAGGACAGAGGCCAAGTCCAAGACAAACAAGGTTTTAGGTGATGCTGGAGAAGAGAGCCCACCGGAACTGGGGAAGAAAGAACAAGGATTTCTGGTTCTCCTCTCATTCCAGGTGCACACTCCTTCAAAATCAGGGGTGAGCCTATGACCTGCTCTGACTGCAGAAGCGATGAGTCACCTCCAGGGAGAAGCATTAAGGACCACTCTGCCTCCCCCTTTCCACTGTAATGGACATGGTGGCCCCGCACTCCTGACTTGCAGCTCCAGGATGTTGGTGCTCTGGTCAGCTGGAGCAGTTGAGCCATCCCTGGGAGACTGTGGCTCTGGGGAATCACCTGCACCTGTGGTGGACTTTGTTTGGGCAGAAACACATGTTTGACTGAAACCACTGGAACTTCGACAGTTTGTTCCTGCTGCATCATGGAAATCAACCTGATCGATGCAAATATATTGTCAAGTTGAAATGAAATGCAGGTTTCAAAATAGCATTGATTCATCCATCAGTTATTCATGGGGCCCCTGCCTTCCCGCCCCATGTCTGCAATTTCAATTCCAGATTTTGGGGGGGCGTTTAGAGTCCAACTCCCTCCCCAACACACACGTAGGAAAACGAATGTGGGGATAACAGGGCGGCACTGTGGTGATGGTGATGAGGCAGGGAATGGCCGTCCTGGCGCACAATAGGGCCTCGCTCAATCTCGGCTCCTTTCCCAACTTTTCCTGCTCACACACCTGTGCTCCGGCCTCATCCAGGTGTCAGGGACGAAAAGCATTTTAATAGGGCAAGTATTATCATGTGGGCCCAGGACAAATCCTTAATATTAAAATCACAACCCAAACGTCTATGGAGGAGACTCAGGCCAGTCAGGGCAAGTGGTCACGCCTGCCCCTGCCTCGATTCCAGCGTCCCCTCGATTCCAGGACCTGAGGGAGTTGTGTGACCAACTTCTTGCTGAGGAGCCACAATTCAGGGAAGGCAGGGGTAGGCAGAGGGTGCTGCCCACCCACAACAACAATGGGGCTGCCCCTTAGAACCTGGCTGAACTGGCCTGAGCCCTGTCACCCTTGCTATGGGACATAGCACCCCTGCCCTGTGAGCTCCGGATTCCCACAGCCTGTGAGCTCCCCGACGTGACCACCACAGCGCAGGCTCGGCCAATTGGGTCTGTGTGATGGGAAAGATTTTGCTTTCCGGTTGCCGTCCAGTTTGCTTTCTGCACGTTTATCAGCTCCAAGCTTGCTCTCTAGTGCCACCTTTAATTGGGTTGAAAAGGTAACATGCGGAGCCTGCTGCATGTTGGCAAAAGTGCTTCTGCTGGCCTTAGACGGGAGGCTGGGGAGTCTAGACTCTCCTTCATGGGGGCACGTGTGCTGCTGCACCATGGTGCCATGACACTCGGGTGTGTGGATGCCCTTCAGCGTCCCCTCGATTCCAGGACCTGAGGGAGTTGTGTGACCAACTTCTTGCTGAGGAGCCACAATTCAGGGAAGGCAGGGGTAGGCAGAGGGTGCTGCCCACCCACAACAACAATGGGGCTGCCCCTTAGAACCTGGCTGAACTGGCCTGAGCCCTGTCACCCTTGCTATGGGACATCCAGTGTCCTCCCCATCGAAGGCACATGGACCACCAATAACTTCCCTTTTCTTATGAGCTAGAGTTGCATTTCTGTTGCTTGCAACCTCAAAAGTCTATGCTGGCCCATTTACAATGACTCAAAACTGTTGATTGCCTTCTTGCTACCATGATACATGGACAAGCGTCCATGCAACTCTGGGAGCTGTTGGCAGCTATAAGGAAACCCCGCTGGGGAAAAGCCCCTGCTTGGTGGAGGGTTGATATGAGGGAATTATGGAGGAAGATCTGGAGCACCAATGCCATTGAGAACCTCTAAACCAAACCACACCAGGAGCCTCTCTCCTGCCGGACATCTCAGTCCTGTGAGTTAATTTCTCTTTACTATTCTTTCCCTGTACTATGATAACTTCCATCCAGACTTGATGGAAGGACTGTAAATATTCCTGGAATGAGATCTTGAACCGGGAGATGAAGGCAGTCCCTGGAAGGCTAGAAGAGATTTTGGTTGTCTTCTTTGTGTTTGTATGGATGTAGGCAACTTCGAATGTTCATGGGAAGAGGAAGGATCTGTACAAAGCTTGGGTAGCCAAGGGCTGTGAAGACTGTAATAAATAATCGTCACCTCCTAGCATTCTTCTCCCTTCCCACCGTCCCCTATGTCCATTTGGATGTCCAAGTAAACTGGCTCTACTCTCAGCCCCAGGGTTGGAGCCTGTGATCTGATCTGAACCAATCAGCGGTATTCCATCCCCTGGCCTGGTAATTGGTTCCAATTTGGGGGCGGACTGAGATTGGTCCGATAAGAGTAATACCAGCCTCTGGGGAATGACTTGGACCTGTAGTGATATTTGCATGAGACAAAGAAATCCTGTCTCTCTCAAAGGATGTGAATGAGGAAGCCTGCAGGCCCAGGAGCCACTGGCAGTACTCTTTGGACTCTAAAGGGAGCCAGCTTTAGGATGAATCTGATGCCGTAGAAAGGAAAGTAGAGGGAAAGCAAAACACAAAAGTTGATATTCTGTTACATCATTGCACAGCTGAGTCACACTTCACCTGAGCCATTCGGTTTGCCAGATGAATGTCATCTTGACATTTATTTTAAAAGCCCATTTGGGTTCTTGCTGTTTCCTGTTCTTTGCAACGGAAAACATCCTGAGCAGGTGGCTACTGTTATTATCCAGATTTTGAAGATAAGAAACTGCGGCACAGGAATATTAAGCGATAGGTCCAGGGCCATTGGGCTGGTAAACAGAGGTGGTAAACCCGGAACATGCAATGGTAGCCTAAACGTATAACTACGATTGGCCACTTGCCATTTTCTTCTGCCTTTAGGAAGTTGGTCCTCTGCACTTCTGGTCTCCACTTAACACCCAGGAGGAGGTACCATCACACCTGCTGTGCTGGCGTTGTGTTTCTGCTGTGGTCACCTCTGAGAGTCGTGGGAGAGCCAGTCACCTTCATACATGTGCACACACAAGCACCGTCACAGAGGAACTTGCCTCCAGGAGTTTACCATGCACGAATACCTGGACTATTAGGTTGCTTTTCTTCAGGTTTTACAGTTCTCCTGGTCACAAAGCCCTCCACTAATAACAGTTCATTTTCTTAACTTATCTTTACATAAATAAGGTCATAGGATTTTCCCACTTTACATGGTGAACAAGCGGAGACTCAGATGAGAAACCTGACTTACCACTGGTGGCAGAATGGGAAGTCAAGTCAAGACATCAGTCCAGCATTTTTGACTCATCCACTTGATCACTGGTTTTCAATCTTAAGATGACCATGACCCACACTGAGAGCAGAGACTGAAATGGAGAGAGAGAATGAAAGCTTAAATTTAGGTTTAGAAATAAACAGACCACCCAGCACTTTGGGAGGCTGAGATGGGCGGATCGCAAGGTCAGGAGATCAAGACCATCCTGACTAGTGCAGTGAAACCCCGTCTCTACTAAAAAATACAAAAAACTAGCTGGGCGAGGTGGCGGGCGCCTGTAGTCCCAGCTACTCGGGAGGCTGAGGCAGGAGAATGGCGGGAACCCGGGAGGCGGAGCTTGCAGTGAGCTGAGATCCGGCCACTGCACTCCAGCCTGGGCAACAGAGCGAGACTCCATCTCAGAAAAAAAAAAAAGAAATAAACAGACCAGGCACGGTGGCTCACACCTGTAATCCCAGCACTTTGGGAGACCAAAGTGGGCAGATAACCTGAAGTCAGGAGTTCGAGACCAGCCTGACCAACATGGTGAAATCCCGTCTCTACTAAAAATACAAAAAAATTAGCCAGGCATGGTGTCAGGTGCCTGTAATCCCAGCTACTCAGGAGGCTGAGGCAGGAGAATCACCTGAACCCGGGAGGCAGAGGTTGCAGTGAGCCGAGATTGCACCATTGCACTCCAGACTAGGCGACAGAGTGAGACTCTGTCTCAAAAAATAAAATAAAATAAAAAAATAATCAGCCCTCTGTTGGGGAAAAGACCCTGGCTGGAGAGAGCCTAGATGTTCCGCACCTAGAACGATGGAGCCCTAGACAGGGCTGAAACCTCCGTTGCTTCTTGATGCTGTTCACCTGTTCCTGAAGATTCAGATGAATCTCTTTTCAGAGGCTCAGAGGGTCCATACAAACAGCTTATTCCTGGGACACTGAGTTTCGAGATGCCTTCCTGTTCAAAAGGAAGGCTGGGAGCAAAGCCTGGTGGGGAAGGTGCAGATGTTGGTCGGGACCCTTCAAATAGTGGTAGAGGGGGACGCAAGCTGGAGGGGAGGTGGTGGCGGCTCAGGTTCCCGGGGAGAAGGCCTCGATGGGCAGAGACTCTGGGAGGGGCCTGGAAGCCTGTCCGCAGATGTTCCTAGCAAAGCCTCATCATCTAGTTCTAGACCCCAAGCAACTTTTTAGAGCACATTTTAAAAGATATCATCTTGGGCAAAAGCTCCTTTTGTTCACCAGATCTTATTGAAAGCATCCCCGAATTTTAAATTCTTCACTTTGAATGGAAAACATATAGAAATATTATCACTAGGCACTGAGATGTGGATGACCTTAAATCATCATTTTGAAGAAAAATGCTGAAAAGGCAATTATGTTTGAGCTAAAATAACAAAATGCATTAAACATAAGCAGAATGAGTAAAATATCCTTACCCTTTCAAAAGAGAGAGGCAGAAGAAAGGGCTCTGGCCCAGCACTTGCTAAATCTTGGTTCTGTTTTTTTTGTCACTCATTCATTCATTTCTTCATTCCTCTTTTTTTTGAGACAGAGTCTCAGTCTGTCGCCCAGGCTGGATTTAAGTAGCACGATCTCGGCTTACTGCAACCTCTGCCTCCTGCGTTCAAGTGATTCTTGTGCCTCAGTCTCCCAAGTAGCTGGGATTACAGGTGCCCGCCACCATGCCTGGCTAATTTTTGTATTTTTAGTAGAGACAGGGCTTGTTGGCCAGGCTGGTCTCAAACTCCTGACCTCAGGTGATCCTCTCGTCTCAGCCTCTTAAAGTGCTGGGATTACAGGCATGAGCCACCACACCTGGCCTCTTCATTTAATTTAATAAGCATTTGGTGAAACCCTGTCTTGAGTTACATGCTGGCTATAATCCATGAAGAAGCTTCGGTTCCTGACCCGAAGGAGTTGACAGTGTAAGGTGCATTCAGCCCCTGAACCAACAGTAGCACCATAGGCCGTGCTCTGTACGGCCGGGGCACAGTCTCCCGGCTGAATGGGTTCAGGGACAGCCTTTCCCATGATCTGACATTTGATGCGGGACCTTAGAGATTTTCTAGAAAAAGGCAGAAGGAAGCCTGGAGGAGATAAAGAGTGATATCTTGGAACATGCATCTATATCTGGTGTGACCGCAACCATGTGTAGTGTGTGGTGTGGCATGTGTGTGTGCATGTGTGGCATGTGAGTGATGAGTGTGCTGTGTGCATGTGTGGTGTCTGTGTGGGGTGCATACATGCACGTGTGGGCATGTGTTGGCACGCAGGGAGGTAAGTGTGGCAGGGGAAGGGTAAGTACTGTCCAGGTGACATCAGAGACATCCCTTCCGCAGTGCAGAGAGCCTTGGGGAGCTGGTGTGCCCACTGGGAGCGTCTCCCTGTGCCACCTCCTCTGGGCCCATCTCACTGGCTCCAGGGCAGGATGGGAGGGCTGAGCTCTGGCTACTCCATCTCCCAGGTGAGGGATTTCTCCAGGCCCCTGCTCCCCTCAGCCTCAGGTGGCTGTCTGAGAATTCAGTTTCTAAAGATTCCATGAGCCAGAGACAAAAGCCAGGGTCCTTACTGAGTCACAGCCTGAAATTTGGCTGTCGGCCTCCAGGCTCTGGTCTCTTAGCAACCAGCCATGTGGGCCCAGGGCAGCTGCAGGGCTCTGCTCCAGGCAGGATGCACCCAGGGGCTTTGGAGTGGGTCCCCAGGCCACCTCTGGCAGCTGAGGTGTGAGGATGGCCAGGCGCCGTCTCTCTAGCCTTGACCTCGCTCTCCTGGTCCCACCCCCAGCCCTGCTCCTGCACCTGAGCTGACAGAGGAGCGCTGCCACAGCCCTGCCAAGCCCTGGGTGATCGGCCCCGGGGGCCCTGGCGGAAAGAGCCTCTCTGAGCAAAGCTGCTGCATTTTCTCTTCTCTGTGTTCAGTGTGCCCCACATGCTCACGTCTTCCTACCAAGCCTCCAAAGGCTCCTGCTTCTGCATGAGCTCCAGGGACGGTCAGCCAGGTGCTCTACTCCCAAGGGATAAGGGCTGGTGGAGCTCACCGCCAGGGCCAGGGCAAAGGCATTCTTGGAGGAGGAAATAGCCAAGTCTCAGAATGCTAGAAGAACACGACTCACTTAGGCAACATAATCATCTGAAATGCCTACAGTGTCGGCTAAACAGGGGTGGGGCAGGGTTAGATTATAAAAAGCCTTCAGTCCATGCCAAGCAGATTATCGGGGATGGGGTGCAGCAGGGAAGGCACTGAAGGGTTTTAAGCAAGAGAGCAACATAAAGATTTTTGGAAAGCCATCTGTCCCCATGCACAGAAAGGGTGGATGGAAGATGTATTGACATTCAAAGAAGGTCCAAGCAGGACATGATGGTCCAGGCAGGACACAATGAAATGGTCTAGGCAGGACATGCTGGAAGCTTAGACTGTGACACAGAGACAGAGATAGAGTTAGAGACAGAGATCAAGATAGAATGGAGGGGAGAGGGAAGAGCTTCACAAGGGAGGCTGTGTGAGGGAGAAGGGATGTGAGTGGGTGATGAAACCATCACTTGGGGATGAACAGTAGAGGTGGAAGAGGAGGTCTGAGGGTAGAGGATGGATTCCACTTAGTGGCCATTGCAGGTGAAGTACCTTTTATTTATCTGGGAGAGTATGCCAGGAGTGACTGAAAAAACTGGAGACTTCTGTAACACCTTGTTCTCCAAATTCTTGTCCCTCCTCACTCTTAGGAGGGCTCTGATTCTTCAACCTGCCTCTCTCTAATACCGATGTCCTGGGCTTTCTCTGGATGCCCTTCTCCTCACCCCAGGAGGACTCATCCCTGGCAGGGCTTCATTTCCTACCAGAGTGGGGATAACTGCCAGAGTGGCACATCCAGCATCTCTCCTGAGCTCCAGAGAGATGCAAGATCACACTGGACCAGTTAGCATCACAGAGTCCAGCAGCTTAAGCAAGTAAGGATTTTTGTCTCATGGAAAAGCCCAGAGATCACGTTCAGCTGGTGCAGTCCAACAATGTCACTCCATCATCCTTTGCCTGTGACTTTGATCCCCATGATCACAAAATTGCTGCTAAGATCAAGACACTACCTCTGTATTCCAGGCAGGAATTTTTTTTTATGACACAAAGTTCCGAAAAAGGGAAATGGAAGCTGGCTCTGGTCCTTTTACAAGGCTTGTCTAGAAGAGATCCCTAGTGAGTGTCACTCACATCTTTTTTACCATAACAGTGTCATCAGGCCACCTCTAGCTGCAGAGGAGGCTGGGAGAACCAGTGCTCTAAATGGGCATATTGCAACTCTGACCAAAATCAGGGAGAGTAGTTATTAGTTAGGCAACTAGCAGCATCCACTACCACCTCCAAGCGTTTATTCTATCTTTGATTACCTCCAAAGACACAGAGCTCATTCTCCCCCAGGGTGGCAGACAGCAGCTGGGTCACCTGACAGGAGGCCACAGAAGCCCCCAGCCTGGGCTCCTCAGCCCACCGACTCCTGCTTCTGGGGTAAAATCTGGGGTCTGGCAATTTCACAGGCTCACCAAAACTGTCAGTCTTATCAAGAGTGCTTGGAGGCCAGTCATCCAACTGGTCCTACTCATTTTCCCCAACATGTCTTGGTAACAACGCTTCCTTAAACATCGCCGTCAGGATCCTCTCCAAGACAAATCACTGCTCAGACCGCACAACAGCTTTTCTGTTATCTCTGTGTAACCGGCCTCCGTGGTGTGATAAACAGCCCAGGATTGAAACGTTGCTTCTGCAAATTGAACTCTGCGGGGCCAGAGGACTACCATTACGTTAATTATATTCCAAAATGTTCCATTTATCTCCTTCCCACCGCTCCAGGTCCTGGGTGGATCCGTTTGCATTTATGAATGCACAGTTCTGGCGCTGGCCGCTGGTGCTGGATTGTTCTGCCTGCGCGGCTTCCTTTCTGAGATGCTCTCTCCCAGTCATCTCTGGGACCTCTACTCTTCCGCCCTCCTTGTGGGTTTACTTGAAGGAGAGCCTTGCTAGGGTGCAAACTCTTTGCTTTAAATACACGTAGGTTTGACTCTCCAAAGATGAGGTGGGCCCTGTGGCCTCTGAGCCAATTACCATTTTATGCTAATCCTGACATTCACATATTACCTGCATAATGGCTGGTCTATTTTTAAAGCCACCAAAGGGATGAATTCCAGCCTGAAGTTCTCCTTCAACACAGCATGCTCTTTGCTTCTGGGATAGTCCTAGAGAAAGGAACAGCTTCATATGGAGGGGAAACTGGACTGGAAAAAGACCTATGCCTGGGCCATCACTCACCTGGGCCCCTGTGTGTAGAGTTGACTCTGCACTGTTCAGCACTGGCATGGGGCAGTGAGGCAAGTCCCAGGAGTTGGGGTCATCAGCAAACACCTTCAGCTCAGGACAGAAATGCAGCCATGCTCCTTCTCTTTCTAGGCCTTAGAGGCAGACAGAAGCAGCCTCCAAGAAGCTCAGAGAGTATCAGACTGGGATGGGACGCCAGTTCTGTGCCCCTTCAGCCTGTAGCAAACACAGCCATTCACATCTTCCTGAACACTAATGACAGCCACAGGAATTCGTAGGAGCATGCCTGCCTTTCCACCCAGGAAAGTTTACCTCTGGGAATTTGTCCTGAGCACGTGAGTCAGGGCATCTGAGCAGGGACAATTGCTCCCACACTGCTCACATGACAAAACTATCCCCAGGAACTAAAGTGATTGATGCTGAAAACGATGGTGCCTGGGAATACAGCAATATTCATTTGCGGGGTAAAATGTTCAACACATAGGGCTGTGTTTTCAAAGGGGTTATGAAAGAGTGGCTATGAGCATAATCTATTTTTATTAAAAATGGTTATATCTATACACACACATGCATGCACACACATAATCTCAATAGAAAAGCCAGGTAGGAGGGAAAGTAGTGTATTCGGGAGGCTCCCAGTGATCTGGCTCCCATAGGCTCAGCACGCCCTCTTTCCACAACTCTTGTCCACTCTACACCCCCATATTCCACTCCACTCAGTCCTCAGATGGTCCAAGCTGAGTCCTTATGTAGGGCTACCCCATTTGCTGTTCCTCTGCTTGATGCTGGGACCCCACCCTTTGTAACCACCAGGCTCATGAGGTCTCTGATGAAGGCTAGACCACCCTCCATGAATCACCCGCTCCTACTACCCCTGCTGCATCCCCCTTACTGGCATTTATCCCCTCCTGACAAATTACTCTTTGTTCATTCATTGTCTAATACATGCCTCCCTACTGTCCCCCACCTCCAAGAATATAAGCTCCCCAACAGCAGGGACTTTGTTTTGTGCACAGCTGTATCCCCAGAACCTAGAACAAAGCCTGGTCCATGGTTAGTGCTCAAAACTGTTGATTTTTTATCCCCCAAGAGTTCCAAACTAATTCAGTGGGGAAATGAGTAATCTTTTCAATAAATGTTGCTGAGACAACTAGATATCCACACTCAAAAAAATGGAATTACACCCCTACCTCACACCATGTATAAAAATCAACTCAAACCAGATCAAAGATCTAAGAGCTAAAACCATAAAACTTGTAGAAGGAAACCTAGGAGTAAATCTGCATGTCCTTCAATTGAGCAATAGTTTTTTAGACACCAAAACACAAGCAACCAAAAGACATATATATATATATATATATATAACTTCAGCAAGATGAAAAATGTTTGTGCTTCAAAGGACACCATTAAGAAAGTGAAAAGACAACTCATAGAATCAGAGAAAATTTTTGCACACCATCTATATGATAAGATATTTGTATCTAGGACATATAAAAAACTCTTGCAACTCATTAATACAAAGACAAACCAACTAAAAGTAGGCAAAGGATTTGAACAGATATTTCTCTGAATAAAATGTACAAATAGCCAATAAGCATATAAAAAGATGCTCAACATTATTAGCCATCAAGGAAATATAAATCAAAACCCAATGAGGTAGTTATAGCTATCATCAAAAAAACAGATAACAAGTGTTAGTGAGTACGTAGAGAAATTAGAACCCTCATTCACTGCTAAAATGTAAAATGGTGCGGCCACTTTGGAAGACAATCTAATTGTTCCTCAAAAGGTTAAACACAGAGTTACCATATGACTCAGCAATGGCATTCCTAGGAATACACCTAATAGCAGTGAAAATATGTCCACACAAAAACTAGTACACAAATGTTCCCAGAAGTATTATTCTTTTTATTTTTGAGACAGGGTCTTGCTCTGTCACCCAGGCTGGAGTACAGAGGTGTGATCCCAGCTCACTGCAGCCTCGATCTCCCAGGCTCAAGTGATTCTCCCTCCTCAGCCTCTCAAGTAGCTTGGACTACAGGTGCACACCACCATGCTTAGTTAATTATTGCATTTTTTGTAGAGACAGGGTTTCACCATGTTGCCCAGGCTGGTCTTGAACTCCTAGACTCAAGCAATCTGCCTACGCCAGCCTCCCAAAGTGCTGAGATTACAGGCATGAGTCACTGTGCCCGGCCACATAGAAGCATTGTTCTTTTAAAATATATATATATTTAACTTTTTATTTGGTAGATGTAGGGTCTTTCTGTGTTGCCCGGGCTCAAACACCTAGCCTCAAGCGATCCTCCCACCTTGGCCTCCCAAAGTGCTGGTGATGCAGGGCAGACAAGCTCCAAAATCGGGACTTAGCCTGGGAGGGTTCTTGACTTCACCTAATAAAGAATTCAGCTGTGAGCCAGTGATGTTAGACAGCAACTCTTATTGAAGTGGAAGTGTATGGCAGCAGCAGAGGTACTACTCCCTATGGAGCAGGACCACCCCATAGGCAATGTGCCCAGAGTAGCAGCTCAGGTGTAGTTCTGCTGTCATAGTTATACCCACTTTTAATTACATGCAAAGTAAGGGTCAGGTTATGCAGAAATTTCTAGGAAAATGGTGGTAACCTCTGGATCATTGACATAGAAAGGGGCAGTAACTTCCAGTCTTGCCATGGCAATGGTAAGCTGACATGGCATTGGTGGGTGTGTCTTATGGAGACTTAAGAGCGCTTTTGCCTCTTCCTTGGTTCAGCTAGTCTTCAATCTGGTCCAGCATCTGAGCCCCACCTCCGGAGTTGAGTCCAGCCTTCTACCTCAATATCTAAGAAACCAAAGATTTACCCCCAGATTTCCTTCTAAAAGTTTTATAGTTTTAGCTCTTAGGTCTGACCCATTTTGAGTTAATTTTTTATATGGCATGAAATAGTGGCCCAGCTTCACTCCCTTGCATGTGGATAGTCAGGTGTCTTAGCACCATTTGTTGAAAAGACTATTTTCCCCATTTAATGGTCTTAACATCCTTGTCAAAAATCAATTGACTATAAATGTGAAGATTCATTTCTGGATTCTGAATTCTATTTCACTGATATATATGTCTATACTTATGTCAATACCACACCGCTTTGAGTACTATAGCTTTATAGTAAGTTTTGAAATAAGGAAGTGTGAGTCCTCTAACTCTGCTCTTTATTTCCAAGAGTGTTTTACATATTCTGGATCCCTTGAGTGTCTATATAAATTTTAGGGTCAGATTGTCAATTTGCACAAAGAAGCAAGCCTGGATTTTGGCAGTGATTGCAATGAATCTATAGATCAGTTTGGGAGTATTGCCATATTAACAATATTAAATACTCTGATCTATGAACATGGGATGTGTTTCCATTTATTTAGATTTTCTTTAATTTCTTTCAATAATATTTTATAGCTTTCAGAATATACATTTTTTACTTCTTTCTTAAGCATATCCTTAAGTATTTTGTCCCTTTTAGTGCTATTGTAAGTAAATTGTTTTCTTAATTTCATTTCAGATTGCTTATTGCTATTGTATAAAAATATAATATATGTTTGCATATTGATCTTGTCTTCTGAAACTTGCTAAACTCATTTCTTAGTTCTACTTTGTGTGTGTGTCAATTGCTTAGGATTTTCTACACAAAAGGTTATGTAATCTGCAAATAAAAATAATTTTACCTTTTCCTTTTCAATGCAGATTCCTCTTTTATTGCCTAACTGTCCTGGCTAGAACTTCCAGTACAGTGTTGAACAGAAGCAGTGAAGGCAAACCCTAATCCTAGTTTGAGTATTTTTATCATGAAAGAGTGTTGAATTTTGCCAAATGCTTTTTCTGCATCTATTGAGATGATCATGTGGCTTATTGCTGTATGATATGGTGTATTATACTAATTGTTTCTGGGTGTTAAATCAACCTTGCTTATAGGGATAAATTCCAATTGGTCATGGTAGATAATCCTTGTTGGATTCTATTTGCTAGTATTTTATTTCAGACTTTTTGTATCTATATTCAAAAAAGATATCAGTCTGTAGTTTTGTAATGTCTTTGTCTGGTTTTGGCATCAGGAAAATAGTGGCCACATAGAATGAGTTGTGATAGTTTTCCCTCTTTGACTTTTCTGGAAGAATTTATAAATAATTGGTATTAATTCTTCTTAAATGTTTGGCAGTGAAGCAATTTGGACCAATGCTCTTCTTTGTGTAAAGTTTTTTTTTTTTTTTAAGTTACTAATTTAATCTCTTATTTATCTGTTCAGATTTTCTATTTTTCCTTGAGTCAGTTTTGGTAGTTTGTGTCTTTCTAAGAAGTTATCCATTTCATCTAAGTTATCTAATTTATTGGCATATGATTGTTCATAGTATTTATTTATTTATTTATTTTATTTTTATTTATTTATTTATTTATTTATTTATTTATTTATTTATTTATTTTGAGACGGAGTCTCGCTCTGTCGCCCGGGCTGGAGTGCAGTGGCCGGATCTCAGCTCACTGCAAGCTCCGCCTCCCGGGTTCACACCATTCTCCTGCCTCAGCCTCCCGAGTAGCTGGGACTACAGGCGCCCGCCACCTCGCCTGGCTAGTTTTTTGTATTTTTTAGTAGAGACGGGGTTTCACCGTGTTAGCCAGGATGGTCTCGATCTCCTGACCTCGCGATCCGCCCGTCTCGGCCTTGCAAAGTGCTGGGATTACAGGCTTGAGCCACCGCGCCCGGCCCTGTTCATAGTATTTAAATGGCATCTTTTAAATTTCCATTTGCTGTTTGTTTCTGGTATACAGAAGTACAACTCACTTTTGTATATTGACTTGCTAGACTCTCTGATGAATTCCAATAATGTACCTATAGAATCTTTAGACTTGCTATATACATAAGCAAATTCTCTGTAAATAATGATGAATCTGTTTCCTCATTTCCAATCCTTATGACCTAATTTCTTTGTATTGCCTTACAGTAAGGCTTGATTCTCAGTCCAATGCTGAAGAGAAGTGGGAGAGCAGGTATCTTTGTCTAGCTGCCAATTTTAAAAGGAAAGTTTTTAGCATTTTACCAATAAATATATGTCTTCTATAGATTTTGTAGCCACCATTTATCAGATTAGATTTTTTCTTTATTTATTTTTATTTTTCTTTATTTTATTTTTTTGAGACAGGGTCTCACTCTGTCACCCAGACTGAAGTGCAGTGGCACGATCATGGCTTGCTGCAACCTCTGCCTCTCATGCCTCAGCCTCCCGAATAGCTGGGAATATAGGCACGTGCCCCCACACCCAGCTAATTTTTGTATTTTTAGTATCAACAGAGTTTTGCCTGTTGGCCAGGCTGGTCTCTAACTCCTGACCTCAGGTCACCCACCTGCCTCAGCCTCCCAAAGTCTCGGCCTCCCAAAGTGCTGGGATTACAGGCTTGAGCCACTGTGCTCAGCCTATATTTCTAGTTTTCTAAGAGTTTCTTTCTTCATAAATGGAGTTTGGGAGTTGTCAAATGTTTTTTCTGCATCTATTGAAATGAACATATACTTTTTCTCCTTCAACTGTCAATGTGGCAAGTAACATTTGAGTTTATAATGTGAAATCTACCTTGTGGTTGGGTCACTTTTCGAATGTTTTGTTTAGAATTTTTGCATCTGTGTTTTGGGTGAGTTTGCCTTAATTTTTCTTTCTCATGTTGTCTATTCTCTTCTCTTTTTCATATCAAATTAAATTGGCCTCATAAAGTGGGTTGGGTCATCTTCCCTTTTCTCTTTCTCTAGAAGAGGTTGTGTATGAGTAGTGTTATTTGCAGGGCAGAATTCACTGGTGAAGCCAACTGGACTTGGAGTTTTCTTTGTGGGAAGGTTTTTAGTTGAAAGTCAATGGTTATAAGATTATCCAGATTTTCTTTTTCTTCTTGTGCCAATTTTGGAGCATTGTGTTTCTCTAGAAGTTTATCCATTTTATGTAAAATTTCAATTAAATGGCTACGGTTTTTCCTGATAGCCTCTATTTAGTTTCCTCTAGCTGCTACAACCATTTATCACCAACTTGGTGGCTTAAAACAACACATATCTATTCTTTTACAATCTAGAGGCCAGAAGACCAAATGGGTTATACTGGGCTGAATCAGGCTGTCAGCGGGGCCATGCTCCCTCCAGAGGCTCTAGAAATGCATCCATTTCTTTGACTTTTACAGCTTCCAGAAGCCACCTATATTCCTTGGCTTGTTTGTAGCCGCTTCTCATCTTCAAAGATGCCATTTAAATACTATGAACAATCATATGCCAATAAATTAGATGACTTACATGAAATGGATAATTTCTTAGAAAGACACAAACTACCATAACTGACTTCAGGGAAAATAGAAAATCTGAGCAAGTAAATAAAGAGATTAAATTAGCAATTAAAACAAAAACAAAAAAACTTCCCACAAAGAAGAGCCTTGGTCTAGATGGCTTCACTGCCAAACATTTAAGAAAGAATTGATACCAATTACTTATCATTGGTATTATAAATGCCAATTAACTATGGTGATGATTGCAGAACCCGTTATAAACCCTCCAGGCTCTGCTTCCATCACAGACTTCTCTTCCAGTGTTAAATATCCCTCCACCTTCCTCCGGCCTGGAACACTTGTCCTAAGCCCTTGACACTATCTGACGATCATAGATACATGCATGAGATCATCATTTGTGTTGACAGTCTCTAGGGAAATAGGCTCAAACAAATGAATCTTTGTATCTTAAGTGTTTTCAAAGAATTGATTACTGATTTCATTAATTCTCTCGTACTTTTTTCTATTTCATTAATTTCTAAGCTCATCTTTATTCTTTTCCCCTTTCTATTTCCTTTGGTTTTTGTTTTTTTGTTTGTTTGTTTTTGAGATGGAGTCTCGCTCTGTACCCAGGCCGGACTGCAAAGGCGCGATCTCGGCTCACTGCGACCTCTGCCTCCCGGTTTCAAGCAATTCCCCTGCCTCAGCCTCCTGAGTAGCTGGGACTAAGGTGCGCGCCACCACGCCTGGCTAATTTTTTGTATTTTAGTAGAGATGGGGTTTCACCATGTTGGCCAGGATGGTCTCAATCTCCTGACCTCGTCATCTGCCTGCCTCAGCCTCCCAAAGTGCTGGGATTACAGGCGTGAGCCACAGCGCCAGGCCTGGTTTTATTTTTGAGGCATCCTATTGCCCAGGCTGGAGTGCAACGGCATGACCATGGCTCGCTGCAGCCTCGACCTCCCAGGCTCAAATGATCCTCACACTTCAGCCTCCTAAGCAAATGGGACTACAGGTGTGTACCACCATGCCGAGCTAATTATTATTATTATTATTATTATTATTATTATTTTGCAGAGATGGGGTCTCACTATGTTGCCCAGGTTGGTCTCAAATTCCTGAACTCAAGCTATCCTCCCACCTTGGGGTCCCACAGTGCTGGGAATACAGGCGTAAGCCACTGTTCCCAGCCCTGGTTTGATTATTTTTTTTAATTCCTTAAGATGATTGCTTAGCCCATTGATTCCCAGCCTTGATTGTTTTCTAAAGTAAATATTTACGGCTGTAACTTTCTTGCTAAGTGCTGCTTAGCTGCCTCCCACATGTTTTGATGTGCCTTGCTTTTATTTTCATTCCATTCAAAACATTTTCTAATTTGCATGATGATTTTTCTTGACCTGTGAATTCCTTAGATGAGTATTTCTTAATTCATAGTTGCTCTCTTGTGTCAGATTTTTATGTATGATTTCAATCCTTTGAAGTGTATTGAGATTTGTTTTATGGCCAAAATTAAGGTCAATTTTTAAATAATCTTTTGTGTGTGTTTGAAAATAATGTACATTCTGCAGTTGGATGCAAATTTCTCTATATGCCAATTAGGCCAAGTCTGTTGATGGTGTATTTCAAATCTTCCGTTTGCATACTGATTTTGTGTCTGCTTATTATACCAATTACTGAGATCTTGCGCTAAGACTGTGAATTTGTCTGCTGTTCCTTGTGGTTCTGTCGCTTTTCTTTAACTATCTTGAGGTTTTGTTATTGGGTACATACAAATATACAATTGCTATATTTTTCTGATGAACATAACCTTTATTATTACAAAGGGCTTATACTTTCCAATGGCTTTTCCTTTCGTGCTATTTTGCCTGCCAGACATAAAGCTAGACTGACTTTGTTCTGGTTAGTGTTTGCAGGATACACGCTTTTCCATCCTTTCACTTTTCTGCATTCTTAAGTTTTACATGAATCTCTTGAAAACAGCACACAGAGTTTTGAAAACCCATCCTGACAAGCTTTGTCCTTCAACTGGAGAATCTGCCCATGTAATTTCAGTCTAATTGCTAATAAATTTCCCTTTTTTAATCCTACTTTGTATTTCTATCTATCTATAAATAGAATTACCAGGTCATACACTAAGTCCTTCTGTGTTATTTTTCACTCTGTTCTTGCCCTTTGGGATTGATTATATTTTATTATTCCATTTTTGTCCTGTTTGACAATTCTATTGCGGCTTACCTAGAAATTTCAATACCCTTCCTTTTCTTGTTAGCATGAAATATTAATTGCTACTTTTCCACTTCCCCAGGAAATGCAAGGATCTAAAATCTGTCTAACTCCATTTATCCCCTTTCCAAGTTACATGCTCTTGTGTTTCTATATGTTAATTCCATATATTTTAAACTCCATAAGAATGTATATATGGTTTGTTCTCATTTCGGTTTTTTAAACAACTTCATTGAAATAGAGTTTGCATGCCATAGAGTTCTGCTGTTTAAAGTGTACAATTCAATGTTTTTAAGTTATTTGCAGAGTTCCGCCACCATTACCATAGTTAAATTTAGAACATTTTTATCATCCCCAAAAGACACCTTGTACCGATTAGCAGCCACTCCCCATGACCCACCTCCCAACTTCTCCTTACCCTCCCCCTTGCCCCCGGCAACCACCAATTTACTTTCTATCTCTGTAAAGTTGCCTAATTTAACCTTTCATGTAAGTGGGGTAATAAAATACACAGTCTTTTGTGTCTGGCTTCACTGAGCAGAGTGTTTTCAAGAGCACCCGTGTTATAGCCTGTGTAGGTTCTTCATTCCTTTTTATTGATGAATAATGTTGCGTTGCAAAGATATACCCCCTTTTGTTTATTCACTATTGATGGACATTTATGTGGTTTCCATTTTTTGGCTTTTACGAATAATGCTGCTATAAACGTCTGTGTAGAAGTTTTTAGGTGGACATATGCTTTCAATTCTCCTGGGTATATACCTAGAAGTGGAATTACCGGGTCATACACTAAGTCCATGTTTAACCGTTTGCAGATCCACCAGACTGTTTTTCAAAGTGGAAGCCTCACTGCACATTTCCAGCAGCCACGTATGAGGGTTCTAGTTCCCTTACATCCTCATTGCTGTGGTTTCAATGATGGGGTCCCTCCAAAATTCATGATGAAACCTAACCCCCGATGCAACAGTATTAAGAGGTGTGGCCTTTGAGGGGTGAATGGAAATGGTACCTTTGTAAAAGGACTCAAGGCTGGAGGCAGGGCTTTCTTGCCTTCTGTCTCTTCTGCTGTGGGAGGCCACAGGGTTCCTCCCCACTGAAGGAAGCTACAACAAGATGCCATGTTGGCAGCAGAGAGCAGCCCTCACCAGACACCAATCCTGCTGACACCTTGATCTTGGACCTTCTGGCCTCCAGAACCGTGAGAAATAGATTTCTATTCTTTATAAATTACCCAGTCTGTGGTATTCTGTTGTACACACAGACTAAGACAGAAATTGGTACCGGGAGTAGATTATTGCTATATATATATTATAGTATATGTATGTGTATATATAGCAATTTATATATAATATATAGTTACGTGTGTGTGTGTGTATATATATATATATATACACCTGAAAATGTGAACGTGGCTTTAGAACTGGGCAATGAGTAGAGGCTGAAACAGTTTTGAAGTGAGTGCTGGAAAAACCCTGTATTTCATTAAGGTAGATTCTGGTGAGGGCTAGGTCTTCCCAGAAAAGAGCTGTAGAGATTATCTAAGTAGGTCAAGCATAGAATGTTGGTAGAAATATGAACAGGAAAGGCCATTCTGATAAGGTCTTGGACAGAAATGAGGAATTTCTTATTGGAAACTGGAGGAAAGGCCATCTTTGTTACAAAGTGGCAGAGGAGTTGGCTGAATTATATCTGTGCCCTGCTGCTCTGTGAAAGCAGAATTTAAAAGTGATGAACTAGGGTATTTGGCAAAGAAAAACTCTAAGCATGGCTGCATGGCTTCTCTTAACTGATTATAAAATACAAGAAAAGAGAAACGAGTTAAAGACAGGATTTATAATCAAAAGGGAAGAAGAACATAAAGATTTGCAAAATCTCAGCCTGGCCATGTGAAGGATGAAAGTGCATGTTTAGGGGAGAAAATTAAGGGTGTGGCTAAGCTACACTTGGATAAAGAGATTAGCATGGATAGAAGGGAGCCAGATACTATTCATCAAAGCAATAGAAATATGGCCCATTTCAGAGTCATTTGATGGCATTTCAGAGATCTTCCGTCCTCAGGATTTCAGAGATCTGCTACAAGTCTCACAGGTCCAGCGGGCCACATTCTTGAGGGCAGCAGAGTTCTAAGGGAGGGTTTCAGGGTACTCACGGAACCTTGGGCTCACTGCCTACAGCTGCCTCAAGTCTCAAAAATGCTCCCTACATTTTTGTGCAGTGCTCCTTGGCCACCCCAGCCTAGCTCAAGTGGACCCAGATGTGGCTTAGGCCACCACTCTAGAAGGCATAAGCAGTAAGCCTTGGCAGTGTCCACTTGGTGCTAACTCTGCAGGCAGAGCTCATGCACAAAGGGTGCACAAGCTGTGGATCCATGGCTACCTCAACCTAGATTTTAAAGGATATCTCAGAGAACCTCAGGGCCCAGGCAGAGAAATGCTGCAGGGGCAGGACCACTGCAGAGTCCCCACTAGGGCAATGCCTGGTTAAGTCAGGGCCACCATGGAGAGCCCCTACTAGGCCAGAAGAAAGGGGCACCAGGGGAATGTCTAGTGGAGCCACGGGAGTGGAGCTGCTCTCGAGACCTCAGAACTGTGGAGCCATTGGAGTATGATCCCAGCCTGGAGAGCTACAAGTACCAAACTCCAACCCATGAGAGCTGCTGTGTGGACTGCACCCAGCAAAGCTATTAGGGTAGGGATCCCTGGAAACATTGAAGGACCAACTCCCACCTAAGTGTGTCTAGAAGGCAGGACATGGAGTCAAAGATTATTATTCTCAAAACTTTAAGTGATTTTTTTTTTAGAGACAGGGTCTCACTGTGTTGCCCAGGCTGGCCTTGAATTTCTAGATTCAAGCATTCCTCCCACCTTAACCTCTCCAAGTGGCTGAGACTGCAGGCACACATCACTGCACCCGGCTCAAGCTCTACAGTTTAATGTTGTTTTCCTGTTGGGTTTTGGATTCACTTGAAACTGTTATCCCTTTCTTCTCGCCTATTTTTCTCTTTTGGAATGGAGATACCTATCCTATGCCTGTCCCACCATTGTGTCTTGGAAGCACATAACTCGTTTGATTTCAGTCTCACAGCTGTAGAGGAATTTGCCTACGGATGAATGGTACCTTGAGTCCCACCTGTATCTGAGTTAGATGATATTTAGATGAGACTTTGGACTTAGACATTAAAGTTGATGCTAGAATGAGCTAAGAATCTTTGAGCCTGTTGGAATGGAATACATGTATTTTGTTTGTGCGAATAACATGAATTTTGGGGGCTAGGACAGAATGTCATGGTTTGAATGATGGTATCCTCTCCAAAACTCATGCCCTTTGCAACAGTATTAAAAGGTGCAGTCTTTGGAAGGTGATTAAGACAGAAGGGTTCTACATTCATGACTGAGATTAGCACACTCTCTTGCCCTCTGTCTCTTCTGCCATATGTGGCCACAGTGTTCCTCTCCTCTGGAGGATGCTGCAACAAGACGCCATCTTGGAAGCAGAGGGTAGCCCTCACCAGATATCAATCCTGCCAGCACCTGGATCTTGAACCTTCTAGCCTCCAGAACTGTGAGAAATAAATTTCTGTTCTTTATAAATTACCCAGTCTGTGGTATTCTATTATAGCAGCACAAATGGACTAAGAGACTCTCCAACATTTGTTATTGTCTATCCTTTTGATGGTAGCCATTCTGGTAGGTGTGAAGTAGTATCTCATTGTGATAATTTTTGTCTATATTACACTTGATCTTAGCCAAAAGGCCGAGAAGCGATATTTACCCACATATCTGCATTGTATTCCTCTTTTTTGCTGCAAGTCTGACCTTCTGTTGGGGTCATTTTCTTCATGCCCACAGAACACTTTCTAGTATTTTCTTTACATAGGTCTACCTACTATTGATGAATTTTCTTAGTTTTAGTCTGTCTGAAAATGTTTTTATTTCATCTTCATATTTCTATCTTTCTACTTTAAACTTTTTTCTAGTTATACTTGAAGTCAGTTGCTTCCAAAGAGCATTTAGTTGGGTCATTTTTAAGATTTACTCCACCAACCTGTCTTTTCATTGGTGTATTAAGACTATTTACATTTAACGTAATTATTGATATTTCAGAGGTTAAGTTTGTCGTTTTTTTCATGTGTGTCTCCTCTAATTTTCTTTCTCGGTTTTTTTTCCTCTGCATCCCTGTGGAGCATTTGAACACTTTTTTAGGGTTCCATTTTGATTTGTCTATAGTATGTTCAAGTGTTCCTCTTTGTGCAGATTTTTCGTGAGTGCTTTAGGCATTACAATATACATACACAACCTATGGTCAACTGTTGTCAACCTTTTATCAGTTAAAGTGAAATATAGAAACTTTACTTCCCTTGGAGTCCGTTTACCCTCCCATTTAAAATATCATTTCCTAAATATTTCTTCTACATACATTGAGAACCATAGTGAATGATGGTATAAGTTTTGCTTCAATCCTTGAACATAGTTTAGGAAATTCAAGAAAAGAAAATTACATTGCATTCACTCATAGTTTTACTCTTTCCCTTGTTCTTGCTTCCAAATGTCCCAAGATTCCTTCTTTTATCATTTGTTTTTTCTGTTTCAAGGGCTTCCTATAGCCATCGTTTTATGGTAGGCATGTTGGCAATAAATTCTTTTCATTTGTTTTCCTTTGAGAATATCTTAATTGCCCCATCATTTCTAAAGGATATTTTTGCTAGGTATAAAATTCTGGGTTGTCAATCCTTTCTTTCAAGAATCCAAAAATGTTGAACTGCATGGTTTCTGACGAGAAATCTACTGATTTTTCCCTGTAAGTAAAGTGTCATTTCTTTCTTGCTGGGCTCAAGATTTTTTCCTTTGTCTTTAGTTTTCAGAAGTCTGGCTATGATGTGTCTTGGCATGCATTTCTTTGGGTTTATTTTAGTTAAGATTCATTTAAGTTATTGAATTTGTAGGTTTGTGTCTTTTGCCAAATTTAGGAAATTTTCAGCCTCATTTCTTTGAATACCTTTCAGCTCCACACTTTTTCTCCTCTCCTTCTGAAACTCTGATGATATGGATGTTAGCTCTTTTGTTAGTGGTCCCACAGGTCCTTGAGGCTCTGTTCATTTTTTAAAAAGCCAATTTCTCTCTATTGTTCAAATTGTGTAATTTCTGTTGTTCTACTTTCAAATTCAGTGGTTATTCTTCAGTCCCTTCCATTGAGCCCATTCAATGAGGTTTTAAATTTTGGTTATTACTTTTTAGTTATAAAATTTCCATTTGACTCTTCTTTATATCTTCTGCATCTTTGCCAGGATTTTCTATTTTCACATTTGTCTCAAGCTCATTGAAAATTTCTTATGATAGATGCTTTAAAATCCTTGTCAGATAACTTCACATCTGTGTCATCTCAGGGCTTGCATCCGTTGATTGTCTTTTCTGTTTCAAGTTGAGATTTTCTTGTCTCTCAGAATGGCAAGTAATTTTCAACTGTATTCCAGTCATTTGGGGCATTATGTTATGAGACTTCAGATCTTATTTAAATCTAATTTATCAGGCGGCCTATGATACTACACTAGTAGGGGAGTGGTACTGCCTCATTACTGCCAGATGGAGGTGGAAGTCTGGGTTCCTCACTCAGCTTCTCCAGCATCCCATACAGGAGGAGGGTCTTGTTACCTGGTGGACTTTCATTTTTCTCACCTTCATCTTTCTAGGTATATAACTTTAGGTTGGCAGTTATTTTCTTTAATAGTACTGAAAATATAATTTCTCTAGTTTTTTTTTCTACTGCTGCCATGGAAAAGATGGTTGTCAGTTGCATTGTTACTCCATGAAACTGGAGGTGATTGTAATTTGTTTCTACTCAACTATCCCACCCCACTCTCCACTTGTGACTGCATAGAAGATTTCTCATTGTTATTCTAAATCTTTGTTTTGATTTTTCTAGGTGTGAATTTCTACTTATTTGTCTTGTTTGGGGTTCATTGAGTTCTTTAAATCCATGGATTTACATCTGCCATCAATTAGAAAATTATCAGTTATTATTTCTTCAAATGTTATTTCTGCTCAATTCCCTTTCTCCTTTTCTTCTGGAACTCCAATTACAAATTCATATACTCACTATATTGTCTATTTCTATTACCCTTTCTTCTGTTTTCCATCCCTTTCTCCCTCAGAGTTTCATTCTGAATGGTAAATTTTCAGTTATCTCTTCAGCTGTTAAAATCACCCATTGAATTCTTAATATTGGTTATTGGTTTCTTTACTTCTAAAATTTGTAGTTGGTTCTTCCAATATGCTTGTTACTTTTTCTAGTTTCTAGTTCCTTGCTTTTAGTTTTAAGCTCCCCACTTTGTCCCCAAGAGCACACATAGTGAGCATGTTGTGGAGACTGTGTCGTGTAGTTCCACCATCTGAGACAACTGTGGATCTTTTCATTGTTGTCTTGGTTTTCTTTCCTGCTATCTTGCCTCCTTCTGTGCTGGTTGCCTTTGATTGTATGATGATGGACATTATGTCTGAAAAACTCTCTGTAGAAGTAATCTACTGGGTATAATGGCTCACACCTATAATCCCAGCACTTTGGGAAGCTGAATCAGGAGGACTGCTTGAGCCCAGGAGTTCAAGATCAGCATGGGCAACACAGCGGAACCCTGTTGCTGCAAAGACTTTTAAAAAATTATGCAGGCATGGTGGCCCATGCCTGTAGTCCCAGCTACTTGGGAGGCTGAGGTGGAAGGATCACTGAGCCTGGGAGGTCAAGGCTGCAGTGAGTTGAGGCTGCAGTGACACTGCTCTCCAGCCTGGGTGACAGAGTGAGACCCTGTCTCCAAAATAATAATAATAATTTAAGGCCAGGATGACTTTATCTTCTTCCAAGATGACTTTATCTTTCCTTCTCCAGGTGCTTGGGCATTCTAGATTTACCTCAATCCAGTTTCAGGGATTGAGATTTTTGGTACTACCCTGGTTACTGGAAGCTAAGCTATAGGACATGAAAGAGCTGGTTTTATTCCAATGTACTCTTTATACCTAACATACACCCTTTTGGAGCCCAACCCTAAATATGGGGTCAGGGATGTGTGCCAGGACTCCTACCCTTGCTTGGCAGGCTCTGAACACCAGTGATTGTCCCCATCACCCTGTGAGGCTGTCAAAGCTGCTGCCTGGCCTCTGACTTTCCTCTTCCAGGTCAGCTAATGCTCTTTGGGGAGAAGGCGCCCCAAATGCAAGCTTCACCTTTCTGAATTTCCTTCTCGGATTTTACTCACTATCTTGTCACTCTTCGATGCTTCTAGGAAGATCTTAAAATCTTCCGTCCATCTGTTTCCTTATCTTCAGAGGAATGGTTGGTCTGAACTGTGTAGCCCGTCATCACTTGAAGGGCCACAAAGCCGCGTCTCATGAAATCCACCCCTGCAGGAGCTCTGCCTGGTGACAGGGCTCAGGACCCCTCTGCTCTCAGTTCTGTCCTCACCTTCCCTCCTGGGGAATATCTTTCCAGTGCATGCGTTTCCTGTTTCCCTTCTTGTTTCTTCCCAAAAGAGTGAACTTTACTTAATCCATTACTTCCTGGGTTTCATTGCTGTGGAACACAGTTTCTTACACCAGTGACAATCCGGGAAGCATATTTTGTAATGTATAAACTAAAACGTGGCCCCTTCCTCACTTATTAGGACCTGCTGGCATTGGAAGAAGAAATGGTGAAAAACTGTAATGAGAAATTAATGAATAAGAAAGAAAACTGAGAGAATATTTTAAACCAACAGCTGATTCTTTAAAAATAAGTAAGTTCAACAGTTAATCTCTGACAAATCTAATCAATAGAAAAAGTTAATAGATTAAATTAAGCAGAAGAAAGAGGGTGTGATCAATGCAGAGAGGATTCTCAAAGCCTAAGATGAAACTATGCATGATTCTTTGCTGATCAATTAGAAAATCTCCATGAAATGGACAGTTTTCTATTCCCTCCCAAATGATTAAAGCAGAAGTAGCTCATCTGGGAAGAAAATGCTATTTCCCATCTCTGATACCCAGTACCAGAAATTCCAGCCAATTAGACTTAATAAGTCAGCGGAGTGAGCTTCCTCAAGCAGGAAACAGACACTCTTATCTGCCAAGGACATGTTTATCTAGCTAGGTCCTGAATAATTGAGAAGTAGAGTCACAGGAAAAAAAGAAGGACAAAAACTAGCACAAGTCAGATAGAGACTGTAAAGGTAAATGTGATGAAATTAAACTAAGCAGCTATAACAAGAGATGTATAAGACCTGTTTAAAGGAAAATACAAAACTTGATTGTGGAACAGGGTTGAAACTAGGACGAGACCAATGTCAGGGAGCACTTCCTCTCCGCGGTGACACTGCAGTTGCACAGCCACATGAGTGAGCACGGCCTTCAACGGACATGTGTATTTACATGCAGTGCCCTCTTCGCTTGGTATCTACAGGGTTGGTTCCAGCACACACCTCCACCCCCACAGAATCCAAAGATGCTCAGTCCCTTACTTAAGGGTGCAGTATTTGCATGTAACACACACCCTCTGGTATACTTTAAATCTTCTCTAGATTACTTATAATACCTGATGCCATGTCAATGCTATGTAAATAGTTGCTATACTATATTGCTTTTTTTTTTCTTTTTTTCTTTTCTTTTTTTTTTTTTTTTTTTTTTGAGACAGAGCCTCGCTCTGTCACCCAGGCTGGAGTACAGTGGTGTGATCTCAGCTGACTGCAAGCTTCGCCTCCCGGGTTCAAGCGATCCTCCTGCCTCAGCTTCCCGAGTAGCTGGGATTACAGGTGCCCACCACCACACCCGAGTAATTTTTTGTATTTTTAGTAGAGACAGGATTTCACCATGTTGGCCAGGCTGGTCTCAAACTCCTGACCTCAAGTGATTCACCCACCTTGGCCTCCCAAAGTGCTGGGATGACAGGCATGAGCCACCGCACCCAGCCTCTTAATTTTTTTTTTAAAGTCAGCCGAGGCTTAGGATGTAGAAGGCCACAAAAAAACAACACTCACAACCTAACGGTGAGTAAAGTCTGCGTAAGCTACAAAATCAGAATTTTTCTTGAGCCCATGGGAGAGTTAAGATTACAAGGAAGTGAATTCCACATAGTGCCCAGCCCCACTGAGGACAGATAAGACAAGGCCCGTGAACTGTGGCGCTGTTAGCAAAGCAACGAGAAAACATAGGGCTGCTGGAAAGACAGGCCACGAGCAAACGGCTAAAATAGTAACAAATTCTTACGGGCTGAATATGGGATACTGTGACCTTCTGGAATAACTGGAAGCCCAGATGCTAGCGGAGGTCACCTCAGTTCCCTACAAACTCTTCCCATCCTCTGAGTGCTCACTGGATATATTGGAGACAGGGCAGGGCAGCATCAAAAGCTGCCCCTTTTTTGACGCACAGACATGAAAAACAATACCTTTTCCCAGACCCCTTACTTGTATAAAAACAAGAGCTCCAGGCCACTGGGGGAAGAGCAGGAAATCCTCCTAAGGTCCACGAAGATCCATAGCTTCTGGGGAATAGAAACAAAAGATAGTTTTCATCTTAAGAAACTTGAGGGCCAGGTGCAGTGACTCACGCCTGTAATCCCAGCACTCTGGGAGGCCGAGGTGGGTGGATCATCTGAGGTCAGGTGTTCGAGACCAGCCTGGCCAACATGGTGAAATCCCATCTCTACTAAAAATACAAAAATTAGCCAGGCGTGGTGGTGGGCACCTGTAATCCCAGCTACTTGGGAGACAGAGGCAGGAGAATTGCTTGAACCCGGGAGGTGGAGGTTGCAGTGAGTCAAGATCACGCCATTGCACTCTAGCCTGGGCGACAAGAGAAAAACTCCATCTAGAAAAAAAAGAAAGAAAATAAATGAAACTTGAGGTTGGGTGTGATGGCTCACACCTGTTATCCCAGCACTTTGGGAGGCCTGGGTGTGAGGATTGCTTAAGGTTAGGAGTTTGAGACCAACCTGGGCAACACAGCAAGATCCCATCTGCATTTTTTTAAAACTACAAAATAAGTTTGTTGGTGGTAATGTGATAGAATTTATTCCCAACATCTGATATTACTAACTTTAGGGTCGTTGAGATATGCAGATCCTCGTATGTAGCTGGCATAAATCCCATGATGTGAGCTCTCTTGTTTTGTGATTTCTTTCTGTTTCTTCCCACAAAGACCCGTAATGTACCTTCCATAAATGCATCCAGTAAATGGAGAAATAAAGTGGGACAAGAGCTGTATGTTCTTATCATCGACATGCTTTCCACACAAGATACATTTCTTTCTTTTTTCTTTTTGAGACAGAGTCTTGCCCTTGTCACCCAGGCTGGAGTGCAGTGTATTATTTGAGCTGTTTTTCTCATTCAGATACAAAAGTTTCTTCTAGACCGCTCCAGGTAGCTGGCGTGCTAAGGGTAGCATTGTTCTGACACTACACTTTCCATGCCCTAAAAGCTCCCTTAGCACTGACGGCACCAGTGTTTTCTCTTCTTTTCCTGTTTAGTAGTTTAATAGCTTTGCTGTTTGTGTTTTTCATAATTTAAGTGAATTATGTGTAACTAGTTTATTGAGGAACCTCAACTTGTTGAGACTATAAATAGATGCAATTTTATTTCTCCCCAACTCCAATCCATACAGGATCTGTTGAAGCCCTCTTTCCTGCTAGGTAGGAGGTCCCTTAATGACATCCTGGCCAGATTCCAAAGTTTTCTTCTCATTTTCATCTTTAGAACAGCCTCTTGGTGTTTAAGACTAAGCCCTGTCTATTTCTAAAGAATGTTCAGCTCAAACACAATTAGGGGCTTGTGGTCAGAGTTCTCTGTGGCTCTGGTGGCTTGGAGGAGTGGGGAAGGTCCCCTCTGGACTCAACGAAACTGTTACCCTCACCAGGCTGTGTTTATTCACGTGTTGGGACAGCTCAGAGAGGTGGGCAGACAATGGCAGTTAATTGGAAACTGATGATTCTGGTGGAAACCCAGTCAGTCCGTGGAATTAGCTGAAACATCCCTCAAACGACTAAACATTCAGTGAGGCAGCCAAATAAAAACACGACATTAATCTTTCCTATGTATCAGCAACAATCTCTTAGTAACTATGAAGGAAGCCTGTGAGACTCGCCATAGGATCATACCAACAGCAGAAAACTATGCCCAAAGAATTGTTCAGCGACTAGGATGCTTCTCACAGCATTGTTCTCTATGACAAAAATGGTCAACACACTTCCAAAGCAAAGGGATTGTTTGGGTGAAGCATGTCCAGTCCAGAGATGGGATATTATGTACTTACAAATCCTATTCTCAAAGACCATGTCATGACCTCAACAAGTTCTCATCACATATTAAGCATGTAGAATATTGTCCCATTCTGTAAGAAAGGAAAGTAAATAGGACAACACAGGTGTGCGGCTGGCTGGGGTCTCCGGCTCGGCTTGGTGGCCAGCTGCAATGTGACTGGTTGGCATGACATGGACCCGAGACTCCGGCTGTGCTCTGATGTGTGGTCCTTCTGCTCAGCCACCAAACAGACACCTGGTAGCTTCTCCGCCGGGCTCTGGGCGAGGTGCTAGGGACGCAGGTGACTCACACAGCAGCCCTGCCCTCTAGGAGCACAGTCTGTTGGGGGAGAGAGACAGGCTCAGTAATGGCATAAGTCCATCACTTACTAGGTGTGAGCCTGAGGGTGTCAGGGCAGGAGCACAGCCACAGGACCCCTCGCCCGGCCTGGTTGCTCAGGAAGGGTCTTAAGGGGAGTAACACTGGATCCTTCTTAACAGAACAATAAGAGCAGTAGAAAGGAAGCCGTTAGGGAGGCCGGCTGCCCAGACCTGCAGCAGGCAGTGGTGGTGGGGACAGAGAGCCCGGATGACCTGAGAGTCATTGAGGACCATAATGTCCAGGCACTGGAGCAGGTGCAGGAGAGAGGAGTAAGGCAAGAAAGATGCCCAGAAGCCAAGTTGGGGATGCCCTGGATAGAGAAGAGGAGGCTCCCCAGAAAATCTCCAGGGCCACAGGATGGAATTCCACCAGGCTGAGCCCATGGGAGCACAAAGTGAGAGCAAGCATCACAGAGCCAGAGAGTGGAGGCCCAGCTCCTAGCCACAATCTGTTCTCTTGCCTCAAAAGGGCCAGTCAGTGGGATGGAGAGGGGGCTCAGCCCTAGACCCCCCCTGTCAGGCAGAGACCTTGCAAGGCCAGGTCCTTGTAAACCTCTCGGATCAGCCACGTGGGGACAGGCAGGAGGGTACTATGTACACTCCAGGCCTTTCCATAGAGGAAGACACTGACTAGGCAATGGGCAAGCCAGGGGGGACCCCGATTTTCACTCCCATTCCCAAACCAGCCACCAGTCACAGAGCAGCACATGGGGGAAACCTCAGGGCAAGGCTTTCTGCAGGGTGGAAGAAGAGCCTTCCACTCTGCAGCCCACAACTGCAGAGTCCCTACACAGAGCCCCCCACGCTGCACCCTGCACACAACTCACCAAAGCACTTATGCCTCTCCAGGCCCTGCACCTGTTACCAAGGTTTGGGGGAAACCGTAGAATGTTTTCAAGTTCATCTAGTGACAACAGCTAAGAAAATCTGAAGGAGGAGAGTCCTACTAGATATGAATAGAAATTATAAAACCTGGCAGGGCGTGGTGGCTCACGCCTGTAATCCCAGCACTTTGGGAGGCCGAGGCGTGGATCACCTGAGGTCAGGAGTTCAAGACCAGCCTGGTCAACATGGCAAAACCCTGTCTCTACTAAAAATACAAAAAAAAAAAAAAAATTAGCTGGCAGTGACGGCTGGTGCCTGTAATCCTAGCTACTTGGGGGCCTGAGACAGGAGAACTGCTTGAACGCAGGAGGCAGAGGTTGCAGTGAGCCGAGATCATAACACTGGACTCCAGCCTGGGTGACAGAGACTCGGTCCCCCCAAAAAAAAGAAATTATAAAACCCAAGTCAGCTAAAATAGGGAAGTACCGGGCAAGACAAATGGATCAACTGAATAAACAGTGGGAAAGTTGGTCCTACTGTAAGTAAGATTTCCCCGTGTGAAGGAAAGAACACACGTGACCAAGGGAGAGAAATAATTTTTAATAAGTGGACTCAGGGTGTTTGTTTAAATCTTTGAAAGACAGTCTATTTAAAGCCTCCTCTCACATTACATGCCAAATTAATCCCAGAAATAACTGTGTATTAATCTAGAGGGGGAAGAAAGTCCTGAAGTTTAAAGCGATGGAAGGAACAGTTGCTGATGTTTGCAGAACTGCCGATCCTTGTCTCTCTTTAGACCAGCAGTTCTCAAAGTGGGGCAAGAGCCTTTCGGAGGTCCACGAGGTAAAACCGTTTTCATAATAATCCCAAAATATCACATGCTTTTTCCACGTCATCTCAGGGGTGCACTGGGGCTTTCAGAGGCGCCATGGCATATGCACTCTTGCAGGTTAAGCACAGCAGGTGGGAGGCTCCCACTGTCTTCTATTCAGCCAGACCTTACAGGCATTTGCAAAAATGTCTTCTTCAACGCTTCTCCTCACTGTTTGGTTTTGGAAAATATAGTTTTTTTATTTAAAATGTTGTGTTTTTCTTTTCCAAATAATTATTTTAAAACTTTGTTTAAACTTATAATATGGTAAATATTGATGGATAAAACCTATATAAGCAAAAGCTCTTTGAGGCCCTCAGTGAGTTTGGATAGTGCAAGGGGACCCTGATACAAAATGTGTGAGAGCTGGCCTTGGCCTGTGAGCTCTGCAGTGCGGACTGCTGGATCCATGTGTAGATCCCAGGGCGTTGCAGGTCCATTGGAGTAACGAATTCAACAAATGTGTACTGAGTACCTATCATGTGCCAGGCATTGTCATAGGTGCTAGTGCTACGGCCATGAGGAAAACAGACAATATCTACCTGCCTGCCTTGTGTTCTTGTCTAGCAGACACAGTGCTGTGGAGACAGACTGACTATGTATGTCAAAATTTCAATAAGATAAAACACACACACGAAGTAAAACCCCAGAAACAGCTGCAGCAAATATGACACACACCAGGTTAATATTTTTAATATATAATGAGCTCATAGAAATTTATCAGACCCCAGAAGATACAGCAAAGGACACTGACAATCCACAAAAGAGGAAATACAATTGCTTCACATGAAAGATGCTCAACCGTGCTAGAAATCAGTGAAATGCCAACTGAAACACAATGCTATGTTTTCGTTATCAAATTAGCAAATATTTAGCCAGATGATAATTCCCAGTATGGGCAAGACGGACATGTTTATCCTTGCTGGTGGCAGTGTAAGGGGATACAAATGTTTCTGGAAACCATTTTGTCGATATTCAGTAAAAGCCTCAAAGTTTTCATATTCTTCAGTTCAAGAATCCCGCCTCTGGGAGTCTACACTAAAAAAATAACTTGACATTGGGAAACAGCCTGTGCACAAATATTCATCAATTTATAAATGAAAAATCAGTAACAGCATTAGTGATCGGCAACTGGCACAATGGTCCATCTAGTCGATGGAGGAGTACACAGCCACTCCAAAATAAAGTATTTAGAAATCATAAGGGGAGATGCCCCCGATATGCTAAGTGAAAACAGCTGCATAGAACTGTATCATTACAGAAGACAGCAGCAAAACTATGTTAAAACAAAATGCAAAGAAACTATAGTTGGGGGGGAAAGCCTGAGAGACACCAAAATGTGATGTTTTACTTCCTTCTTTCCTCTACTTGCAAAAATTTATCTAACATGTGGTTTACATGGATAATGAGAAGACCTAGTAGGTTTGGTGCTTGTGTAAGCAAAGGCATGAGGCACACGGAAGTGAGGAGCTGGGTTTCCTCCCATCTCTACCCCATCTGTGCTGTGCCCACTGCCACCCCACCCAACCTCAGGTCCCCAAGAGACCGTGACACGCGGGCTATCTGTTCCACATGGAAGGCCATATTCCCCAATCTTCTCCCCTACTCTGGGGAGCTTCTCCTGTTGGCCCAACGGTCTGCTCTTGCTTCCCTTCCCCAGGACACCCACCTTGTGCCTACCTCTCTAAGTCTCTAAACCAGTGCTCTCCAAGCAGAGATGCCATGAGCCCTACGGCTGTGGTTGCAGATGGAGGCACCTGTGCTAGGATCTCTTCCCTCTTCCACCCAGAGCTCTGCCCCCAGTCGGTGGCTGCAGCATGAGCCCTTTCGTCCAGTCCCAGGGCTTGTTCCCTAAGTTAACCTCAGCACATGCCCAGCTCAACCCCTGTCCCTTCATTCCCCTACAGGCTGGAACTGTCAGGGTGGTGCCCACCCAAGGCAGCTCTGTCTGCCATGACAACAGGAGCTGGTCCTGCCGCACTTTCTGGGTTTTGTTTTCCACTCCTCCTCACTGCTCAATACATACTTACCTGGGGCCAATGAAATAGGTCTTTGCTGTTTCCTAGAAGCCACCAAAATGTTTCAGGACATTAAGTTAGTCCCAGGGTCACACTATACTAGGCCATGGAGTCATCCCTTCACTAACTTCCATCTCCAGTGATGCCCTGGTACGCAATGAAGCTTACTTACCAGAGGGGTACCATGTGGACCAGAGAGCAGTCACAATACAGTCCAAAGATGTCAAAACCATGGAAAACAGAACTTTCCTTCACATGCGCTGTTGAACACTACTGCCTGTCCGTTTTACCAATCAATACCTGTTCTCCTAAAATTTAGAGAAATCATAACCCCAAAATATGTACAAAGCACTCCCTTCCCCTACTTTGTTCTTCAGCCTGATCCCCGGTCACTGAGGTCTCCTTCTGGGGCTACGCCTCATCCTCCTTAGCTAGAGATTAAGGTATCTTCCACTAGAGCCACCACGGGGTCCTCACCTCTCCAATGTGGGCTTCTTCCAAGTTCAAGTTGAAGGGCAAGCCCCGACCCTCTCTCATCTGCTCCATGTTCCAAAGTGCAGGGAGCTATCAAGAAGGTCCTAAGTGCACACCAGCACTCCTCCCAAGCCCACACACATAAGCACCGAGAGAAAAAACACAAATCACCATGCCAAACGAAGGTGGGGCAGCTACTTGGATTGGGTGCCCATAGGCAGAGGACCCAGCTGCAGGTGTGGACAGGGAGTGTGGATGGTCTTTCCTAGGCAGTTCTGGGGTGTGGGGCAGCACAAGCCTGACACAGACATGGTATGGCTTTTAACAAGCCACTTGGGTAGAGCTAGGGCTGGCGACATGGCAGAGTTCCCACCCTGCTCCCATGCTGGGCTAGGCCACATGGAAACCTTCCAGATGCCTTTTCCCAGGTACCACTGTACCCCTTCACTTGGGGGCACCTCTGCCTGGCAGGTACTAGTCTTACCAATACAGTTGCTGGAGACAGAACAGAACTGAGCACAAAGAGAAAGTAATCTGTACACCTCCCATTCATGGAATGGTGGTCCCACTGTGTCCTCCCTCCGTCCATGCTTAAAGAGCACCATGGTCCCACCTGAACAGCCTTGGCTGGAGTCCAGGGGAACCTAAAGCCTGTATTCAGGCAGTTGTTCAGCAGGGCAATTGGGCTAACAGAGTTGATGATGAGTGGGTGGCAGTAGTCTGCAGACCCCAGCAACCACTGAATGTCCTTGCCCTTGCAAGGCAGCGGTTCTTCAGAATGGCAGTCACTTTTCCCAGCATCATCAAAACTCTTAAGAAGCCAGGTCCAAGGACCCAACCTCTGGGGTCCCAAGACACATACATGTCTTTAGGTGGGTGCGGAGGTTGTCCTTCTGCAGTCAAGCCAGGACCCTTCAGACAGGGGCAGATGAACCCAGGATAAGAATCCCTACGGTCCAGGAGGTCATGTCAATACGGTTCATTTGGCATTGAAATATGGCGGAACAGCTCAGTCCAAAGGGCGTGGCCAAACTCGGCCACAAAATGATTTCCTGGTCACCCCCCTGTGAGGAAGGACCAGGTCCTTCAGAAGCAGAACATGCATGCCAGTGCTGCATTGTCACCACACTAAGACGACGACAGTCCACAGCTCTTTGCTTTTACATATGCCACCAAGACCCTGGCTGGGTTGCCAGAGGCAGACACTCCCTGGCCTTAAGTGCTTAAGGATGTTTCCCAAAGGGAGTCTGTTTTCTCTTGGACAAAGGCAGCCCATCTGATTGCCCAGGCATGGGAAGGACATGCTACAAGGTGCCTTTGGAGACCCACAGATGGTGTGTGAGTAGCTGCAGGGCTGCAGTGAAGGCCACATGGCACCTGAATGGAGATGGGAATGGGTCTCAAGCTGGGCAAGGCTTGAGACAGTGACAGGGTGTAGAAGCAGGAGTGACTGAGCATCAGCCAATGTGGCACTGCCCATGGAGATTCTGGGCAGCAAAGGGAGTCACTGGTATCCACCCTCAGCCTGCTATGGCCCTCAGGTGTGGGTGTGCTGGAACCTGCAGCCTGATAGACTTGACCAGTGGCTGAGAGTCCACAATGACCTTATTTAGCAGGCAAGTTCCAGAGTCCCCAAACTTCTGGCTCGATCAGAACACCAGCAGCTGAAGCCAGGCATTAACAGAGATGCAACACTGGTCCTTCCCAGTGAGAGTAGTGGGGTCTTCCAGACTGCATACTCACGTGCAGAGTGGAATGTGGCCCCTGGAAATGGTATAACTACACTCCTAGCAGTGACCACTCGACCACTACAGCACGGATGAGGCCCTGCCTGCTGCACTGGGCCCTGGCAGGGCTGGCAGGCATCTTGGGTGGGAAGCCAGACTCCCTCTCCAGGTACACCCATCAAGCCACCAGCCTGGCCAAACTGGCATCTTTCTGTCCAGAGCTCATCAATAGGAACTGGGCAACAAGGTGGGGAGCCGCCAAGGGAGCCTGGAGAGAGCAGAGTAGGAGCCTCCATGAACCAAGTCAGGCTGGGAGGGGTCAGCCCTCGTGGTTTGTCAGCGTGCGGCAGAGTCCCTGTGCCTAAGCAGCAGAGCCATAGTCATTGAAACAGCCCGGGATGCCAGCAAGAGGGAGGCGAGCATGCAGTGAGCGATAGGTACAACGCTAGCACATAAGAGGAAGCACAGAAAGGTGGGCAACCAGGGCGCCAGGAGGGATGGAAGGAAGATCTCCTTGGGGAACACGTCTGGAGAGGTAAGAAGGGAGGTCTTCAAACAGGGGCGATGCTGTCCTATGGGCATTTCTTCTACACAGCAAAGAGCGTATGCTACCTGGGTGGCTGCAGACGCTACCAAGTGGTGGCGGATTCTTAAAGATTCCGTGCTCGGGCAGGCAGGGCTGGTGCTGGACTAGTCCCGTTGGAAGCTGGATGCACTGGGCAAGGCCCCGTGCCCGCAGCGGCCAGCTGACGGCAGAGCATCTGCCTCTCTCGCACGGCCCTGTTAGAGGCAGAAGTCTTCCTGATTTGGGCGCGCCGCGCATGCCGGAGCGGAGACTTGTAGGTTCTCCGCAACTCTGCCAAGAACCCCTGATAGTTGTTGCGCAAGGGGCTGTCAGGTTGCATGTGGGGGATAGCCCACTTCTCCGCCTCCCCAGTCAGTCGAGACACAAGGAAGGCCACGCGCTCGGCCTCACCCGGGAAGCGAGAGGCCTGGAAGATCATGAATCGGTCCATCTGCATCAGGAACCCTGCCAACTGGCCTGGGTCCCCGGAAAAGGGCTCGGGCAGAGAGGTTGGAGGTGTGGTCATGGGTCGAGTCCCGTTTGAAGTAATTGCAGAGATGGGCGGGGTGATCTGCAGAGCCCCCGGGATCCGCGCCCTGGTGCGTAACAAGGTCAGCTCTGCCATCACGCTCTCCAGCATGTTGGTGAGATTGGCCTTCTCTGCCCGCAGGGTGGAGGCCTCCCGCCTCAGCGCTGAGTTGGTGAGACGCAGGGAGGTCAGGGTGTCAATAACATCATCCATCTGGGCGTTCGGAGACGCTGCCGAGGCCGGGCTTTCAGCTTTGGACGTTTGCGGCTGCACCATGCTGGCTAGAGATCAGCCACGGACTGAGATCCGCGGGTGGGCCAAGGGGGTGTGGTGACCAGGTGGGCCCCTGTAGAAATGGGGGCAGCGTGGGGTGCACAACGCGAGGGCGCTGCGAGACCCCCAAGCTGAGGGCCCAAGAGAGGGGCACGCGGTGCCAGGCGGGGGCAGGCCCCGGGAACTTCGGCCCCGGTCCCACGCGGCTCCTTTACTGCAGACTTCACGGGCTACGGAGCCGGACGGGCGGCTGGACCTCTCTGGGCCCTGGAGCATTAAGAAAAGATGTTTTTAAGGTTTCAATTGCGACTAGCAGGCAGGACGGTGAGAGGCGGCGTGGAGGGCCCGCGCGTGGGTGGCGAGGCTGCACAAAGCCCCGCGGCGCCCGCCCCGCGCCCGCCCTGGGGAGAACAAAGGGGGCTGCTCCTCCGCGGTCGCGGGCCTGGGGGCCACCACAGTGGCGGGGCCGGGCCGGGTAGTGGGCCGGGGGCGCGCGTACCTGGGGTCTCGCGGTTCCTCCGCGGCTCCGTCCGCCGCCGGCCGTGACCAAGATGGCCCGCGCGGGGGACGCGGCCAGGCCGATGAGTCACCGCGCGGCCAGCCGAGAACTGCTTCCCGGTCAGCGCAGCCGGGCGACGGCGCTGGCGATGGCGGCCGGCGGCCTCCAGCAGGTGCAGGGGCCGGGGCCGGGGCGGGGCCGGGGTCGCGGCAGAGGGCGGGTCACCGCGCGGCCTTTGTGCGGGCGGGGCCGGCGCGACAGCTGCGGCGGGCGGGCTTCAGGCGGGCCCCGCTGGTTGCCATGGAGACCGCCTGCTCCCGCGCGTTCGTGATGGCTGTGGCCCCGCCTCCGGAAGTGACGCACAAAGTCCCCGCCCCTCCGCCCTCCCCCAGTTCGGGACGCTGCAGCGAGTCCTCCCCAGCTGCCAATTAGGGAAGACTGTAGTTGCTGAGGCGTCTTCATTAGGGCGGGTTCCTGGTGTTCTCTCAGCCATTCCTCGCAAGAGGGCTTGCAAGGCTCTTTTTGTGGTTGTCATTGGGGGTTTTTTTGATAATATACCGTTCTTCTTATTGTGATTTATTTTTGGTCTTTTTTTTTTTGAGACGGAGTCTCGCTCTGTCGCCTAGCCTGGAGTGCAGTGGCGCCATCTCGGCTCACTGCAACCTCTGCCTCCCGGGTTCAAGCGATTCTTCTGCCTCAGCCACCCCAGTAGCTGGGATTACAGGCGTGTGCTGCCATGCCCGGCTAATTTTCGTATTTTTAGTAGAGACGTGGTTTCACCATGTTGCCCTTGTCGGTCTCGAACTCCTGACCTCAGGGGATCCGCCTGCCTTGGCCTCCCAAAGTTCTGGGATTACAGGCCTGAGCCACCGCATCAGACCCTTATTGTGATTTGAATATAAATTTAATGTAACAAATGATGTCAGAGAAGTAAAACTTTATACTACTCAGACTCCCTCCACCTAAAGATAGCAAATAGTAATACATATATATATATAAAGTACATATATGTATATATGTGTGTGTGTGTATATATATATTACTTTTTTTAAGTCAGGGTCTCACTTTGTTGCACAGGCTGGAGTGCAGTAGCACCATCATAGCTCCCTCCACCTGGAACCCTGTGCTCAAGTCATCCTCCCACCTCAGCCTCCCCAGTAGCTGGGACCACAGGAAGAGGCCAGCACACCCAGCTAAGCAAATAGTAATATTTCTGCAGTTCCATCCAGTCATTTTTCTATGATATGTTCTACAAAATATTAATTTTTATGAATATTTTGTAACCATAATAGCACATTGAATTTTGAGCATTTTCCTATTAAAGATAACTCAGAAGCATGATTTTCAGTTATTGCCTGTGGTCCATGGAAATCCTGTACCACAATGTATTTAGCCATACCCTTTTTGATAGATCCTCATCTTGTTACCATGCTAAAGTTTTATAAACTACACTTGTATATAAATCCCCACCACTTTCTCTGCTGGGTTCCCCAGGGTAAATACCAAGGAGTGAAGATACCTGGCTGATAAGGTTTGGCTGTGTCTCCACCCAAATCTCATCTTGAGTCCTAACTCCCACAATTCCCACATTATGGGAGGAACCTGGTGGGAGGTGATTGAATTATGTAGGCAGGTCTTTCCTGTGCTCTTCTTGTGATAGTGAGTCTCAAGAGATCTGATGGTTTTAAAAAGGGAAGTTTCCCTGCACAAGTTCTCTCTTTGCCTGCTGCCATCCATATAAGACCTGACTTGCTCCTCCATGTCTTTCACCATCTGCCATGATTGTGAGCCTCCCCAGTCATGCAGAACTGTAAGTCCAATAAACCTCTTTCTTTTGTAAATGGCCCAGTCTCGGGTATGTTTTTATCAGCAGCGTGAAAACAGACTAATACACTGGCCAAAGGGTAAGAACTGTTTGATTCCGGGTCTGGATTTCCAACTTGACCTAGGTGATCCTTCTGCATAGTCAGTTTCAAACTGGCATGGCTGGAGAGAAAAGATACTGAGAAATAAAAATAAACATTTAAGCCTCCCAACGAACTGAACAGATGCCTCTTGGCCAGGGGACCCCAGAGAAACCTGGGAAGCCGAGTTCCTGGCCATGATGGGCTAGGAGGTTGGACACACCTCATTAACTGCCCCCGCTCCATAACCGATAACCACCATTAGGCTTTTTTCCCTAAGGGTTAAACAGAAACAAGCCCCTTTGAAAGACTTCAGCATTAATACCAACCAACCATCTGACACTGCCCCTCCCTTTTTGTGGCACACAACAACTGACCAGCATTCTTTCCTGGTAAGAGACCACCAACCCTGGAGTGGTTCTGGCCAGGCTGTGGAGGATATGCAGTGAAAGCTTTTGTGTCCTCTGATTCACCTTTTGATGTTAAAGGGCTGAAAACTCCACCCTCAGATCATGCTAACACTGCCATTTTTTGTAGATGCTACCCATGAAGGGGCATGAAGCTCAGTTGCACATGTGCATATTTCTCTTCTCATAAATATTTATGACTCCTCCTGTAGCTTATTGAATATGTATATTTGGCCACTGTGTTCAACATAAATTCCTGTCTTACTCTTCCAACCCTTGAAGTGCCTGTTTATGGCTTCTGGCCAGAGGCTACACTTCCCAGCCTATTCAAATGGCCACTCTGCAGGATGAAACCTTTTATGAGAAATAAAACTCTCCTTTCCAGGTTTATGAACCTCGTCATTCTTCAGTTAACAATACCCAGCAAGGCCGGGCGCGGTGGCTCACGCCTGTAATCCCAGCATTTTGGGAGGCCGAGGCGGGTGGATCACAAGGTCAGGAGATCAAGACCACGGTGAAACCCCGTCTCTACTAAAAATACAAAAAATTAGCCGGGCGCGGTGGCGGGCACCTGTAGTCCCAGCTACTCGGGAGGCTGAGGCAGGAGAATGGTGTGAACCCAGGAGGCGGAGCTTCCAGTGAGCCGAGATCGCGCCACTGCACTCCAGCCTGGTGGACAGAGTGAGACTCCGTTTCCAAAAAAAAAAAGAAAAAAACAATACCCAGCATGCCAGTCTTTTGAGGATGCAGTCTTCAAGGAGACTGAAGCTGGGAACCACCTGCACTCCTTAGGCAGGCCTAGGACAGAGCTGGATTCACTCATACCTAGTTTCCACTCAAGAGAATTAGGGCATGAGGATGTTGTTACTGAGCAAGTGGTCTTGCAGCCTGGTGCACACAGAAGCCAATAAATATGGCACCAGCTTTTGAGAAAAGTAAAGCTTTATTGCAAAGCCGACCAGCAAGGAGAGAGGAGGTGGGCTCAAATCCATCTCCCTGATTTGAGGCATGGGGCAAGTTTTAAGGGATCAGGTGGCAAGAGAAAGTATTTAGGAAGCTGGCTTTCCAGGGTCTGATTGGAGGGCTTCAAATTTGACCATATGTGGTAATGTATGTTAAAGTAGATTTTAGCCCCAGACCTTCCAGGCCGATGGACCCCCGTTGCTTGTGAATGAGTTTTGGCTGTTCAAGTCCTGGTCATGTCCCAGTCTTCTTGGTTCTAAGGGGAGGAATCATTGATTCTGGGTGTTGTTAGAGGTCAAAGCTTTTGTTACGGCACATGCCCAGGCTACATGACTTGCAGTTTTGAGCTCTATTCTACCTAAAAGGCAGCTTGACGTTTTGTTATCAACAGGGTAAGCCCAGTTTGGGCTGGTCCCACAACTACAGTATCAGAACTTGGAAAGGATACTTGTGCCCCAGTGTGCCAAAGTGCGCCCCCTTTGTGACCAGGTGAAAACTTCTAGGCATGAAGCAAGAAGGAAATAAGGAAGACTGTGCCTTAAACTTCTTCCATGAGACCTTCCAGATCAGATGGGGGCAGGAGCTGTGTTAACCTTGACTGAAGTCAGTGACTTCAGAAACAGAAATCAGCCTGCAGCCTTCTACCCCTCCAAGTTCTTCCAAATCAGATGGGGGCAGGAGCTGTGTTAACCTTGACTGAAGTCAGTGACTTCAGAAACAGAAATCAGCCTGCAGCCTTCTACCCCTCCAAGTTCTTCTAAATACACAGAGGAATGCCATCCACTCCACGGAGTCCCTCCATCTGTCTCTCTGTCTCTGTAGGCCCCTGGATACTGTGCACACGAGTGAAGTGTCCGCCACAATTCCAAGTGTGGTTGGCACCATAAATCTTAAATTCCCAGGTCCATTGAATATAAGGTGCACCTCAATTTCAGAAATTATAAAACATTTAAAGAAATAAATAATTTGGCCGGGTGCGGTGGCTCAAGCCTGTAATCCCAGCACTTTGGGAGGCCGAGACGGGCGGATCACAAGGTCAGGAGATCGAGACCATCCTGGCTAACACGGTGAAACCCCGTCTCTACTAAAAAAAAAAAAATACAAAAAACTAGCCGGGAGAGGTGGCGGGCGCCTGTAGTCCCAGCTACTCGGGAGGCTGAGGCAGGAGAATGGCGTAAACCTGGGAGGCAGAGCTTGCAGTGAGCTGAGATCCGGCCAATGCACTCCAGCCTGGGCGACAGAGCGAGACTCCATCTCAAAAAAAAAAAAAAAAAAAAAAGAAAGAAATAATTTATCTGTATTTCACTTTATTTCCAAGGGGAAATTAGATGGCAGCCCACAAATTTAGAGCAAAATAAAAATTAATGGAATTTTAAAATAAAAACAGGAGAAGAATATGTGACTGCTCATCCAGATGAAGCTATGATTCATGCCCTGAGACGCCTGTCTGGGCTGTGAACACAGAACAATAAAATATGCAAAGAAACTATTGAAAGGATATAAGTGGACTGAAAAAGATAAACAAGATAAACTTCACAATGGTCCAGAAACACAAACTTCTGAGTATTGACATGGGCCTGCCGGGCTCTGGACCTGAGACATAATAGGGACCCGAGGCTGGGAACACAGCCAGGCTTCCTATTTGAAGCCAGGGGATGGGGGACAGAGGAGTCACCCCTATGTCAGGAAAATAGTCTGAAAAATTGGATTCAGTCATTTCATGGGGGCAGGGTGTGACAGTTTATGTGAAAGTGTGGCCCTGGGGCAAAGGAGAACACAGATACAGTCTTATTAATCTCCTGCCCCCTGGTTTAACAAATAGACCAAGAGGGTCAGGATTCCAAACCACCAACAAAATATATATACACATATATACATATATACATATATGTATATATGTGTATGTGTGTATATATATAATATACATATATGTGTGTATATATATGTTTCTTTACCACAGACCAGGCATCAAATGGAGCCACTCGAAACTGCTAGATGGGGGAAGGGAGTACCGAGAGAGAAAGAGAGACAAAGTCTTTCAACACAAAATGAGCCTGAGATTCAAAACTCTGAAGCCCATGAAGACATCTTATGCTAAGAATAATAGTAAAGAAAAATCAATAATTATAATGTGAATTAACTCCAGAGGAAATTAAAATAATAAACAGTCTGAAAAAAAGACTTTAAAGTAAGTGTATTTGGGATGCTCAGTGAGAACAAGGAAGGAATAATATTTGTGAATAGAACAGAGTGGGGTTGGGTGCGGTGGCTCACACCTGTAATCCCAGCACTTTGGGAGGCCAAGGTGGGTGGATCACGAGGTCAGGAGATTGAGACCATCCTGGCCAACATGGTGAAACCCCGTCTCTACTAAAAATACAAAAAATTAGCCGGGCATGGTGGCAGGCGCCTGTAGTCCCAGCTACTCAGGAGGCTGAGGCAGAAGAATGGCTTGAACCCGGGAGGCAGAGCTTGTGGTGAGCAGAGATCGCGCCACTGTACTCCAGTATGGGCGACAGAGCAAGACTCTGTCTCAAAAAACTAACAACAAAAAAGGTATTTTTTCACAGGTACCTGATCTGGGTACAATATGGCTTTTTCTCCACACTCTGTTCTTAAAAACTTTTATGTTTCAAAGAACATATTAAGAAAACCAAAAGACACCAACCCACAGAATGGAAGAAAATATTTGCAAACTACGTATCTGACGAGAGTCTAATATTCAGAGTGTATAAAGAACTCCTACAACTCAATAATAAAAAGGTATCCTAATAAAAATGAGCAAAGGAGTTGAATAGACATTTCTCTAAAGAAGATATATGAATGACCAATAAGCACATGAAAAAATGCTCAATATCATAAGCCATCAAGGAAATATAAATCAAAACCACAATATCACTTCACTCCCCACCCCCATATTGCCATAACCTAAAAGACAGACAATAACAAATGTTGGTGAATATGTCAAAAAATTGGAAACCTCATGCATTGCTGGTGGGAATGTAAAATAGTGCAACTACTGTGGAACATAATTTGGCAATTCCTCAAAAAGTTAAACCACTCATAGGTGTATGCTTAGGTACATTGAAAACATATATCCATACAAAAATTTGTACAAAAATGTTCATACAAGCATTATTCCTAATAGCTTCCCCCTCCCACGAAAAGGCACCAACCCATATGTCCATCAGTTGATAAATGGACCAATAAAGTATGGTATCACCATACAATGGAATATTAGCAAGCTATAAAAGGAATAAAATATCGATACATACTAAAATATGAATGGACCTTGAAAGCACTGTGCTAAGTGAAAGAAGTCAAGAACAAAGCCACATATTGTATGATTTTTATTTATATAAAATGTCCAGAATAGGCAAATCCTTAGAGACAGAAAGTTGAGCAGTGATTGCCAGGGTCTGAGAAGAAGGAAGGAAGGAGAATGACTGCTAATGAGTATAGGGTTTCTTTTGAGTGATGAATTGTTCTGGAATTAATATTAATGGCTGCACAACATTGTGCCTATACTAAAAGCTACTAAGTTTATTTAAAATGTTATGGTATGTGAATTATATTTTTGAAAAAATTCAATGGCCATTTATGATCAAAACTCACATAAAAATGAGAATAAATGGGAACTTCCTCAACTTGACAGGAAGTATCTATAAATGCCCTATAACTGACATTATACTTAATGGCCAAAGACAAAGTGCTTTCCCCCTAAGATGGAAAACCAGGTAATGATGTCCACTCCCACTGTTCTCATTCAACATAGTACTGGCAGTTGTAGCCAATGCAATAAGGCAAGAAAAGGAAATAAAATATATACAGATTAAAAATAAGAAATAAACTGTCCCTATTTTCAGAGGCATAATTGTGTATGTAGAAAATCCCAAGGAATCTATACAACAAACAAACATAAAAACTTCCTACAACTAATAAGTTCAGCAAGGTTGCAGAATACAATATGGACATGCAAAAATCCATTGTATTTATATAAACTAGCAATGAACACATGTACAGAAAAGTTAAAAATACAATACCATGGGCCGGGCATGGTGGCTCATGCCTGTAATCCCAGCACTTTGGAAGGCCGAGGCAGGTGGATCACCTGAAGTCAGGAGTTCAAGACCAGCCTGGCCAATATGGTGAAACCCCATCTCTACCAAAAATACAAAAATTAGCCAGGTATGGTGGCATTGCTTGAACCTGGGAGGTGGAGGTTGCAGTGAGTCAAGATCATGTTACTGCACTCCAGGCTGGGCAACAGTGAGACTATTTCTAAAAAAAAAAAAAAAAAAAAAAAAAAAAAAAGGCCGGGCGCGGTGGCTCAAGCCTGTAATCCTAGCACTTTGGGAGGCCGAGACAGGCAGATCACGAGGTCAGGAGATCGAGACCATCCTGGCTAACACAGTGAAACCCCGTCTCTACTAAAAAGTACAAAAAAAAAAAAAAAAAACTAGCCGGGCAACGTGGCGGGCACCTGTAGTCCCAGCTACTCGGGAGGCTGAGGCAGGAGAATGGCGTAAACCCAGGAGGCGGAGCTTGCAGTGAGCTGAGATCCGGCCACTGCACTCCAGCCTGGGCGGCAGAGTGAGACTCCGTCTCAAAAAAAAAAAAAAAAAACAAAAAAAAAAACACAATATCATTTACAATAACTCAAAAAAAAAACCACTCAGATGTAAATCTAACAAACTAGGTACAGGACTTACATGCAGAAAACAACAACAACAAAAAACTGATGAAAGCAATCAAAGAAGACCTAAATAGAGACACAGTGTGTCATGGACGGTGCTGTGGTTTGGATATGATTTGTTTGGCTCTGCCAAGTCTCCTGTTGAAATTTGATCGCGGTTTTGGAGTTGGGGCCTGATGTGAGGTGTTTGGGTCCCCAGGGGTGGATCCCTCATGAGTGGCTTGGTGCCATTCTCACAGTGGTGAGTTCCACTGTTACTTCCCACAAGGACTGGTTGTTATAAGAGCCTGGTGTCTCTCTCCCCACTCTCTCTTGCTTTCCTTCTCACCATGTGATCTATACATGCCAGCCCTTCTTCACCTTCCGCCAAGAATGGAAGCAGCCTGCAACCCTCACCAGAAGCAAATGCTAGTGTCATGCTTCTTGTACAGCCTGCAGAACCATGAGCCAAACGAACCTTTTTACTTTATACACCACCCAGCCTCGGGTGTTCCTTTATAGCAACACGAACAGACTAAGACAGATGGGAAGAATCAACATAGTAAAGATGTCAGTGGGCCGAGCGAGGTGACTGACACCTGTAATCCCAGCATTTTGGGAGGCCAAGGCGGGTGGATCACTTGAGGTCAGGAGTTCAAGACCAGCCTGGCCAACATGATGAAACCCCGCCTGTACTAAAAATACAAAAATTAGCCGGGCATGGTGGTGGGTGCCTGTAGTCCCAGCTGATTTGCTTTAATGCGACCCCCAGAGCAAATGCCAGAGAAAAGGCAAGTAGGCAAGGCAAAAAAAAACTATTTACAAGCCAATGTGAAGGAGGGAGCAAGGTTCACCGGTCTCCGGAGGTGGAGGCCGACTAAGTCGCTCCAGCGTTCTCGGGCGAGGTTCCTGGGTCCCGCGTACGAGGAGGGGCCGAGGAAGTTCGCTCCGGCGTTCTCGGAGGAGGTTCCTGGGTCCAGCGTACGAGGAGGGGCCGAGGAAGTTCGCTCCGGCGTTCTCGGACGAGGTTCCTGGGTCCCGCCTACAAGGAGGGGCCAAGGAAGTTCGCACCGCGTGCGCCGGCCGGGAGCGGCTTTTATGTCCCTGGCCCGGGAGTGGGAGGGCAGTGGGCGGGACATAGGCGGGTAGGGGCGGGGCGGTAGGCGTGGCTAGGCGGGTTCCGGCTTTTCTCCGTCGGAGGTCGGGTTGCGCCTGTGCAGTCGACCCGTGTCTTTCCCGGGCGCGGGAAAGTTGACGGTGAAGAACCCGGAACTGCGCCATCTTGCCTCCGTTTGTCCAAACATCAGCTACTCAGGAAGCTGAGGCAGGAGAATCGCTTGAACCCAGGAGGCAGAGGTTGCAGTGAGCCGAGATCATGCTGCTGCACTCCAGCCTGGGTGACAGAGTCAGACTCACACACACACACACACACACACAAAGTCAGTTATCCTCCAATCCTCCAAGTTGATGTGAAAGTTTAAAGTAACATCTGCCAAAGTCCAAGCAAAACTTTGTGTAGCTATAGAGAAGATTATCCTAATATGTATATAGAAAGGCAAAGGAAATGGAATAGATAAAATGATTTTTAAAAAGAAAAATAAAATGGGAGGTATTAGTCCATCCAATTTCAAGACATTACGTAGCTAAATAATCAAGACTATGCTATGTTGATGGCGGGATTGACGCAAAGGTCAATGAAATAGAAAACTCAGAAATAAAACTCACACACATATGCCCAACTGATTTTTTACAAAGTTATAAAAGCAGTTCAATTAAAGGAAGACAGCTTTTTCAATACATGGTGTTGGAGCAATTAAATATCCATAGGTTTAAAAAAGAAGAACTTCTTTTTTTTTTTTTTTTTGAGACGGAGTCTGGCTCTGTCGCCCAGGCTGGAAGTGCGGTGGCCGGATCTCAGCTCACTGCAAGCTCCGCCTCCCGGGTTTACGCCATTCTCCTGCCTCAGCCTCCCGAGTAGCTGGGACTACAGGCGCCCGCCACCTCGCCCGGCTAGTTTTTTGTATTTTTTAGTAGAGACGGGTTTCACCGGGTTAGCCAGGATGGTCTCGATCTCCTGACCTCGTGATCCGCCCGTCTCAGCCTCCCAAAGTGCTGGGATTACAGGCTTGAGCCACCGCGCCCGGCCGTAAAAAAGAACTTCTATCTGAGTCTCACGTTTATAAAGGTTATCTCAAAATGGATCACACACTTAAATGCAAAACATAAAGCTATAAAACTATATCTATAGGATAAATTATATATCTGGGATGAAATCTTTAGGATGTAGGGCTAGGCAAAGATTTTTTAGACTTAATATCAAAAGCAAGATCCATAAAAGGAAAAATTAATAAACTGGACTCTATCACAATTTAAAACTTCTGCTATGTGAAAGAGGATGAAAATACAAGCTAGAGACTAAGAGAAAAATTTTTGCAAATCAGATGTCCCTCAAAGGACTAGTATCTAGAATGTATAAAGAACTCTCAAACTCCACAGTAAGGTAACAAACATCCAATTATAAAATGAGCAAAAGATGTTGAACTAGCATTTCACCAAAGAAGAGATACAAATGGCAAGTGAGCCCATGGAAAGGTAGTTAATGCCATTAGCCATTAGGAAAATGAAAATTAAAATCATAATGAAATATCACCATGCACACCTAAGAATGGCTAAAATGAAAAATAGTGACAATTCCTAAAGCAGACAAAGATACAGAGAAAGTGGATACATTGCTAATGGGAATGCAAAGTGGTACAGCCACTCTGGAAAACAGTCTGGCAGTTTCTTAAAACCAAACAAAACAAAACACAAACAAACAAAAACTAAGCAGGCAACTACTGTACAACTCAGCAATTGCACTCCTGGGTATTTTTCCCAGAGAAACGGAAAATTATGTTCACACCAAAAACAGGACACAAATGTTTATAGCAACTACATGGCCCAAGCCTGCAAGCAACCTAGACATTAACGATTAGAAAAACTATGATATATCATTACCATGGAATACTACTCAACAAAAGAAGGAACAAACTTTTCATACAGGCAACAAATGAGATGAGTTTGTAGAGAATTATGCTGAGTGAAAAATGTCAATCCCAGCCGGGTGCAGTGGCTCATGCCTGTAATCCCAGCACTTTGGGAGGCTGAAGTGGGCAGATCACCTGAGGTCAGGAGTTCGAGACCAGCCAGGCCAACATGGCGAAACCCCGTCTCTACTAAAAATACAACCATTAGCCGGATATGATGGCACATGCCTGTAATCCCAGTTATTCGAGAGGCTGAGGCAGGAGAATCACTTGAACCCAGGAGACAGAGGTTGCAGTGAGCTGAAATCGCGCCACTGCACTCCAGCCTGGGTGACAGAGCGAGACTCAGTCTCAATCAATCAATCAATCAATAAAATGCCAGTCCCAAAAGATATGATTCCCCTTTTTAAAATTTTAGATCCAGGATGCAAATGTAACTGTGTGTTACATGGATATATTGTATGTAACATTCCTGAAGTTACAAAATGACAGATTAGTGGTTGCCAGGGCTTAAGGAGGGGTTTGGGGCAGAGGAAAAGTGGGTGTGACTCTACAAGAGCAACAGGCAGCCTTTCTGGTGTCATGACTACATCAATGTCAAGATCCTGGCTGTGATATTGCACTATAATTTTGCAGGATGTAACAACCAGGGGAAATTGAGTAAAGGGTATGATGGATCTTCCTATATTATTTCTCAGCAACTGCATGTGAATCTACAATTATCTTGAAACAGAAAAAAAAAGTTTAAAAAATAAAATGTGGCTGGGTATGATGGCTCACGCCTGTAATTCCAGCACTGTGGGAGGCTGAGGTGGGAGGATCACTTGAGCTCAGGAGTTTGAGACCAGCCTGGGCAACATAGGGAGACCCTGTCCCTACAAAAATTTAGAAAATTAGCTGGGTCCGGCAGCACATGCCAGTAGACACAGCTACTCAAGAGTCTGAGGTGGGAGGATCGCGTGAGCCCAGGAGGTCAAGGCTGCAGTGAGCTGTGATCATACCACTGCATTCCAGTCCTGTGGGCAATAGAGCAGGACCTCATCTAAAAAAAAAAAAAAAAGAAAGAAAATAGCTGCAGTAAATACTTAATAGAGAGTGTAAAATTTAGGCTGGACACAGCTAAATAAATCATGAATTAGAAGGAAGTACTGAATAACTCATCTAGAAGGCAGCAAAGAGGAAGATATTTTGAAAAATATGAAAAAGGTAAAACACTTGAAGGGTAGAAAAGAACAAAGAAGGAAGAGAAACAATATCTGATAAGATAAAATAGCTGAAAACTTTTCCAGAACTGGAGAAAGATAGGAGTCCAATATTAAAGTGTCCACATTCATTAAATCCAGGCTGTATTAGTTAGTCATCGCTGTGTAAAAAACTACCCCTATTTGTAATTTGTTAAGTCCCCATTTTTATTGCTATATTTTGAATGCAGAGCCAACAGGACTTGCTGATGGGCTGGATGTGAAGTGTGAGAAAGAGCAAGGACTTAGGACTGCCCCCAGGTTCTGTAAACGTGGAAGCATCAACTGAAGCAGCAACAAAGGTGAGAGAAATAGGCTTGGTGAGGAGAAGATCACAGATTGTTGAGCTTGGAGTGGGAGCTAAACTATGAGGATGTAAAGGCATAAGAATGACACAATGGACTTTGGGGACTCAGGGGAAAAGGGTGGGGAGAGGGTGAGGGATAAAAGACTACAAACTGGGTGCAGTGTATACTGCTTGGGTGACGGGTGCACCAAAATCCCACAAATCAACACTAAAGAACTTCCTCAGGTAACCAAACACCACCTGCTCCCCAATTACCTATGGAAATAACTTAATAAACAAATTCTCCCAATGGAATGATATCAGGCTGGCTCTGGAATATGGGATTCTGGAGTTCTGGAAAGAGGTCCTTTGGAGAATCATTAATAACTGGTATTTAAAGCCCAATCCTGTGATCACCTTGGCAGAGAGTGTAAACAGGAAAAAGAAGAAGGCTGAAAATTGTGCAGGCCATGGTTTAGAGGCTTAGGGGCTGAGGAGGAGCTACCAGAGATGTCAGATGAGGAGTGGCCAATGCGGCAGATGAAAAACCAGGCAACTGCTGAGCCTCAGAAGCCAAGAAAAGGCTTCCAGGAGGAGATGGGTTGACCAACCATGTTAAGGTCTTAGGAAAGTTAGGGTTAACATTCAAGCTAGGATGCTTTTGAGAGCAAAACAAGCTGCTAGAGATAATTAAAATAATGCGTTTTCTGAAATATTATGTATTGCCTGACAAATTAGATTGTTGGCCAGGCACAGCGGCTCACGCCTGTAATCCCAGCACTTTGGGAGGCTGAGGCGCGCGGATCACAAGGTCAGGAGTTCGAGACCAGCCTGGTCAATATGGTGAAACTCCACCTCTACTAAAAATACAAAAACTAGCCAGGCGTGGTGGCGGGCACCTGTAGTCCCAGCTACTCGGGAGGCTGAGGCAGGAGAATCGCTTGAACCCGAGAGGTGGAGGTTGCAGTGAGCCAAGATCGCGCCACTGCACTCCAGCCTGGGCGACAGAGCAAGATTCTGTCTCAAAAAAACAAACAAACAAAAATTAGATTGTTATAGTGGTGGACCTATAAATGCCACTGGCATTTTCCTAAAAACATTTTTTTCTTAAGTATGGTCTTACTATTCTTACTTCTTTGATAAAATCACTTAGAGTCTTACTCAAAGTTGCAGTATTTTGTTATAAATTACATCTGTGGACATTAATTAACTGTTCTCTGGAGACCATATTTTACTTGAGAAAATCCTCTTCCTATAGGTGCTGAGGTAATAGGTAAGCTCAGAAAAAAACTCTACTAAATGGAGGATATTCTGAGTTTTTTTTTTTTAATTGAAATGTGTAAATATTCCAGCTCAGATATCTCCATAGATTTCAATCATGCTGCTTCCATCCAGGGTAATTTTCATCAACAAATATTTTTATAAGCCAAAACTTATCCCCTCCCCTCTGGCAAAATTGATTATCCTTTCGAATGTTTAATCAAATTTAGATGCTGCAAAACAGTAGACCTTCTTGATTTCCTTCCATTCCAGTACTGAATATAAATTTTTCCAATGAAAACTAAGAATCTCATCAAAAGTTTCTTCCCCACATGTTGAGCTATTCCAAAAACAATTATGGGATTTAAAAATTATACCTCGTACACCATTGGAGCTCTCAGCATTTAATTTCTTCATCTCCTCCCTTGCTTTTGTAGGAATGAATTTCAATGTTTCTCTATTGGCAAGGATTGTTTCTGATAATTATAATTCACTAGAGCTTCAAAGCTCAAAATTCTTGGCACTCGTTTATTGAACACATTGATTAAAGACTTCCAACAAATTTGAAAACAGTGCAACAAAAATTTAGAAGACTTATTTACAAAAAGTTGCGTCCCTCTCAAGGACATTAGGTTGATGTACAAAGGGCTCCAACATCTTGAGGGTCTGATTAATGACTGCAGCAAAGACAGGATGCCTTGGAGGCTGAAGTCTATTTTGGTACTCAGCATGAACTTTGTCACAATATTTTTTGTAGCCCAATTTCCAGAACTGTATATATAAAAATATTTGTAAGGCTAGGTGTGGTGGCTCATGCCCGTAAGCCCAGTATTTTGGGAGGCCCAGGCAGGCAGATCACCTGAGGTCAGGAGTTCAAGACCAGCCTGGCCAACACGGTGAAACTCCATCTCTACTAAAAATACAAAAATTAGCCAGGCATGGTGGCATGTGCTTGTAGTCCCAGCTACTCAGGAGGCTGAAGCAGAGAATTGCTTAAACCCAGGAGGCGGAGGTTGCAGTGAACCAAGATCATGCCATATGCCTAGTGGACAGAGCGAGACTCCATCTCAAAAAAAAAAAAAAAAAAAAAAAAAAAATTGTAAATGTTTGTAACAGCTTCTACTGTTAAAATAGCAAATAAAATATCAGAGATGCTTTGACTGCAAATATGAATAACAGGTTCACCTCAACCAATGCCAAGTACACCTCTGCCCTACAGGTCTCCTAACGTGGTGAGAACATTGCTTGCTTTTGTTTTTTGTTTTGTTTTGTTTTTTGTTTTTGAGACGGAGTCTCGCTCTGTCGCCCGGGCTGGAGTGCAGTGGCCGGATCTCAGCTCACTGCAAGCTCCGCCTCCCGGGTTCACGCCATTCTCCTGCCTCAGCCTCCCGAGTAGCTGGGACTACAGGCGCCCGCCACCTCGCCCGGCTAGTTTTTTGTATTTTTTTTTCCAGTAGAGACAGGGTTTCACCGTGTTAGCCAGGATGGTCTCGATCTCCTGACCTCGTGATCCGCCCGTCTCGGCCTCCCAAAGTGCTGGTGCAGGCGCTCCTCCTCTACCTGGATTAAGTTTGTCTTTTGTTTTCCTTTTGAGCTTAGTTATTTTGTTATTCTAATATTCTCATCTTTCCTAAATTTTTATCTTCCTAATCTATCAATGGCTGAGAGAGGTATACTAAAACTTCCCCACATGGTAGTGAATTTATCTCTCTGTAATTCTATCAGTTTTTGCTTTTTGCATTTTGATTTCTATTATTAGACACATACAAAATTTTAATTGTTACAGACTGTGAGTTAATTGAACTGTTCATGATGAGCGGCACTTTCAGTCTCTGGTCGAGTGATTTACATTAAAGTCAATTGGTCTGATATTAATATAGCTATAGCTTTCTTTTAGTAAGTGGCATTCAATTTTTCTATGCCTTTATGTTTTAGGTATGTCTATTGTTAATACCCTGTAGATAGATTTTTTTTTTTTTTTTCCGAGACAGAGTCTTGCTCTGTTGCCAAGAGCTGGGGTACAATGGTGCAATATTGGCTCACTGCAACCTCCACCTCCCGAGTTCAAGCAATTCTCCTGCATCAGCCTCCCAAGTAGGTGGGATTACAGGCACATGCTACCACGCCCGGCTAATTTTTGTATTTTTCGTAGAGATGGGTTTTCACCATGTTGACCAGGCTGGTTTCAAACTCCTGACCAGATATTTTTTTAATGTCAGTATGACAATCTTTAACCATTGAGTTTTACAAGTTTACTTCATATATATTTACTGTAGTTATAGTTTTATTTGGATTCATTTCCACCAACGCATTATATGCTTTCAAATTGTGCTACCAATTTTGTTTTTTCTAACCTTCCTTAACTCCTGTTGGATTAAATTCTTTTTCCCCATTCCAATATCTCCCTCTATTAATTTGGAAGTTATAGCTTCTATTTTTATTCCTTTAGTGGTTGCCCTAGTAATTTTAGTAAGGAATTCTGAGATTCATCACAATCTTTAACTTTTTCTAAATAACACAAGAACCTTAAACACTCGAACTCTGATCAGTCTTTTCCTGCTGTATAATATTGATGAATAAGGTAAACACATATCTTTTAAAACCCCACAAAATGTTGGTTTTCTATGTAATCAGTTTTGTCTTGATTTACTCACATATTGAGCACTGTTTTTGCTCATCATTCTTCCTTATGTATCTGACTTTTCTTTAGAATTCTTTCTAGTGACAACCTTTCGGGGCAAATTCCTGCAGATTTTTAAATATTTGAAGATGTCTTTATTTTTACTTTCATTTTTTTCTTTTTTTCTTTTTTTCTTTTTTTTTTTTTTGAGACACAGTCTCACTCTGTCACTAAGGCTGGAGTGCAGTGGTACAATCTCGTCTCACTGCAACCTTCGCCTCCAAATTCAGGCAATTCTTGTGCCTCAGCCTCCTGAGTCACTAAATTACAAGCACCCGCCACCATGCTTGGCTAATTTTTTATATTTTTAGTACAGACAGGGTTTCGCCATGTTGGTCAGGCTAGTCTCGAACTCCTGGCCTCAAGTGATCCTCAACTTTGGAATCCTTCCCAAAGTTCTGGGATTATAGGCATGAGCCACCATACGTGGCCTTTTTTGTTTATAGAGACAAGCTCTCACTTCATTGCCCCAGCTGACCTTAAACTCCAGTTCTCAAGTGATCCTCCTGCCTCAGCCTCCCAAAGTGCTAAGCCACCACACCCAGCTTTACGTTCATTCTTAAAAGTCATTTTTGCTAGGTAGGTATTTTCTTTATGCGTATTGAAGATATTTTTCACTATTTTCAGATTACCGTTTTTGCTACTGAGAGCCAGCCATTGGTCCCTCCTACCCCTCCTCCTTTTTCTGTTCTCTCTCCCTCCTTCCCCACATCTCTCTCTCTCTGTCTCGCCCCCACCCTTCCTTCCATCCCTGTTATTCTTTACTTAAGTGTGAATTTCTTTTATTTATTCTGTTGGAAATTGATGGGATTTCCTGATTTCGAGGATTGGTGTCTCACATTCATTCTGGAAATCTGTCTAAACATCTCCCCTGTTGCTCACTCACATGGACTCCCTAATCCCCTTCTGGAGCACAGGGGATGCTAACTCTTCTCATCCTTCTCAGTCTATGCTCCATGTCTATTATCTATGTCTCTCAATGCCTCTTTCAGATTTCCTGCCACTTTGTCCCACTGGGCCATGTTCTAGATACTTTTTTCAGGTATAGTTTCCAGTTCATTGATTTTTTTTCACTTTCCCCTGCTGTATTGGAAGATGTGACACATTTATTTCCATATATTTTGCAAAAATCAATAACACATGGGTAAAAGACCTAAAGATGAGTAGCAAAATTCTAAAACTTTTAGAAGCAAATATAGGACAGTATCATTTGACCCCAGGGTTATGAAGTCTCCCTTAAGTAAGACACCAAAACTCAAACTACCAAGAGAGATAGGTAAATTCAGTTAATCAAAACGTGTAACAATTCCTCATGTGCACACACACAAATAACACAAAATGAAGACACGCCAAAGTCAAGGTGAGAGAAGATCATTGTTTAAATTATGACCAGGAGTACATCCAATAGAAAAATAAGGAAAGACTCTGAAGAGTTACTTCTTAGAAGAGGAAACCCAAAAGGCCAGTAAACAGACTGGAAAAAAAAAAGGGAAAGAAAAGTTCAATTTGATTAACAATCAAGAAATTGTGACCAGGTGCAGTGGCTCATGCCTGTAATCCCACACTTTGGGAGGCCAAGGCAGGCGGATCACTCCTGAGCTCAAGTGATCCGCCCACCTTGGCCTCCCAAAGTGCTAGGACTACAGGCATGAGCCACTGCACGTGGCCACACACCATTCTTTCATCCCATTTCCCTACACCTGGCTCTTTCTAGCTTTGCTTACTCCTCTCTAGAAAAGAAAAGTTCTTTTTGTCTAACTCTGGAGATGCTTGCAGACCTCATGGGCAGAGCGTTCTGTTACAATAGTTTCCCTCCACCCACTTGCAATAGTCCTTTTCAATAAAGCTTTCTTTACTACAACCAAATTTGTGTTTCCTCTGCCAGCATAAGCCTCAGGGTATAGGAGGGCACCACCCCAGCATGGCACCAGGGAGAAGAATCAGGATCAAACTGCCTCTTAGCCAGGCACCCTTCATCCCTCTTCCAGGGGATTCTGTGGGGTAAGTCAGGGCTGCTCAGATTCCCCCCACACCTGTTCTCATTCATCTTTCTCAGAGCTGCCGGGTCAGGTGCTACGTGTCTCTTTCTGCTTCTCAAATCTTATTTCCATCGTCTCCTGTCCTGTTCTCTTTGTCCTTGTGGATAAACATCTGTAAAAATCCACTGAATGTCACGCTAGTGGGTTTGAAGAGGGAGAGGGAGAAATAGTGTGTGCTTCATACACCATCTTTACCAGCCTAATTTCCATCCTAATGTCTGCATCTATTTTTATCTTGTTTACTGCAGGAATAATGTCTCCATAATCCTAAGACACAAATGTTTCAAAGTGTAAATGTTTCTGAAATGAATGAATTCATCTTACAGTGGCTGTCAAAGACCTGGCCAGTCCCAAGCCTAGGTGGGCATAGAGTGACCCCACCCCCCCAAACTAAGAGGGGTCCCGAGATTGGGGAATTTCTGTTTTAAACGTGGGACTAGCAAGTCATCCTACACAAGGGTGACCCAGCTGCACAGGCCAGAGGGTGTGACCTCAGTCCACTTGGTGTCCCCTCAACCTCGTCACTTCAGTTAATTTGTGGACGTTGGTAGCACCACAGCATTTAGACTGAAACCTAAGTGTGCACACCTAATTTGACTTTAAAATTCGGTTTCATGGGACAAGATGGTGAAGTGTTAAAGCCAAATATTCGTTTCTCCTCGTCAGTCAGTACAGGCTGCCTGGAGAAGTGAGGAGTTGTCCACATGGAAATGAGGCATCTGCAGAGCTGTCCCTGCCATCAGCAGCTTCCTCACGAGTTGATGCCTGCACTTGGCCGGGGGCAGAGGGGTTCCCCTTACCTTTTTTTTTTTTTTTTTGAGATGGAGTTTCACTTTGTTGCCCAGCCTGGAGAGCAGTGACGCGATCTCGGCTCACTGCAACCTCTGCCTCCCAATTCAAGTGATTCTCCTGCCACAGCCTCCTGAGTAGCTGGGATTACAGGCACCCACCACCACTCTCAGACAGTTTTTGTATTTTTAGTAGAGACAGGGTTTCACCATGTTGGCCAGGATGGTCTCCAACTCCTGACCTCTAGTGATCCACCTGCCTTGGCCTCCCAAAGTGCTGGGATTACAGGCGTGAGCCACTGCAGCCAGACCCCCTTACCTTTTGAGGCTTATGTTTGAAACCATGTTGGCATTTGTATCAGTCAGCTGTAGTCAGTGATGCTGCCTAACAAACCACCCCAAACTCAACAGCTTCAAACAATAATCAAGTCTTCTCTCCCGCATGCCTGTGGTTAGTTGGAGGTCAGTGAACAAGGACTGGGCCAGGCTTGACTCTAAGCTGCAGGTTGAATCCAGGTGTGCTCCACCTGTGTTTGTTTGCGGCTGCAAGCCAAAGAAGCAGCAGCTACCTCGGGGCAGCCTTCTCATGGGTGGTAGAAGCGCAGTGTGGTGAAGCCACTTCTTCCGAGCATTTCAGGTCTTTGTGGTGGCAAAGCCACTCATTTCCATTTGACCAAAACAAGTCACACCAATAAGTGGGCAACTGGGCTCCACCCACTGTGGAACCAATGCAGGTCACGTGACCAGGTCCAGCACCAAGGGGTGAAGAAGTGCCTTCCCCCATGGGGGTGCGGGGCAGGGGGTGAATATTCTGGAACAATAATCTAATCTATGTCAGCATCTTTATACTCATAGCCTGTCTCTCTTAATTGGCAATTAAAAACTAAAAATAGGCCAGGTGCAGTGGCTCACACCTGTAATCCCAGCACTTTGGGAGGCCAAGGCAGGTGGATCACATGAGGTCAGGAGTTCGAGACCAGCCTGGCCAATGTGGTGAAACCCTGTCTCTACTAAAATACAAAAATTAGCCAGGCATGGTGGTGGGCACCTATAATCCCAACTACTCAGGAGGCTGAGGCAAGAGAATCACTTGAACCCAGGAGGCAGAGATTGCAGTGAGCCAAGATTGCGTCACTCCAGCCTAGGTGACAGAGTGAAACCCCCATCTCAAAAAAAAAAAAAAAAAAAAGTTTCTATAGTCTCACCACCACTTCCCATCTGACATCAAATATGTGTTCCCAAACCAACCAATTCTGCAGCTCACTGGACACTGGCTGGTTTTTCCACAATTTAACTCAGTTCTGACACTATGTACCTGGCATTAGTGCAGACCCCACCAGGTAAAGGCCAGTCCCACAAGACTGTCCCCCACTTCAGACACCAGTTGCAAGTATTGAATCCCCACGTCACCCACATTTCCATTCAACTTGGCTCTAAATTGACTATAAGTCACCCATGACCCTCTCCTCGGTTTCGATTAATTCGCCAGGACAACTCAGATCTCAGGGAAACGCTGCACTTGTGCTCCCTGGTCTATTATAAAGGAGACGATAAAGGGGGCAGGTGAATAGCAGAGGAGGAGGCATACAGGGCGAGGCCTGGGAAGGCCCCGAGAGCAGGAGCTTCTGTCGCCCTGGAGTTGGGGTGCAGCACCACCCAGCACCTGGATGTGCTCACCCACCTGGAAGCTCTCTGCACCTGTAGTTCAGGCTTCATCATGTAGGCAAGTCCGGTTATTAGCTCAATCTCCAGCCCCTCTCCCCTGCCTGGAGAGTGGTGGGTGGAGCTGAAAGCTCCAGGCTTCTAATCATGTCTGGGTCTTTCTAGCAGTCAACCCCCACCCAGGAGCCACCAAGCATCACCTCATTAGAATAAAAGGTGTTTCTATCTCCCCAGAAATTCCAAGGGATTCAGAATCACTGTCAGGAACCAGGGTCGCAGACCAAATGTTAAAACAAAAGGTTTTCCTAGCACCCCTGTCACTCAAAAGATTACAAGGGTTTTCAGAGCTCTGGCCCGCAGCCAGGGACAAAGACCAAAATATACGTTTCTAATTATATCACAATATCACAGCAGTCACATGGACCTACTGAAACACTTCAGTGTTGGTTGTTCAGGAGGATGAGTGCCTCTGTCTTTGAGTGCTGCCTCAACTCCCTCCACACCACCCCCAAGTGAATTTTGCAGTTACTTCTTGGAATACATTTTATGTTGGGCCATCCCAACCATAGTCTCCCAATTCTGTGAGTGTATTCCTGAGCTACAATAATAGACAAAAAGGCCGAAAATTCATTTTGTGCGTAAGACCCATGCTTGTCACATACCTGCCGATGCATTAAAGGCAGGTGAAATTGCCAAATCTCTCAGAATAGTCTAGCATTTCCAAGGCTTGGAGAGGTTTTGCTGACCAATTCATGTGTTAAAAAGGAATTATCACTCAGGAGCCAAACATCCCTGTCTAAAGTGTCTGGCTGCTTTTCAGAAAGAGCCATTTAACTTCCAGTGATAAGTAATTCAATTAAGGGGAAAATGAAACTCTCGCTCCTGTACAAACCCCCTGGATTCCTCAATGCCACTCAGATCCATTCTGCCAGTTCTGAGAGTGCGGGGGCAGGCAGATCACAAACAGAGTTTGGAAAGCAAAGTGTGATGTTATGTGCAGTGGCCAAGTGGGATTCAGAAGAAATCGTGGGCTCAAATCTTGATAGTGATCACCAAAAAGAAATTGAGCAATCAGGATGGAATTGTGCGGTTGGAGGTATGCACTTGTCACTGAGGCTTTTGTTTTCTTTTTTTTAAATCTTGGAATTATAGTCGTGTTTGCTAGTGTCCTGGAAAACTATCAAATTAGTGTTGCCTCCCATGCCTGGGGGCATCTTAGGGATGAGGAATGGATTTTGTATGCCACCACGAATCTAATTTGGGAAGAAAGCTGCAAGTGGGTGGAGGGACGGAGAGAAAGAAAACACGGTGTGGGCCGGGCACAGTGGCTCATGCCTGTAATCCCAGCACTTTGAGAGGCTAAGGCGGGTGGATTGCTTGAGCCCAGGAGTTTGAGACCAGCCTGGGCAATACAGGGAGACCCTGTCTCTACCAAAAAAAAAAAAAAGTATTGGTCATGGTGGTCCTAGCTACTCAGGAGGCTGAGGTGGGAGGATGGCTGGAGCCTGGGAGATAGAGGCTGCAGTGAGCCATGATTGCACCACTGCACTCTAACCTAGGCCACACACTAAGACCCTGTCTCAAAAAGAAAGAAAAGAAAAGAAAGAAGAGAGAGAGAAAGGAAGGGAGGGAGGGAGGAAGGGAGGGAGGGAGGGAGGGACAAACACAGTGTGTATGTTCTACCGTATGAGGGCAGGGCAACCTACAAATCCGGGGACCGCAGTGACTCAGGATCAGTTAACCAGAAAAGGTGAGGGGCGTCCCCGCACCTGGAGGACAGTGATCTGGGATCTGGTCATGGAAGCACCAGGAGCCATCTGGGATGTATCCCAGGAATATGCCCACCTCCCGTGTGGCCCAGAGGCCAACGCTCAGGGCCCTTTCTCAGCCAGCAGCTTCAAGACCCACCTCTCCATTTGTTCTGTGTCCATGGGGCCACCTGGTCAGGACTCTTACCTTCAAATCAAAATTCACTGAAACATACAAACCTTTGATGCTTGATTTAGCTTAGGGTGTGTGGTTCTAGTTATATTTTTTTCTAGTGTACATAGGAATATATGAGAAGCTGTCTTAATTTGGGCCTCTTCAGAAGTTCACAGCAGGCTGGACAAAGCCAAGGTCTGACTGTCAGATTCAGCCAGTGTGCACACAATAAACCACTTTTGGAGACAGTTTATTACTGACATACACAGTGAATGGAAGAGGAGCTGAAAGTGCTAGCTCCCTGGGTCTCTGTCCCACACCAAAAAGGACAAGACTGAGCCAAAAGGGGCCAGGGACTGTGATTGGGCTGGTGGGGTTTCCTGTGGTCGAGGATCCATGTCTCGGCTGCAGATAAGCATGCTTCTATTCCATATTCATCCTGAAAGCTAGGGACTCTGGGAGTCCCTTGAGAGCTGGTGCCTCAGGGACCCCTGGCAGTGTCTATCCTCCACCCTCAGCACTCGCTGGATGAGCGGTGTTCCAGGGTTGTGAATTCTTCAGGACTATTTTTTTTTTTTTTTTTTTTAGAGACAGGTTCTCTGTCACCCAAGCTGGAGTGCAGAGGCAAGATCATAGCTCACTGCAGCCTCAACCTCTCGTGCTCAAATGATCCTCTTGCCTCAGCCTCCCAGGTAGCTGAGACAACAGGTGGGTGCCACCATGCCTGGCTAATTTATTTACATTTATTTATTTATTTATCTGTTTGTTTTGTAGAGATGAGGTCTCACTATGTTGCCCAGGCTGGTCTTGAACTCCAGGGCTCAAGCTATTTGCCTGCCCCTGCCTCCCAAAGTGCTGAGATTACAGGTATGAGCCACCATGCCTGGCCTCTTCAGCACTTCCGAGCGGGATCAGCTCTTGCAGGGATGCTGCCAACCAAATGGATGGTGTTGGTCTTTAGCAATGGCATGAGCCTGAACAAGCCACTGGCCTCCCTGTGCCTCTGTTTCCACATCTGCAAAATGGAGACACCACCTTCTGGTGTAGGAGACCGTTTTGGCCCCACGCCACCCCCTCAACTCACCCTGGCAGGCTCAGCAGAGCACCCCCAATGCTGGGACCCAGGCCACTGCCGATGCCCTGTCCCTAGTGCCCTCAAAATGTCCCCACCTCTGTGCTTTCAGGCTTTTTCTGAAGCCAGGAGCCTACTCAGCCTTCCCTCTATGGGGAGCCTGGACATGGAGGGGAGTCACCACCCTTCGGGACAAACCTCAACTCGTGGGATTGGGGTCAGTGGAGAACAGCTCTGCGTCTTATCGTTAAGGTGCCTTCTACACAGCCGTAGGGCCCTGGAGGGGCTGGGTACCCCCTGCAGCAGTACCACGCTCTGGGCAGGCTTCCCTCCTGGCCTGCCTCACCCTGCTTCCTGGGACTGCAACCTGTACCAGCATCTGCTTCCCCGGTGGCCCACACAGAGCTGCCTCCCTCGTGGGCTTGCTGTGGGATTCGGTGAGTTACACAGCTCAGGGCAGGGCAGGAGCTGTGACTGAGAGGTCTGCAGTGCAAGGGCAAGAGAGGAGAGAGGGGAGGGCACCCATTCGTGCTTTGAAGCAGCCGCCCAGGCCATTGAATGACAGTGGGCCTGGGGGAACTCAGAGCATATCCTAGAAGTTGCTGTTGGGATGGTCCAGCCCGGAGATGGGGCCTGGGATCAGGGGCTGTGGTGAAGATGGGGGGAGAGAGGCAGACTGGATACTGTGAAGAAGCAAAGTCCTCAAGATTCGGTGATAAATCAGGAAAAGAAGATGAGGAAGAGGGAAATGTTAAGTACGACCTCTAGACAGAGCGGCTGAGTGGGTGGTGGTGCCAGCCATGGAGATGGAGAGCTCTGGCGAAGAACCAGATGTGGGGACCACTTCCTGCCCTGCCCTGAGGCTACCAGCCTGGCTGTGACCTCTCAAAGGAAAGACTCCATGTCCAGAGAAAAGTCGGGAGATCCCCCAGCCCAGACAGTTTAGGGAATTGTTTTCACTAGAGAGTCATCACAATTTTTTTTTTTTTTTTTTTTTTTTTTTTGAGACGTTTTGCTCTGTCGCCCAGGCTGGAGTGCAATGACACAATCTCGGCTCACTGCAACCTCTGCTTCCTCGGTTCAAGCAATTCTCCTGCCTTGGCCTCCCAAGTAGCTGGGACTACAGGCGTGGGCCACCATGCCCGGCTAATTTTTTTGTATTTTTAGTAAAGACAGGGTTTCACCATTTTGGCCAGGCTGGTCTCAAACTCCTGACCTCGGGTGATGCGCCCGCCTTGGCCTCCCAAAGTGCTGGGATTACAGGCATGAGCCACTGCACCCGGCCAATTCATCACAATTTTTAAAAGCAATTGAAGTGAAGGTGATACTGAAAAAAAGTCATAAATAATGACTGTTTCCTATAAGTCTGAGAGATTAAATGTGTATCAAGGTGGCTGTGGCCCCAAGGCCAGAGAGGTTGACTTGTGGATTCCTTTTCTTTCTAACTCCTCATTTCTACTGAATTAGAAAATCCCATCTCACAATTCCTGACCTTTGACAATGGCAGGCAGCATACTGTGGCTCCTTCTGGAAAAGACAGGCTGAGATCAGACAAGAGACAGTCACTTTTGACAGATTTCTTGCAGAAAACGGATTCTGCCACTGCCAGACTCAGTCAAATGCTGGAGAGGAGGCTGTGAGAAAGATGGTAACAGGAAATGGGCTCCTCACCCGCTTTTTCACTGTGCTCAGCTCTGGACATCGTTCACGTTTGGTTGCAGCTCGTGGATGGGATCCCTTGTGTCTGATCCTCAGCTGCTTTTCCCAGCAGTTCTCACTATGATTTGGTCTTTTTGAAGCATCTGTGACTTTCCTGGCCTGAAACAACGGACCTGGGGCCTTCCTGGTACTAAACAGACACTAAATGGATCCTCCTTGAGCCCCTGGGCATCTGGCAGGGACATCCACTCACTTTATCCGTGTCAAGAAGCAGAGGCTTATGTCCTGTTTTGTTTCCGATCTCTTCATGAGAATGTGGTGCCTGCTGTCAGTGACCTCCCAGGGAGGATTCAGATGCCTCAGCAGCTGTGCTTCGTCCTGCTGTCAGTGATTCAAGTTAATTCCTTCGATGTGAGGCAAAGTTAGGGCACCGATTTTCTTTTTTTATTTTTAGGCAGAGTCTCACTCTGTCACCCAGGCAATCCTCCCGTTTTGGCCTCCCAAGTAGCTGGGATTACAAGCATGCACCACCACGCCAGGCTAATTTTTGTATTTTTAGTACAGACGAGATTTCACTATGTTGGCCAACTGGTCTCGAACTCCTGACCTCAAGTGATCCACCCAAAGTGCTGGGATTACAGGCGTGAGCCCCCACGCCCAGCCAGGCCACGGATTTGATGGTTGCCCCTACAGGGAATTAGATGGTGACACATTGTCAGAACCAATGGGAACATGCCTTTTCCAGTCCACACCATGGCTACCAGAAAATTATCATCCTTATAACTTAACTCTGTGAAAAACCTCTTTTCCTGAAACATGAGCTTTCAAAAGTCAGGGAAGAAAAAGGCATTTCTCCCTCAGGTTTGGCCAGAAGCTGTTTGGCACGGTGGTTAGGTGTGTGTATGGAGCTAGTTGGCAGGGCATGCACCTCTCCACTGCTAGCTAGCTGTGTCACGGTGGGCAAGGTAGCCTGCCTCCATGTCCCTTGGCTTGTCAATTATAAAATCTAAATAATAAAAGTATCCCATATTAAATAAATACATAAATAAAATAGAAGTAAATGTGGCTGAATGCTTGTAAAGTACTTTTAGCACTTCCTGGCCCAAGCCAGGATCACAAAATGCTGGCTGCGATCACGATCACTTTCCTCAAAACCATCATGCTTCATACCCAACCTGCCAGGACCTGATTCACCCTCTCTTCATACCGAACCTGCCAGGACCTGATTCACCCTCTTTGCCTCAGAGGTTTTTCCTGTGTAAAGAGAAGTGACTGCTGGCAGGCACACGTCCAGGAACTGCTCTTCCACATTATATCCCAGAGTGCCATTTGACAGAGGATTTTGCCGGTCCTTTAGCTTTCTCCCTGAGCATCCCATTTGGCATTAATTTGGGGGTTGCTTTTTTTTTTTTTTTTTTTTGAGACGGAGTCTTGCTCTGTCACCCAGGCTGGAGTGCAGTGGCCAGATCTCAGCTCACTGCAAGCTCCGCCTCCCGGGTTTACGCCATTCTCCTGCCTCAGCCTCCCGAGTAGCTGGGACTACAGGCGCCCGCCACCTCGCCCGGCTAGTTTTTTGTATTTTTTAGTAGAGACGGGGTTTCACCATATTAGCCAGGATGGTCTCGATCTCCTGACCTCGTGATCTGCCCATCTCGGCCTCCCAAAGTGCTGGGATTACAGACATGAGCCACCGCACCCGGCCAATTTGGGGGTTGCTTTTATTGCCTCCTCAGCAGCCACTTCACCTCCTCTGCTTTGGCAACAGAACAACCAACTTTGAATGATGTTGCTTTTGTCTCATTTCAGCCTTTATTCGTGAAATTACTCAATTTTGCATGGGCACGCCTGGTTTTGTGCTTGAAATGCGATTTGCTTGCCCGAGAGATCCCCACACTTTCCTTGAAAAAGAGTTGAAGCATTCCTCCCCTTCAGGAGGCTGTTTGATAACACAGCAGAAATCTGTTTGTTATCACAACAGATAACAAAGTACAAGGTCTGACGGGTGAGTTCACTGCTAAGATGCAATCCATTTTTCAGAAACAGGGACTTGCTGTATTTTACCTCATGCTTGTGTGTTTGGGCTGCCCGTGCAAAGTCAACTTTCAGGAGGTTCTCCTCCCAGGACCAACACAGACACCTCTCACTTGGTTTACGATTACGAACTCATTCTGTGTTCTCACCGTCGTTCCACCGTCTTAATCACACCGTTGTGCGTTAATGGATCAGTTCTGAGCTGCTGAAGCATTTCTGCAAATTAGGAGCACAACACAGCGAATTGTAACAATGATAAATGTAAATTAACTCAAGGAAATAATTAGAGGAACATGATGTGAAAGTATAGCACAGAGACAAACCGCCACCTGGTAGCCCCATGCTCCCTGCAGCACCCTGGGCAGCGGCAGCCCCTGTAGTCCAGGTGTCCTTTGTGTCTTCCATGGATGGACGGGCCCCAGGGTCTCCAACCACACAGGCACATAGTTGAGTGAATGAAGAAGAATGTCATGTGGCATCTGGCAGTGCTACATCTGCAAGTGTAGTGTCCAAGTCACATCTTTGGGAGCTGTCACCCCTTCTAAGGCCTTTTGGTTAAATCCCAAGGGTCCAGGGACCCGGCTGATTTAGCAGGTGGCCACAGGAAGGTAGGATATGGGGGATCATGGGGCCAGGAGGGCAGCCCAGGGAGCAGAGGCTCTCAGGACCAATGTCTCATAGTCACAGACCTCAGACAGTGGCAGGAGCCCGGAGGCTGCCTATTGGAGAGTATTTCTAGTGCAAACACCAGCTGCCAGGCACTTCACAGCCTCTCGTGTGATGCTCTCAGCAGTCCTTCGTAGCCGCTCCCCTCGTTAGCCCGATTTTACCGATGAGGAGATGGAGATGCTGAGAGCTGAAGGGACTCACTTAGCTGCACGAGCTCACAAGTGGCAGAGCCACGACCCGAAGGCCAGCCCCCACACCCAAGCTCATCACCAACTCACTAATCTCCACCACAGACAGTGATTTAATTTCCAGGGGCAGCAATTTCAGAATTGCTCTTGGCTGGCTCTTGTTTCAGAATAGCTGAACAGAGCCTGCTCTTCTTTACCTCAGGAATTCAGATAGCAGAACCCATGGCCCGGTGGAGCTCTTTCTACATCTTATTGGTGAAGCCACGTCGTTTGCATATAAAAGATTCTCCTCTTTGATTCTGAGAGCAGGAAAGCAAGGCAAGGAAAAATGAGGCAGGAAGAAAGAGTGTACCTGGAGCCTGGAATAGAGCTTGCCAGGAGGATGGCAAGAGCAAGTTAGGTAGAGAGCGTGGCCCAGTCCCTGGTGCAGAAACATTGTGCCAAATTGTTACTCAAATGACAGAGGGCAGAGAGCAGGTAGAGGCAAACACCCAGGGTTGGCTTCTTGGAGTGGCACACTGGGGTGAAACTGCATGTGTTTAAGAGTTATTTTAATATAGCTGGTCCATTTGGGGGGCATGAACACAGATCATTGCATTTGTTTTATTAAGAGTTGTTTTAATACAGCTAGCCCATTTGGGGGGCATGAACACAGATCAGGGTGAATTGCTCTTTTCCTTCAACAACTATGACCCCAATGGAATCACTGCTCTCTCCAAACTACCCCAGTCACACACACACACACACACACACACAATCAGGGTGGAAGAACACCCCAAATTGGAGTTGTAGCTCTGCCACTGGCAAACTGCACAGATGTGGACAAGTTATCACTCCTTCTGACCTTTTACTTACCTGTAAAATGGGAAGCTGGAACTAGATTGCCGTTAAATCAAATTCTGTCTTCGTCAGTGTGAGGAGGCTGCTGGAACAGAATGCATTAGACGGGGCTGAAACAACAGAATTCTATTTCTCACAGTTCTGGAGCCGCAAATCCAAGCTCAAGGTGCTGGAAGATCCTGTGTCCTCACACAGCAGAGGAGAGAGAGAGCGGGGAGAGAAAGAAAGAGAGAGAGAGGACACACACTAACTCCCCAGGCTTTCTTTCTCAAGGGCACTAATCCCATCATGAAAGCACCACTCTTGTGACCTAATTACCTCCCAAAAGCCCCATCTCCAAATACCATTGCATTAGGGATTTGGGTTTCAACGTGTGGATTTGGGGGTGACAACAAACATTCAGTCCACAGCAAATTCCTTAATCATCTGGCCCAACAATATAATTCCATTTCTGCCAAGCACACCGTTCCCCCGAGGCCTCCATGCCTCTGCCTCTGATCTTTACTGGCTGGAAACCTTTCCTTCCCTTCACCTGGCAAACTTTTTATGCCCATTTTATTTTATTATTGAGGTATAATTTACATACAGTAAAAGACCCAAATCTTAAGTACAATTCACTTTCATAAATAAATTCACCTGATTAAGCCAAATCCCTGTTAAGATACAAAATATTTCTGTCACCCTAGAATGTTCCCTCGTGCCCCTGGTCTGTCAATCCCTGACCCACCCCAGGGGTAACCACCACCTTGCCTTCTATCCGCAGAGCTTGGCTGTGCCTGTCCTGAACTCCGTATCAGGAAATCGTTTGCGTATGTTGTGTTTTGTGTCTGGATTATCTTGCTTAGCCTAAGATTTGTGGCATGAGGTCTGGGTGTCTACAATGAGCTTAAGGATCTGAGTCCCAGACCGAATCCAGCGTTTAACTCCAGGGCTGTTCTGAAAGGGAGGACAAGCCTGAAGAGGTCGCATCTACTGTTTTGCATTTTGAGGACAGTCCTCACGCAAAAGTGCCCCCTTGAACCAGCCACGGACACAAGGTGGGTGGCGTGACAACACGGCGTGCTAGACCTTGCGTTCCAGAATCCAAGCCCCATTTCAGAGATGCCCTTGATGGTCCCCAAACAGAGCAAAACACACAGAACACAATTCACCCCTCACCATGGGATGCCAAGATCAGGCCTTTTGTAGAAGACAGGTGGGGAGGGGCCAGAGGGAGATGCCACACCTTCCACCCCCAATGCTGATGAAGTCACAATGCAGCAAGGCCTGGGTGCTCAGAGCTCCTGCCCAGCGTCTCCACTCCAGCGCCGCTCTCTCCACTCCACCACCGGGTCTCCACTCCACGGTCACGTCTCCACTCCACTGCCTCGTCTGCCCTCCAGCGCCGTGTCTACCCTCCAGCGCCACGTCTCCACCCCACCGCCGCGTCTCCACTCCAGCGCCGCGTCTCCGCTCCAGCGCCGCGTCTACCCTCCAGCCCCGCGTCTCCCCTCCAGCGCCGCGTCTCCCCTCCAGCGCCGCGTCTCCCCTCCAGCGCCGCGTCTCCACTCCAGCCCGCGTCTCCACTCCAGCCCGCAGTCTCCACTCCAGAGCCACGTCTCCACTCCAGCGCGGCGTCTACCCTCCAGCGCGGCGTCTACCCTCCAGCGCGGGGTCTCCACTCCAGCGCGGGGTCTCCACTCCACTGTGGCGTCTGCCCTCCACCGCCGCGTCTCCACTCCACAGCCGCGTCTGCCCTCCAGCGCTGTGTCTGCCCTCCATCGTCGTGTCTACACTCCAGCGCCGAAGTCTCCACCCCACCACCGCATCTCCACTCCAGCACCATGTCTCCACTCCACTGCCGCGTCTCCACTCCAGTGTGGCGTCTCCACTCCACCGCAGCGTCTCCACTCCACCGCCGGGTCTCCACTCCAGCCCGCATCTCCACTCCAGCTCCGCGTCTCCACTCCAGCTCCGCGTCTCCACTCCAGCACCGAGTCTCCACTCCAGCCCGCATCTCCACTCCAGCTCCGCGTCTCCACTCCAGCGCCATGTCTCCACTCCACCGCCTCTCCACTCCAGCGCCGCGTCTCCACTCCACCCCGGCGTCTCCACTCCAGCCCGCATCACTCCAGCGCGGCATCACCACTCTGCTACCGCGTCTCCACTTCAGCCTGTGTCTCCACTCCAGCGCGGCATCTCCACTCTGCTACAGCGTCTCCACTCTGCTACCACGTCTCCACTCCAGCGCCACGTTTCCACTCCAGCGCCATGTCTCCACTCCATCGCAAAGTCTGCACTTCCCAGGAGTGCTTACTTCTGCTCCAAACCCTTGCCCTGTGCCTGACTCCACCCCAGGCTCCCACCTACAGAGCAGCAGAGTCACTGAGGGCCACGCTGGGTCATAAACTTGTCCCTGTCACTCCTGGCTGTGTGACCTCAGACAATGCACTTAACCTTTCTGGGCCTCTGTTTTCATCTTCTATGAAATGGGCAGCTAGTGGTGTGTCTTAGGGCTGCCGTGAGGATGAAGGAAATTGCATCCACAGCATCTGCTCTGGGCACCGTCCCAGCCAGCGATTGCCTCGCCGTTAGCTCATTCCTTCCTGCGGAGGTCCCTTCTCCCCATTTAGATGGATCCCCCCATTCTCCCCCTCCGTGCTCCACTGTTTTCCCTCCATCCTTTTTCTTTTCCCCCATTGTGAATGCCACCTCGATAACGTGAATAGCTCACTTTACAACCACCCTGTGTATCCTGTGTGTGTTTTCATGTTCTGTCATGTTCCCAGCCGACCACCAGCCCCAAATGGGCCAGAGGTCACCCCCTGTTTTGGTTTGATGTTGCTTGGAACTTAGCAGACCCTCCATGGAAGTTTGTTGAGTGAGGCCGGGTGCAGTGGCTCACACCTATGTGCCCAGCCTGGGCAACATAGCAAGACCTCATCTTTTACTAAATAAACAAATAAATAAAATTTTTTAAAAGAAGGTTTGTTGAGTGAATGAATGACCTGCACTGCTACTTGGCCCCATGGCCGGGGCAGCTCACCCCAGCGCTGTAGCCGCTCATCCCCATCTTGGGGATGGAAGGGTTCAAGCTGCCAGCTGGGCCTCTGAGGCCCTCGTGGACTCAGGCCCTCATCTCCCTACCCCGCCGACCACCCCTATCCTTGCTCAGGCCTCCCTGCATGTGAGTGCCTGAGGAGGGGGGCTCCCAGCGTGGGGTCTCCCCATGCCATTCACTCTCGACAGGACCACCAGAATCATCCATCCAAATCGCAGGTGACAGCTGCATGCCTCTGCCTGTGGGTCCTCGGCGGCCCTACACAACACTGACTTTGCCATGGCCCAGGCTGTCAACGCCCAGCTGCATATCCGGCCACTGTCCTGTGCCCCTGGGACCTTGCTGTTTTTAGCATCAGGGAGGGTCTCACAAACACCCCACCTGCCCTGCGGAGGGCTCCATCCTCTTCCTACAGGATCTTAGGAGGACCCAGGCCACTGAGATGGGGGTGTTCACTTGGGCGGCTGGGCCTGGGTCCACTGTCCTCACAGGGAGTCAGGAGCCGTCATTGCCCACCACGTGGGCCCGGGTGCTGGCTGAGGCTGAAGTGACCCCCGAGAGGCTGACACTGCACGCTCCATGCGACGCCACCCCCTCGAGGACCACTCCTCCCCAGTCGCCCCACCCCCACCCAGCACAGGGTGGCGCTCTGCACGGGTCCTTCCTGCTCAGGCTGGGAGTGGGTCTTCCCCTTTCCCTTGCTTCTCTTTTCCACCATTGCTAGGAACTGTGTGCCCTACAAACCTCAGGACCTTCTCTCTTAATAGTCCAGAGACAATCTGGGGGAGTCAGAAAGTGTGAAAACAGGGCTGAGTACTTCATGCCATTCTCTCACTACCCCCACCAGAGACACCCCGGGCCCCACGCCTCCAGCTGTGCACATGCTCTTCCCACACTCCTTCTGGCCAGTTGGCGAACCGCTATTCAATGTTCAAAACCCAGCTCCCACATCACCTCCTCAAGGAGGCCAGCTCCTCTCACCTCTCTGTGCTCTCCTGAGTTGCGGCAGCCTGGTCAACACGGTGAAACGCCATCTCTACTAAAAATACAAAAATTAGCCGGGTATGGTGGCGCGTGCCTGTAATCCCAGCTACTCAGGAGGCTGAGGCAAGAGAATCACTTGAACCTGGGAGGCGGAGATTGCAATGAACCGAGATTGCACCACTGCACTGCAGCCTTGGCAACAGAGCAAGACTCTGTCTCAAAAAATAAAAAATATAATATAATATAATATAATATAATATAATATAATATAAATAAAATAATAAAATAAATAAAAGAAACAACACACCGAGACAGGAGGCCATGCATACCCGCTTCATTCCCTCCCCGGGAGCATCATGTGGTTCTCTGCACCTACCTGGCCCTCTCCCACCGATGGACATCTCCTCTCTGGTCCACTGAGTGCCCTGCTCTGCTGCCCTGCCCTGGGCTGCCCACCGTGAGGCTGCCACTAAACTCCCCTTGGCCAGCCCAGGGAGCTTCCCTGCTAGCATTGCCTCTGGTTCATCCCAGCTAAGGCCCCAGGCCTAAGGACGACCCTGACAAAGAGAAAGGAGAAAGTGCAAGGCAGCGCAGCCCACAGAAGCCTCCAGAAGGGCTGTATGAAGCAGGAGAGAGGGCGGTGGAGAAAGCAGGGGCGTTGCTGTCAGATGAGGGGGTGCTCCAGCCTTGCCTGAGCCATCTCAGAGCACTGGTCAAGTGTCCGTGCTCACAGATCAGGCATCCTGGTACTTGAATCCCGGCCTTGCCACTTCCTGGCTGTGTGATCCTGAGAAAGTGACTTAGCCTCTCTGACCCTCCACTGCTGCATTTGCAATGTAGGGACAGTGGTCCTACCTACCTCATGGGGTGACTTATATCAGACACGCCCGCAATAATGTCTGCACGTAGTGAGTGGTTCTTGAGGTCAGCTACTGTCATGATTGTTATTTTTCTCCAGGGCACAGTCATGCCTGACTGGAGCAGCTTGGACCACTGTGCTTAGGAGCAGGGACTGTGGTAAAACCAGCTGATAGCCACTCAGTTCTCAGAGCAACCATTCCACCAGGAGATTCGATGCCGCTGCCCTTCCTCACTCTGGCTCCCTCCTTCCTACAGACTTTTGGAAGTGCTTCCACTGTGTGGGGACCCTGGGTATGCAGAGATGAATCAGGCTGGTAGAGGCTGGCTGGGGAGGACGGGCGGGGAAGGACGGCTGAGGCTGACAAAGAGAGTGACAGGAGGGAGCGCCAATCACTCGGAATACCCAGAAGCCTCCAGGAAGACATCAGGGTCAAGCTGAGTCATGAGGCTGAGAAGGTTGGCCTGGTGCACAGGAGGGTCGGGACTCAGGTGGGGAAAATGAGGGCAGGTGCAAAGGTGACCGAGGCACGTCCTGGCTGACCTTTGGGCTCCAGGACTGGTTGCCAGGGTTCAAATCTCTGCTCTGCCACTCGCTAGATGTGCAGCCCTGGACACCTGACTTCTCTCCATGCCTCAGTGTCCCATACGTAATTGGGGATGACAGCAACACTGTTTGCCACACAGGGCTGTTGAGGGAGTTGGAAGAGGAATGTGTGTGCAGCGTTTTAAGCAGCGCCCGTGTGCCGAAAGCGCTGTGCAAATGTTACTTAAGGTTAATGCCATGTGACTCATCGGAGAATGCTCTCATCTCTTTAGGCTTTTTTACCTCCCGCTCTCTGCAGTGGAGAGCAGCTTGAGGAATTAACAGTGTGAATGCAAATTCTTGACAGGCAAACAGGTTTCCAATCCCGCTGCTGACGACCTTCTCACTGGCATTGAAAAAGAGCGTTTTCGGCTCCCTGCTCAGACGCTGGCGGCTTCTGGGTGACAAGTGGCTGTCAGACGCTTTTAAGAAGCCTTGGGTTTTAGCAGGTCAAGGTATCGACCGCACCAGGTCTGGGATAATTGGGTCCTTCAAAAAGGCCTCCAAGAGGGACATGGATCAAACCTTCTCCAACTTTGAGTCCAATGGCTGCAGACACAGGTGTCGGTGGTAGTTCCTCAGCCACGGACTCTCCTGCCAGCCCCAGGAATCTCTAGCATCTCGGGGCCCAGGATGTCCCACCCCAGAAACAGGTGATGTTGCTGCCAGGGATTCCATCGCCTGGAGCGGAGGATGCCAGGGGCTCGGCTACCTCCCCACACCCCTGGAGGAGCGGGCAGGCCCCAGGGCTATTGGAGGGACTCTCCCTGCGCCCGCCTCCGGCTGTTGAGCTAATAAACAGCTGTTGCCTCCTTGCATCCCAGATGGATCCTGGCACCACATACACCCAGAGATTTCTGCTAATTAAAGTCAGGTTTTGATATTTGAGGCATTTTGCTGCGACAGGAGCTCATGCTCTGCGGGAGAACTGAAGCGTCAGGTTCTTCCTAAGCTCGACCCCAGACAGCTGGGCCTTATGAAGGCAGACATCCTAATGCTTTTGTTTATTTATTGGATGCATTTGTACTCTTCCCCACATTTCAGAGAGGGTTGGAATTAGCCTTAAGAACAAGTTTGTCTTGATATGGGGGAAAAAAAAAACCCACACGGCTTTTGGAGTCAGAAAGGACTAGTATGAATCCTTTGTATCACTTTTTAGCTGTGTGTCCTTGGACAAGTCTCCTCACCCCTCTAAGCCTGTTTCCTCACCTGCAAGATGGCCACATACAGTGCCTCTGTTGCTGGGCTCTACTGAAGATACCATGAGATCACGAGATGAAATACCATTGCTGCTTCATAGATGTTTCTAAAATAGGCTTGTTTAAAATGCTAGCCAGGTGTGGTGGCTCACGCCTGTAATCCTAGCACTTTGGGAGGTTGAGATGGGTGGATTGCTTGAGGTCAGGAGTTCGAGACCAGCCTGGCCAATATGGAGAAACCCCATCTCTACTAAAAATACAAAAATTAGCTGGACGTGGTGGCAGGTGCCCATAATCCCAGCTACTTGGGAGGCTGAGGCAGGAGAATCGCTTGAACCTGGGAGGCGAAGGTTGCAGTGAGCCAAGATTGCACCACTGCATCCCAGCCTGGGTGACAGAGTGAGACTCTGTCTCAAATAAATAAATACATAAAAAATAAATAAAATGGTTCACTGAATAAGAACAGAAAAGTTAAGTAAAGGAAGGAAGAGGCAGGGTATGCCTACTCTTGCACAGCAGGGGCGGGGGTGGGGTTGCGGCTGTGCCCCTGCCCCAGGCCTGTCCCTCTCCACCTGATGTTCTGTGTGAACTGCCCAGGTCCTGCCACCTCCTGCCCTTGGACAGAGATGACCTATTCGGGTCTGGGCTGAGACACAGAAATCAAGGACCAGGGTGACTGAGGCACAGAACCTGTCACCCAGAGAGAAACTGCTTCTCCTGCACAGGGATGGATGGGGTAGAGAGAATGAAGCCAGAGGTGTGGAGTGGAAATCCCAGGAAACCTCCAGCCCAGCAGCTCTGCTTTGAGCCATTCTTAGGCTTTCCCAAGCTTCTGCATTATCCTGATAATAAGCCCCCCAACTTTGTGTAAGTCTGAGTCTTGGAATCAAGAGGTACCAACACAAAGGGAGTACATCACACTGAACAGAGCTGCTGGGAAGACAGTCAAGCCTGGCTCCAAGAATGGGCCATGGGGGCAGGTTCTTGGTCCTGGAGAGAAGAAAAGATCACGGGGGCTTCTCAGAGAGGCAGAGCTTTTCCCAGCCTGAATGTAAGACTGTGGCCTCGGCCGGGCATGGTGGCTCACACCTGTAATCCCAGCACTTTGGAAGGCCAAGGCAGGCGGATCACAAGGTCAGGAGATTGAGACCATCCTGACATGGTGAAACCCCATCTCTACTGAAAATACAAAAAAAAATAGCTGGACGTGGTGGCGGGTGCCTGTAGTCCCAGCTACTCGAGAGGCTGAGGCAGGAGAAAGGCGTGAACCCAGGAGGTGGAGCTTGCAGTGAGCCGAGATCGCACCACTGCACTCCAGCCTGGGTGACAGAGTGAGACTGTCTCAAAAAAAAAAAAAAAAAAAAAGGACTGTGGCCTCATGTGGAACTTTCTGCGGGGGTCCTGGTGAATGATCCAGATGCAGTGCCCAACCCCGTCACTGTGGCAAAAGTCAGGGCCACCTTATGGCCATGTCTGGACGTGAGACTCCCCAAAAACTGAGGGTGGGATGTAGACTCGTTAAGATGTGCCTGGAAAAGCTGCCATTTCCAAAGGCCAGATGGCCACCCCCAGGCCACGGTCACAGTAGGGGGTAGCAAACCCACCGGCCAGGCAATGGTGGTGATAGAGTGAGGGTACGGGCTGGTGAGGCGCTGGTGGGATGAAGCTGGCTGTGTGGGGTTATCATGGGAAGGTGCAGTTTGGCACCTAAACTTAATCATGCTATTCTCCTGCCTGAACACTCTGTGGCTCCCACTGCTCTTAGGATGAGACTCCAGCTCCTTGTTCCTCCAGCTGCCTACTCACCCCGCCCTGTGCCATTCCCCTGCCTTGCTCTCTGGCCCTCAGGCCTACAGCTTACTTGCTGGTCTCTGGATGTGCTGAGATCTTCTCCTCTTGTTCCCAGCGCCCAGGATACTTGTTACCCACTACTTCCTCCTGACTGGGCCTACCTGGTCCCACAAGGACAGCTCTTTCTAGACGCCCTGGCTAAGTGAAGGCTGGATCCTTCATTTCTCTTTGCAACCCCTGTTGTTTCAGAGCACACATCACAGCTGCCATCACAGATGTGCCCGTCTGGCTCCTCGTCTATGATTTTTTTCCTGCCCCTAGCATTTGTGCCCTGTGTGTGCAAGCACTGTCTAGTGAACCACTGTATACCCAGTGTCTGGCACATAGCATGTGACCCGTACATGTTTGCCTATTAAGAGAAAAGATGGCAATAACTAGAGGACGTGGGGACATTTGATTCGTGTGTATCTTTTTTTCTTTTTTTTTTTTTTTTTTTTTTTGAGACAGGGTCTCACTTTGTTGCCCAGGCTGGTCTCGAACTCCTGGGCTCAAGCAATCTGCCGCCCTCAGCCTCCCAAAGTAGTGGGACTATAGGCATGAGCTACCACGAGCAGCCATGTCTCTTTAAAAAATATTTATTATTGTTTAATTTTTCACGCCCCTTGCTGCAGAGTTGTGTATATGTGTCTGTGTTTATGGACACATTTCTTCTAAAACATATTGAAGTATAATATGTATCTAGAAAAGTGCACCAATTCTAAGTGTGCAGCTGGGTGAATTGTCAGTGGTTACAGACCCGTGTATCCAGCACCCAGATCTGGATACAATGTTATCAGCACCTCAAAAACCGCCTCCCGGCATGGTGGCTCATGCCTATAGTCCCAGTACTTTGGGAGGTCGAGGAGGGGGGATTGCTTGAGCCCAGGAGTTCGAGACCAGCCTGGGCAACCAAGTGAGACCCTTATCTCTACAAAAAATACCAAAAAAACTGGCCAGGTGTGGTGGTGCACACCTGTAGTCCCAGCTACTGGGCAGGCTGAGGTGGGAGATTCGCTTGAGCCTGGGGAGGGGGGGTGGAGGCTGCAGTGAGCTAAGATCGCGCCACTGCACTCCAGCCTGGGTGACAGAGTGAGACCCCTGTCTCTGAAACCAAAACCAACACCAAAACCGAACTAACCAAACCAAACAAACAAAAAACCTCCTCCATGCCCCTTCTAGTCTCTGCTCCTCTCTAATCATCACAGCCTCTGTCCTGTAGATGAAATAAATAGTGGCGGGATTAGAAACCGGCTCAGCCATTTTGAAAACCACTTGGTAATATCTACTAAGCTGAACCTGAGCCCCGCAGTGACCCGGCCATCCCGCTCTGAGGGATGTTTGCAGAGGGCGGAAATGCACGCAGCTGCTCACTGCAGGGGCACACACACCCACTAGGGTGTTCATGACCGTTTCAGACTAGAAGCCCACCCGTACGCCCATCACAGCGGGTGGAGAAGAGCACTTGGGAGAGCCATACACTGAAATACTTCACAGCAACAAGAACGCAAGTGCCACAGACATAGGCAGCAGCGACGATGACTCTCTCAGTGTTGAGTGGAAAACACCAGACAGAAAAGATAACCCATTCCAAGATGACATTTATATGTGAGGCCAGAACAGACAAAACAACCCAACAGGGCTATGTTTGGGAGGATATTTACTTTCCTTCTTTTCCCTTTCCTTGTCTTCCCTTCTCTTTCTCCCTCTCTTCTCTCCCTCCCTCCTTTTCTTCCTTCCAAATTTGGGATCCCTATCCCTCTCTGTAAACACACACACACACAGACACAGATACACACAAACACACAAACACAGACACACACGCACAGACATGCACAGACACACGGACATACACACAGACACACATGCACAGACACACACAGACACAGGCATACACACAGACACACGCACAGACACACACACAGACACAGGCATACACACAGACACACAGATACACACAGACACACACACAGACACACGCACACGCACACACAGACACAAGCACACAGACACACGCACACACACACACAAGCACGCACACACACACACACACACACACACACAGAAACAGAGCTTCTCCTCTACATCAAGAAATAATAGGCTGGGCGCAGTGGCTCACGCCTGTAATCCCAGTACTTTGGGAGGCTGAGGCAGGTGGATTACGAGGTCAAGAGATCGAGACCATTCTGGCCAACATGGTGAAACCCCGTCTCTACTAAAAATACAAAAATTAGCTGGGTGTGGTGGTACGCACCTGTGGTCCCAGCTGCTCGGGAGGCTGAGGCAGGAGAATTGCTTGAATCTGGGAGGTGGAGGTTGCCGTGAGCTGAGATCACACCACTGCACTCCAGCCTGGTGACAGAGTAAGACTCTGTCTCAAAAATAAAAGAAAAGAAAAAGAAGTAATACCCTTTAAAATAATGGCCACCATGGATGCATGAAGGCTTGCAAGTGTTTTATATGTGGATGCTTTGGAAAGTCCATGACCTTTTTCAGAAATCATCATGAGTTCAAGGTCAATATCAGATGTCTCCTCCTGAGTCTACCATGCCCCTGGGCACTGCCTCTGAGCTCTCAGCCCCTGCCCTTCTTCCCTCTGTCCACACTGTGTGCTCATCACCTGTCGTCACCTCCATCTCCTCCACCATCAAAGCCAACAAAGGTTGAGGAAAGTCAGTGCCAAGTCCTAAGGCTTGAGGTCTGCAAGGGGTCAAGGCCAAGTAGTAGGTTTAACTTTGCTTAGCATCCTTGGAGTACGGCACAGAGCAGACACAACTATTTGAGGGACAGGTGGGTAGGTGGGTGGGTGAGTGGATGGATGGATAGATGGATGGACGGATGGATGAGTAGGTGGACAGTGGATGGATGAATGGGTAGGTGGATGGATGGATAAGTTAATGGATGGGTGGGTAGGTGGGTGGGTGGATGGATGGATGGATGGATGGACGGACGGATGCACAGATGGACAGACAAACGGATGGGTAGGTGGATGGATCGATGGGTAGGTGGATGGATCGATGGGTAGGTGGATGGATAGGGTGGATGGGTGGGTGAGTGTGTGGATGGATGGATGGATGGATGGATGGATGGATGGATGGATGGATGGATGGATGGGTGAATGGGTCGGTAGATGGATGGATGGGTAGGTGGATAGATCTATAGGTAGGTGGATGGGTGGGTAGGTGGATGGGTGGGTAGATGGATGGATGGATGGGTGGATGAGTGGGTAGGTGGGTGGGTGGGTGGATGGACGGATGGATGGATGGATGGTGGATGGGAGGATGGGTGAGTGAATTGATGGGTGGGCATATAGATGGATGAATGGATAGAAGGAAGGAGTAGAACTGACATCCTGTGCTTTAATATGCCAACAGCCCGCAAGTTGTCAGCCTGCCATCTACACAAGCCCCTTCTCACTATTTAACTTCCTAATAAAGACAGTGATGAAATCAGGCTGCTTCCTCACACGATGCAACTGTTTCTTATTAAAATCTAAAGTGTGTTAATCTTCTACCCTCCCAGCCTCAAAAATAGACTTTCTCCATCTGCGGAGGGGGCAATCCCCCTTCTGGCTGAGTCACACTCCCTCTTTGACATCCTGTGACTTAACTATCAAGATGTAAGGCCAGTCACGATGAACATAGCTTATGTAAGATAACAGGGGACTGGAAGACGGAAATGATAATTGGTTAATATGGGGGTTGGGCGTGGTGGCTCATGCCTGTAATCCCAGCACTTTGATAGGCTGAGGCAGGTGATCCTGAGGTCAGGAGTTCAAGACCAGCCCGGCCAACATGGTGGAACCCCGTCTCTACTAAAAATACAAAAATTAGCCGGGCATGGTGGCAGGTGCCTGTAATCCCAGCTACTCAAGAGGCTGAGAAAGGAGAATCACTTGAACCCGGGAGGCAGAAGTTGCAGTGAGCCATGATCACACCACTGCACTCCAGTCTGGGAAATAAGAGCAAAATTCTGTCTAAAAAATAATAATAATAATAATTGGTTAATTGATTGAAAAGGTTAGTAACAACAGCATAAGTAAGTACTCCTAACTGACCCTCTTCCCTTCCACCGCCGCTCACATGGCTGTGCCTGGCATGTACAGCCTCCTCTCCTGTATTCATCCTGTATTTCCTCTGCCCAAAGCAAGCACAGCAGCTGGGTTCCTTGCCTAGCATGGTGACTACACCTTTGGGGATCCCTGGCGTCACTACTGTCATTGTTTTGGGGCGCCACAAACCACGCCCACAGAATACGGCAAACTTAACGAAGGAATGTTGTGTTTGCTCTAAGGGTTCCGCCAAGCCATCTTTCCCTCGTCTCTCTTCCTCTCCTCCAGCCTCTTTATTCCCTGGGACACGGTAATATTAAAAATAGGCCAATTATAACCTTACAATGGCCTTTAAGTGTTCAATGAAAGGAAGAGTCCATGTCCCTCCCTTTAAATCAAAAGCTAGAAATGGCTAAGCTTGGTGAGGAAGGCATGCGAAAAGCTGAGACAGGTCAAAAGCTGGGGCTCTTGAACCAGTCAGCCACGTTGTGAATGCAAAGAAAAAGTATCACTCTGTCGCCCAGGCTGGAGTGCAGTGGCACCATCTCAGCTCACTGCAACCTCCGCTTCCCAGGTTCAAATGAGTCTCCTGCCTCTGCCTCCCAAGTAGCTGGGATTACAGGCACGTGCCACCATGCCCGGCTAATTTTTGCATTTTTAGTAGAGATGGGGTTTCACCATGTTGGCCAGATTGGTCTCGAATTCCTGACCTCAGGTGATTCACCTGCCTCAGCCTCCCAAAGTGCTGGGATTACAGGAGTGAGCCACCACACCTGGCCAAGAAAAAGTTATTGAAGGAAATTAAAAGTGCTACTCCAAGGTGGGCACAGTGGCGCACGCCTATAATCCTAGCACTTTGGAAGGACGAGGCGAGTGGATCACCTGAAGTCAGGCGTATGAAACCAGCCTGGCCAACGTGGTGAAACACTGTCTCTACTAAAAACACAAAAATTAGCCGGGCCTGGTGGCACGTGCCTGTAATCCCAGCTACCAAGGAGGATGAGGCAGGAGAATCACTGGAACCCAGGAAGCAGAGGCTGCAGTGAGCTGAGATTGCACCACTGCACTCAAGCCGGGTTGATGCAGTGAGACTCCTCTCAAAAAAAAAGTGCTACTCCAGTGAGCACAGAATGCTAAGAAATTGAAACAGCCTTCTTGCTGATGTGAAGTTTGAGTGATGTGGATGGCAGATCCTACCAGCCACAACATGTTAAGGAAAGGGGCCACTTCCATAATGTAAAAGTGCAAGAAGCAGCAAGTGCTGATGAAGAAGCTGCAGCAGGTTCTCCAGAAGATCCAGCTGAGATCATTGATGCAGGTGGCTACACTAAACAACTGATTTCCAATGTAAATAATATAGCCTTCTATTGGAAGAAAATGCCATCTAGTGTATAGCTAGAGAGGAGAAGTCAATGCCTAGCTTTGAAGCTTCAGAGGACAGATTGACTCTCTTGTGAGGGGCTAGTGAAGCTGGTGACTTTAAGTAGAAGCCAATGTCAACTTGCGATTCTGAAAAGCTTGAAAATCCTAGGAGCCTTTAGAATGATGCTATACCAACCGGGTGCGGTGGCTCACACCTGTAATTCCAGCACTTTGGGAGGCTGAGGTGGGCGGATCACTTGAGGTCAGGAGTTCAAGACCAGCTTAGCCAACACGGTGAAACTCCATCTCTACTAAAAATACAAAAATAGCCAGGTATGGTGGCAGGGACCTGTAGTACCAGCTACTCAGGAGGCTGAGGCAGGAGAATTGCTTAAACCTGGGAGGCAGAGGTTGCAGTGAGCCAAGATCATACCATTGCACTCCAGCCTGGGCAACAGAGCGAGACTCTGTCTCAAAACAAAAAAGAAAGAGAAAGAGAGTCTTGCTTTTTCCCAATCATTCTAATTTAGATACGAGGTGTTGTGAATTTAACTGCATTCTTAAACTGCATTCACCTGCAAGATTAGACTTTGGGACTGGTTTTCAAAATCTCTCAATCCTGTGGCTACAAGAGATGAGGATGTCTTTCCAGGAAGTCAGAGACACACTCGTCTTCCCAACCTGGACCTTGTGCTGGGAATTTACAATCCTGAGCTATCATTTCCTTCTCCAAATTCCCCAAAACACTTACATGTCGCCAGCCAGACCCACTGTCCGTTTATTCCTCATGGCCACTAAAAACATTCTCAGCTGCAGATTCTCAGTCACTCAAAGCCTGGCCTCTATAGGCACTTGGTCTGGGAGACCCTGGGTGATGATTTAAGTAGTTGCTTTGCCAACACATGCCATGGATGACAAATCTCCTAATTACCTCTGGCCATGGGGTTGTTAATGCCTTTAAATCTAGTCAAACCAGAAAATCAATTCTAGATTGCTATGCATATGTTTCTGTTCCCTGGAAACACTTCCAAAGATGCCAAAAATTCTATCAGACAGTGATTGGTTAGGAGCAGAGCTAGTATGGATGTCATTGCAGAAATTAGACCTTGCGGCCAGGTATGGTGGCTCATACCTGTAATCCCAGCACTTTGGGAGGCCAAGGAGGGTGGATCACTTGAGGCCAGGAGTTCGAGACCAGCCTGGCCAAAATAGTGAAACCCCGTCTCTGCTGAAAGTACAAAAAATTAGCCAGGCATGGTGGTGAGCACCTGTAGTCGCAGCTACTGGGGAGGCTGAGGCGGGAGAACGGCTTGAAGCTGGGAGGCAGAGGTTGCAGTGAGCCAAGATCGTGCCACTGCACTGTAGCCTGGGTGACAGAGTGAGACTCCATTTAAGAAAGAAAAAAAAGAAGAAGGAAGATAGGAAGGAAAGGAAGGAAGGGAGGAAGGAAGGGAGGGAGGGAGGAAGGAAGGAAGGGAGGGAGGGAGGGAGGGAGGAAGGAGAGAGAGAAAGGAAGGAGAAAGAGAAAGAAAAAAGAGAAAGAAGAGAGAAAGAGAAAGAAAGAAAGAAAAGAAAGAAAGGAAGAAAGGAAGAAAGAAAGAAGAAAGAAAGAAAGGAAAGAAAGAAAGGAAGGAAGGAAGGAAGGAAGGAAGGAAGGAAGGAAGGAAGGAAGGAAGGAAGGAAGGAAGGAAGGAAGGAAAGAAGGAAAGAAAGAAAGAAAGAAAGAAAGAAAGAAAGAAAGAAAGAAAGAAAGAAAGAAAGAACAGAAAAGAAATAAATTAGACCTTGCACAATAGTGGGAGGGGTTGGAAAAGGGAAGGTCCAGATGGACAGAGGGTCACTAGCCACCTGTTGTCCACACAGGTGGACAAGTCAGGCTTGCAGGAAAACCCTGAAGCCAAGTGTATCCAGCCATAGATGTGAGAACAAGCCGGAGGGGTTTTAGGGAGGGTCTGGGAGAAGCCATTGCCTCTGAGACAGGCCTGGGGCTGCAGGTGGTCAGTGGGGCTGGCAGGAAGAAGAGTGTGGGTGCAGAAGACTGAAAATAAACTGGAACCCACTGGGCACTTCCACAAAACCCTGTCATCGATCAGAGACTTTCAGGAATTAATTAATGGCTACTACACCCCGTCTGCTGCTCAAGTCCTGCAAATTAGCTTCTTGGCCAAACTTCATGGACAAAGGAATTTTGTTCACAACAGTAATTTTCAGCACACTGGGTGTAGAAATCTCCTGGAATTGCTCCACGGTTTTCTCACTCCCAAAATTGCTATTGAAAAGTTAGAAGATATTCTTTTCCCCCATCCTCTGTATACAGCTCCTCCTCCACATCCCCCAGCTTCATTTCTCTGTCCCTAGCATCATGAAATGTCAGGGTCATCTGTTTGGTCTTGGTTGATTTTCATCTATTTTTCTGGGCAATCAGTGGTCCTGCAGGTAGAAAATGTTTTCATTGTTTCCTTGATAAATGCTTCCCTCTGCCTTTCTGTTCTCTCCTTGTGGAACTTCTGGGCTTTCCTCTCATTTTCTTACCTTTTCTCTTCTATTTTCTCTGGGTCTTTTTTTTTCTTCTTCTTCTTTTGTCACCAGGCTGGAGTGTAGCGGTGCAGTCTCAGCTCACCGCAACCTCTGCCTCCTGGGTTCAAGCGATTCTCCTGCCTCACCCTCCCGAGTAGCTGGAACTTACAGGTGGGCACCACCATGCCTAGCTAATTTTTGTATTTTTAGTAGAGACGGGGTTTCACCGTGTTGGACAGGATAGTCTCGATCTCTTGATCTCATGATCGGCCCACCTCCGCCTCCCAAAGTGCTGGGCCTGAGCCACCGCCCCTGGCCCTCTGTGTCTTCTTTGTTCTGCTTTCTACCATAGTGGATCATATTGAGTTTCCAACTTTTCTATCGAGTTTTTCATTTCTGTAATATTTTTATTTTCTAAGCACTCCTGTTCTGTTTTATGGCTGCTTGTTCTGACAGAAGGATGTCTTATTCCTCTGAGCAGATCAGTGATGGTATTTTTAACTTTTTCTTTTCTTTCCATAGTGTCATTTCCTCCAAGTTGCTTCTTGCTGATAGTTTATTTTGGTCACATCTTTCATCTGGTGACCCTGGGTTGCTGCTCATATTTGACTGTGCAGCTCTAACAGAGCTGGTTTTGAGTGGCTGCCCTCAGCCACGACAGTACTGCACTTGCCCTGCTACCGTTAATCATTATAAAACTGGAGGGGGGGGAATAGATGAAACATTGTTTTCAGATCTCAACATTCAACACTCAGTTACTGTCATTCATTACAAAATGAATCAACATCCAAAAAATAAAGGTGACCGCCCATATGACCAGCTCCACAGATGCAGAAAAAGCGTTTGATAAAATTCAACAGTCGTTTGTCAGAAAAAAGCTTTAGCAAACTAGGAAAAAGTTTGAAAAGATACTTCCTCAACCTGATTAAAGGCAAACAAAGCAAAACAAAATTCTATAGTTAGCCTCACACATCACGGTGAAGAACAAATGCTTCCTTCCGAAGAGTCAAGCAAGGCAGGGATGTGAGCTCTCTGTTCAGCATTAGACCGGAGGGCCTGCCCAGGAAAACTCAACAGGAAAAAAATATATTTTTTAAGATTACAGAATGGAAAGAAAGAGATAGACCTGCCTTTATTCACAGATAATATTATATATGTTGGAAAAGCTAAGGGATTTTTAAACTGCTTTACTAGTAAGCAAATTTAGCAGGTCACAGGATAGAAAGGCAATAGAGAAAGACAAATTTCAATACACTGTAATGACTGATACTAAAAGTAATACCTTTGCAATACCATAAAAAACGTCAAATACTTGGGAATACATTTAATAAAATATTTGTAAAACCTCTACATTAAAGGCTATAAAACAATGTGTTCTGGCCGGGCGCGGTGGCTCATACCTATAATCCTATTACTTTGGGAGGTGAGGACAGCGGATCACCTGAGGTCAGGAGTTTGAGACCAGCCTGGCCAACATGATGAAACCCCATCTCTACTAATAAAAAAAATACAAAAATTAGCAGGGTGTGGTGGTGCATGCCTGTAATCCCAGCTACCTAGGAGGATGAGGTAGGAGAATAGCTGGAACCCAGGAGGTGGAGGCTGCAGTGAGCCGAGATCGCGCCACTGCACTCCAGCCTGGGCAACGGAACCAGGCTCTATCTCTAATAATAAAAATAACAATAATAATAAATAATGTGTACTGAGATAAAATAAAGATGAAATAAGCAAATGGGGAGATATAGTATGGTCACTGATTGGAAGACTTAATATTTATAAGATAGCAATTTGCCCCAAATTTATCTAATGATTCAATGCAATCCCAATCAAAATCTCGACAAACCACTCTATAGTGGCAAAAAGCAAATCAGTGACTGCCTAGGGGCCAGGGTGGGTTGGGGGTTAAGGAAACAGAAGAGTCAGAAGAAAACTCGTGGGCTGAAGCTCATGTCCATTGTCTTGATTGTGATGATGGCTCACACAGGAACACACGTTTCATAACTTACTAAACTGTGTACTTTAAATGTGTGTCATTTATTGTATGTCGATTATACCAAACAGTCTCACTCTGTCACCCAGGCTGGAGTGCAGTGGAGCAGTCTCAGTTCACTGCAACCTCTGTCTCCCAGGTTCAAGCAATCCTCCTGCCTCAGCCTTCTGAGTTGCTGGGATTACAGGCACATGCCACCATGCCCAGCTACTTTTTTTGTATTTTTGGTAGAGACAGGGTTTCGCCATATTGCCCAGGCAGGTCTTGAACTCCTGACCTCAAGTGATCCACCCACTTCGGCCTCCCAAAGTGCTGGATTACAGGCAGGAGCCACCGCGCCCAGCCCTAGCAGTCATTTTTAAAGTTGAAAGTTGATTCTTTTTTAAATAAAGAAAAGAGGTTTAATTGGCTCACAGTTCTGCAGGCTATACAAGGATGGCCCCAACATCTGCTCAGCTTCTGTCAAGGACCTCTGGAACTTTGCAATCATAGCGGAAGGCGAAGGAGAGGCAGGCACCTCCCATGACAAGAGCAGAGCAAAAGAGATGGGGAAGCAGCACCACACACTTTTAAACAAGCAGGTCTCATGAGTACACACTCACCATCCGGAGGACACCACCAAGCCATAACAGATCCGCTCCCATGATCCAATCACCTCCCACCAGGCCCCACCTGCAACATTGGAGGTAATCAACGTGAGATTTGGGTGGGGACAAATATCCAAACTACATCATTCTGCCCCTGGCCCCCCCCACCAAATCTCATGTCCTTCTCACATTGCAAAATACAATCACACCTTCCTAATAGTCCCCTGAAATCTTAACTCATTCCAGCATTAACTCAGAAGCCGTAGGTCCGATCTAAAGTCTCATCTGAGACCTACTCCTCAGTACAGTTTCTGTGTTAGACCACTCATGCATTGCTATGAGGAAGTACAAGAGACTGAATAATTCATAAAGAAAAGAGAATTAATTGGCTCATGGTTCTGCAGGCTGTACAACCATGGCTTCAACATCTGCTTGGTTTCCATGAGCGCCTCCGGAACCTTACAATCATCACAGTTGATTCCAAAATGTAAGCAGAAATTGGAAAACCTTGAACTGCCAATAAAAAGTCTTCAAAAAGAAAAGTAAGATTGGAGGACTTTTACGATATAATTTCAAGACTTGCTATAAAGTTATGATAGTGAAGACAGTACAATAATGGCATAAACATAGACCAATAAAAGCACTAGAACAGAATAAAGGCCAGAAGGAAACTCACATTTATACGGTCTATTGATTTATTTTTACCTTAGGTGCTAAAGCAGGTTAGGGAAAAGAAAAATCTTTTTAACAAATGGTGCCCAAACAACTGACTATACCTATACCTATAACCCCAAGGGGTTACCCTCCATTCTTTAGCTGAGTACTGATCAGTGCATGCATGTGAGGAAGTGACCTCAGATTAGAAAAAGAAACACTGGAACAAAGCTTAAAATCAAGCCTCAGAAGGATCCGACTGTTTCCAAGTAACTGATCTAATGCCCAGAAAATTTTGTAAAAAATATTTAAAGGAATACAGGCTAAATTAATTAATTAATTAAACCACACCCAACAATGAGAGTTCACAATTTCTTGTACCTAATCAAAAATCAGCATCCATGCAAAGAGGTAGAAAAAGACAGGTCACAATATGGGAAAAAATCAGTCAGTAGAAACAGACCCAGAAATGACATCGATGATAGAATTACCAGACGAAGATAGATACTAAAACAACCCTAAGAAATAGACTCTATTTGTTCAAGAAAATAGAGGCAAGCATGCACCTGATAATAACAGACATGAAAGAGTTTTTTAAAAGACCCAAGACAGAGTTTAAGAGATGAAAAACACACAACAAATTAGACAACACGGAAGAAAAGTCGGGTGAATATGGATACGTAAGACTAAGAAGTTATCAAAAAACGTGGGAAAATAAGTGAAAAACAATGAACACAGCATCAAATGACCTATATGCATGTCATTGGAATCTCAGAAAAGAAAAGCGATGGGGAAGAGGGATGGACACAAAAAAAAAAAATTTGGAAAAATAGTGGTCATATTTTTTTCAAATTTAATGAAAACTATCAATCTGTAGATCCAAAAATCTCAGTGAACTCAAGCATAAGAAACATGAAAGAAAACACCAAGGTGCCTCATAATCAAATGTCTGCAAACAGATGTTGTTAAAGGAAAGCATTAAAAGCAGCAAGAGACCAAAAAAAGACACATCACACACAGAAGAACAAAGACAAAGTTTACAGAAAGCTTTTTAGAAGAAACAATAGAGGTCAGAAGATGGGTGACATCATCACTTTGAAGTATTGATGGAGAATTAATTGTCAAGTTTGAACTCTATGTAGAGATAATGTATTTCTAATGAAGACAAGGTAAAGATTTAATTTAACGTAAGAAACTGACAGATTTGATCCCAAGCAGACCAGCGCTGCAAGAAATGCTAAAAGATCTCCTTTGGACAGAAGGAAAACGATGCACATACTAAGCAGAAACCTGAATAAACACCTAAGAATAAAGACCATCAAAAATGCGGATCAGGCTGGGCACGGTGGCTCACACCTGTAATCCCAGCATTTTGAGAGACCACAGCAGGAAGATCACTTGAGCCCAGGAGTTTGAGACCAGCCTGGGCAACATAGGAAGACCTCAGGTGATCTGCCCGCTTTGGCCTCCCAAAGTGCTGGGATTACAGACGTGAGCCACCATGCCCAGCTAAGTTTTTTTCTTTTTTTTTTAAAGGTAAAACTCTATACACTGATTACAGAACATCAACGTTAAACGTAAAGACACACATAGGTTAAGAGTAAAAAGATGGAAAAAGGCTGGGCGTGCTGGCTCATGCCTGTAATCCCAGCACTTTGGGAGGCCAAGGCGGGTAGAAGAGGTCAGGAGTTTAAGACCAGCCTGGCCAACATGGTGAAACCCTGTCTCTACTAAAAATACAAAAAATTAGCCATAGTGGCAGGTGCCTGTAATCCCAGCTACTCAGGAGGCTGAGACAGGAGAATCGCTTGAACCCAGGAGGTGGAGGCTGCAGTGAGCTGAGATCACACCACTGCACTCCAGCCTGGGTGACAAGAGTAAAATTCCATCTCAAAAAATAAATAAATAAATAAATAAAGATGGAAAAATATATGCCTTCTTAAGATTAACCTCAAAAATCTCGAAGTGTGGATATTAATATTGGAAAGGTAGAGTTTACAGAAAATAATATTACCAATAATACAGAAGGTCATTTAATGATGAAGGGGTCCCTGCATCAAGAGACAACTAATTCTAAAGGTTTATGCACTTGTTAACAGAAATTCAAAATGCATATAGCAAAACTGACAGAACTGAAAGAAGGAATAGACATATCTACAGTTGTAACTGGAGATTTCAATACCCCTATTTAATAATATAATGATTAGATAGAAAATTGGTAGAATATAAAAGATTTGAACATTATCAACCACATAACCTAATCAACAAATAAAGCACTCCACCCACAATAGCAGAAAGCACACTGTTTTCAAGTAGCACAAAACGTTTACCAAGATAGACCATTTCCTGTGCCCTAAAGCAAGTCTCAGAAAGTTGGAATGGGTTTAAATCATACAAAGTGTGTTCTCCGATCACAATTGGGTTAAATTAGAAATCAATAATGGGGAGATGCCTGGAAAATGCCCAAATATTTTGAAACTATAAAACACGTTTCTAAATAATTTACTATTTAAAGAAGAAATCACAGTGAAATTATCATTTTTAACTAAACGAAAATGACAACTTGACATATCAAAATCTGTGGGATACAGCTAATGCAGTGCACAGAGGGAAATCTTTTTTATTGGTAAATGCTCCTATTAGAAATGAAGAAAGCTTTCAAATTGACTTAAACTTGCATCTTAAGAAATCAGACAAAGTAGAGCTAAGTAAGTAGAAAAAAGGAATGATGAGAAGCAGAAATTAATGAATTGGAAAACAGAAGAAAAACAAAGAAAATAAATAGAAACAAAGGTTTGTTCTTTTAAGTAAGTTGTTAAAATTAATACACCTGTAGCCAGACTAATCATGACCAAAAGAGAGCAGACACAAGTTTTCAGCATCGTGAATGAGAGAGGAGATACCACTACAGACCCTACAGACATTAAAAGGATAATATGAACATTGTGATGCCAATACGTCACACAACTTAGATAAACTTTCAACAAATTCCTTGAAAGTGTTCATACCACCAAATCTCACTCAAGAAGAAATAGACAACCTAAATAACTTTATACCTAGTAAAGAAATTTAATTTGTAGTGAAAAAAAAAACCTTCCAACAAAGAAAACTCCATGTCCAAATGGCTCCGCTTGTGAATTTTACCAAACATATAAAGAAGAAATAATGCCAGTTCTATACAAACTCTTTCATAAAGTTGAAAATGTTGGAACACACCTCAATTCATTCTGTAAGGCCAGCAATATCCTGATATTAAAACTAGACAAAAATATTACAAGAAAAAAAAAAACTACAAACCAACATCTCTCACAAAAGTTCTTAAACAAATTTTAGCATATCAAATTTAAATTCACACACACACACAGACACACACACACACAGACAGACAGATAGACAGATAGAAAGAATAATGCACCTTGTTAGCATGGGGCTTACCCAAGGAGGGCAAGCTTGGTTTAACATCTGAAAATCAATCAATGTAATTCACCATCTTAAAAGGCTAAATAAGAAAAACATTAGATAGAAGAAGTAAGACGTGGTGTCCAACAGATGAGTAGGGTGATTATAATTAATGTTAATTGATTATACGTTTCACAATAGCTAGAAGGGAGTAATTTGAATGTTCCTAGTGTAAAGAAAAGGTAAATATCCATCCATTGTTATTGCAATTACCCTGATTTGATTATGTAAATGTATCAAATTATCACATGTACCTCAAAAATATGCACAGCTATTATTTATCAATTAATTAGTTAAAAATATTTTCAAAGAACAATATAATCCTCTCAATAGATACAGAAAAGGCATTTGACAAAATCCAACATCCATTCCTGATTTTCCTTTTTTAAACTCAACAAACTAGAGATAGAAGATTACTTTCTCAACCTGAAAAACGGCATCTAAGAAAAATCCACAGTTAATATCATAGTAAATGATGAAAAGCTAAATGCTTCCTCCTTCCCCCTCAAATCAGAAATGAGGCAAGTATGCCTACTCTTACCACTTGTACTTAACATTGTATTGCAGGTGCTTACCAGTGTATTGAAGCACAAAAAAGAAAAAGAAATAAAGGCATCCAGATAGGAAAGGATGTACTAAAACTGTCTTTATTCATAGACAACATGACTGTTTCTGTTGAAAATCTAAACAAATCTACAAAAACCCACAAGAACTAATAAGTGAGTCTGGCAAGGTTTCAGGATACAAAATCTATATATAAAAATTAATTGTTTTCTATATACCAGCAGTGAACCATCAGAAATCGAAATTTTAGAAAATAACCATTTAACATAGCATAACATGAACTATTGAGGATATAAACAAAAATTGTTTACTGGAAACTATGGAACATTGGCAAGAGAAATTAAAGACCAAAATAAATAGGGTGATACAATGTATTCATGGAGTGAAAGACTCGACATTGTTGTGATGGTTACTATTACATGTCAACTTGACTGGGCTAAGGGATGCCCAGGTAGCTGGTAAAACATGATTTCTGGCTGTATATGGGAGGGTGTTTCTGAAAGAGATTAGAATTTAAATCAGTAGACAGAGTAAAGACATCCATCCTTATAAATGTGGGTAGGCAAAAATGCAGAGGAAGGATGAATTCTCTCTCTTTCTATTTCTCTCTCTCTCTCTCTCTCTCTTTCTCTCTCTCTCTTCCCCCCTCCCCCACCCCTTGAATTGGGGCATCCATCTTCTTCTATCCCTGGACACTAGACCTCCTGGTTCTTAGGCCATCAGACTCTGAAACAGACACCAGCATTCTTCTGCCCCTACCCAGTACTTAGGCCTTCAGACTAAATGATAGCACCTGCACTCTTGCATCTCCGGGTTGTGGGTTGCACATCATGGGACTTCTTGGCCTTCATGATTACATGAGCCAATCCCTACAATAAATCTTCTCTCATATCCATCTGACTAGCTGTATACAGATAGATAGATAGATATACTATTGGTTCTGTTTCTCTGGAAACAGAAGAACCCTGAGAAAACCCAAACTAACGTAATTGTTATGATGTCAATTCTCCCCAAATTGATCTATAGATGTGACACAGTCCCAGTTAAAATCCCAACAGGCTTTTCTGGTAGAATTTGACAAGCCGATTCTAAAATTAATATGAAAATGCAAGCAACTCAGAATAACCAAGAGCTGTTTTGAAAAAGAAGAACAAAGTTGGAGGATTTATATACTTGGTTTCAAGACTGATTATAAAGCTACAATAATCAAGACTGTGGAATTTGCATAAAGATGAACATGTAGATCAATAGAAGTGAAAACAGACTGTAGAAATAGACCCACACATATATAGTCAATTGATTTTCAACAAACGTTTAAATAAACTTTTTTCAATAAAAAGTGCTGAAATGATTTCACAGCCGTATGTTTTTAAAAAATGAACCTTGAAACTTCACATTATATACAAAAAGTCACTTGAAATGCATCCTAGATCTAAATGTAAGAGCTAAAGTAAAACTTTTTCAAGAAGATATAGGAGAAAATCTTTGTGACTTCAAGTTTGGCAAAATATCTTACAAAAAGCACAAATTATAAAAAGAAAAATTGGATAAATTGAACTGCATCAAACTTAAAAGTGTTTGTTCCCTAAAACACACTGTTCCAAAAATGAAAAGGAAAGTCACACATCAGAAGAAAATATATACAAAATACACATCGGACAAAGGGCTTGTATCTAGAATTATGTAAATAACTCTTGCTTGGCGAAGCCCGAGTCCTGTCTTCTCGCCCTCCTCCCCGGACAGCTTGAGCTTCACCACTCACTCCACATTCTCCACCAACTACAGGTCCCTGGGCTCTGCCCAGGCACCCAGCTATGGTGCCCGGCCAGTCAGCAGTGCAGCCAGCATCTATACAGGCACCGGGAGCTCTGGTTCCAGGATCTCCGTGTCCCATTCCACCAGCTTCCAGGCCGGCATAGGGTCCGTGGGCCTGGCCACGGGGATGACTGGGGGTCTGGCAGGAATGGAACGCACCCAGAACGAGGAGACCATGCAAAACCCGAACGACCGCCTGGCCTTCTACCTGGACAGAGTGAGGCACCTGGAGACCGAGAACCGGAAGCTGGAGAGCAAAATCTGGGAGCACCTGGAGAAGAAGGGACCCCAGGTCAGAGACTGGAGCCATTACTTCAAGACCATCAAGGACCTGAGGGCTCAGAGCTTGGCAATTATTGTGGACAATGCCTGCATTGTTCTGCAAATCAACAATGCCTGTCTTGATGCTGATGACTTTAGAGTCAAGTAGGAGACAGAGCTGGCCATGCGTCAGTCTGTGGAGCGCAACATCCATGGACTCCACAAGGTCATTGATGACACCAACGTCACTTGGCTGCAGCTGGAGACAGAGATCGAGGCTCTCAAGGAGGAGCTGCTCTTCATGAAGAGGAACTACGAAGAGGAAGTAAAAGGCCTACAAGCCCAGATTGCCAGCTCTGGGTTGACCGTGGAGGTAGATCCCCAAATCTCAGGACTTCGCCAAGATCATGGCAGCCCTCCGGGCCCAAAATGACGAGCTGGCTCGGAAGAACGGAGAGGAGCTGGACAAGTACTGGTCTCAGCAGATTGAGGAGAGCACCACAGTGGTCACCACGCAGTCTGCCAAGGTTGGAGCTGCTGAGATGACGCTCATGGAGCTGCGATGTACAGTCCAGTCCTCGGAGATCGACCTGGACTCGATGAGAAATCTGAAGGCCAGTTTGGAAAACAGCCTGAGGGAGGTGGAGGCCCACTACACCTTGGAGATGGAGCAGCTCAACGGGATCCTGCTGCACTTGCAGTCAGAGCTGGCACAGACCCGGGCAGAGGGACAGCACCAGGCCCAGGAGTAAGAGGCCCTGCTGAACATCAAGGTCAAGCTGGAGGCTGAGATCGCCACCTACTGCCACCTACTGGAAGATGGCGAGGACTTCAATCTCGATAATGCCCTGGACAGCAGCAAGTCCATGCAAACCATCCAAAGGACCACCCGCCAGATAGTAGATGGCAAAGGGGTGTCTGAGACCAATGACCCCAAAGTTCTGAGACATTAAGGCAGTAGAATCAGGGTACCCTCTGAGGAGCAGGAGGCCAATAAAAAGTTCAGAGGTTAAAAAAAAAAAAAAAAAAGAACTCTTACAACTCAATAATTTTAAAAATCCGGCTGGGCGGGGTGGCTCACGCCTGTAATCCCAGCACTTTGGGAGCCTGAGGAGGACAGATCACCTGAGGTCAGGAGTTCTAGACCAGCCTGGCCAATGTGGTAAAATCCTCTCTATTAAAAATATAAAAATTAGTTGGGCGTGGTGGTGCATGTTTTTAATCCCAGCTACTCAGGAGGCTGAGGCAGGAGAATCACTTGAACCTGGGAGGTGTGGGTTGCAGTGAGCTGAGATCGCACCATTGCACTCCAGTCTGGGCAACAAGAACAAAACTCTGTCTGAAAAAAAAAATTAAAACTTCCCAAAAATGGGCAGAAGATTTAAGCAAACACTTCACCAAGAAAGATATATAAATGGCAAATAAATACATTAAAATGATCTTCAACACCATTAGTCATTGGGGGAGGGGAGTACACATTTTAATCACAGCAAGATGCCACTACATATCCACCAGAATGCCTAAAATTTAAAGACCCTAACAAGTGTTGACAAAGATACGGAGCAACTAGAATGCATACATTGTTGGTAAGAATGTGAAATGGTACAATCACTTTAAGAATCAATATGGCAATTTCCCATAAAGTTAAACAAAAATCGATGTGACCACACAAGTCTATGTCTAGTTATTTATTCAATTAAAAAATGAAAGCACGTGTCCACATAAAAACTTGTACAAGAATATTCATAGCACTTCTATTTGTGATAGCCAAAAACTGTCAAGAACTCAAACGTCCGTCAACAGGAGAGTGGATAAATATTCCATTCTAAACCATGGAATATCATTTAACCACAGAAAGGAGCAAACTGCAACACATAGATGACTCTCAAAAACATTCTCCTAGGTGACAAAGCCTGATACAGAAGGGTATGTGCTGTGTGATGCCATCTATATGAACTTCTAGAATAGACAGGGCTCCTCTATGCTGATAGAAATCGGAACAGCACGGCCTGCGGGGGGTGGGGAGGGCAGGTGCTAGAGACAGGGATCCACTGGGAGGGTGACCTGGTGAGAGATTTTACAGCTGCAGAAAATGTCCTCTACCTTGAGAGAGGCGTGTGACACTGGAGTAAGTTTGCCAAAATTCATCAAACTGTGCTAAGATCTGTGCACTTCACTGAATATAAACATCATTTAAATGTCTACTTCATTTAAAAAACAAAGAAGCTGATTGGAAGTGCTGAGCCCTTGGGTAGCATTTTCTGACTGTGGTCTCCACTGCAGGTGATCTGGCAGAGCGCTTCCCCGAGGGGTCACTGGGGGTCAGAGTGTGAGGATTTCCACTTGGAAGGTCAGTGGAACTGACCCCAACCAAAATGATCCCCCAGCTCCCGCCTGCTGCATGTGAGGCCTGGCTGCCGGTGTTCCAGGGGCTGCAAGGACAAAGAGGCGGGGGTCTCCAATATTCAGTACATGCCCTGCTTTTGGAGTGGCATCCCCCAATCCAGAGGCCTCTGCCCGACCCTTTCTTAAAATAAATCTTGGGTTTTCTGCCAGGCTCAGGGAGGGGCAATTTCCCAGCTGTGCAAGCAGTGGGAGTGGAGAGCTGTCTCTGCCCCTGTCCCTCACATGAGAGGAAGACTAACTGCTCTTGTTTGAAACAATCCTCCTTCACTCCCCTCCAGAAGTCTGTGGCATCTCCAGCCTCCCAGCCCATTGTTGCTTCTCAGCTTTGCATGCTGCTGGCCGTGTTTCAGCTTCTCAGGCTTACCTGGTGGGTTACGGCTCATCCACCAGGTTTCCAGTCTCCAAAATGTTGGTGCTTGGGCCTCCTCCCCTTTTCTCTTTCTGCTTGAGGGTAATGTCTGTAAAGTGATCTTTGCCATCATTTTAGTGGGATTTCAAGAAGAGGCAAATGTATGTGTGTGTGTGTGTGTCTGCCACCATCTTTCTCAGTAAGTCCAGTCTTTGCACCTTTTATCCTCATGGTTGCAGTGTGGCTGCTCCTGCTCTGGACATCAGATCCACATTCCAGGCAGGAAGGAGGGTGTGTGCCCCTGAGAGCATCCCCTTTGAGGGGAAATCAAACTGGCAGACTTTCTCTTATGTCCATGGCCACTCCTAGCTGCAAGCAAACCTGGTAACTCCTATTTTTAAGGAGGCAAACTTTCACTCCAACAAAACAGGTTGTTTAAGGAGAATGGATGGTTACACATCCTGCATGGGAGACAATCACTGAACCAGAGGGGAACACAGTGCATGATGGGCTGGTAGGGCGTGGGGGTCAGTACAGCATGACACAGAAGGAGAGCTGGTTCCTTGAGAGAAAAACAAAGTGCTGGCCCCAGAGGTGAGGAAGGGTTGCTGGCGGGCAGAGAGGACACTGGAGCCCACGGTAGATTCTTCTTGATCATTCACTCCCAGTTCCCTTCCTGCTCCTAGCTCAGTCCCTGACTCCTCTTCTCACTGCCGTCGCTGTCCCTGTCCTGCAACCAGGGTAGGGGATGGGAGGGGAGGTCTGCACGTTGCCGAGCCTTGTGGAAAGGTGACCGTGGACCTCTGGGAGGATGATCTCATCACTTTCTGAAGGAGACGTCGAGCTGAGATGCTAACAATAGCCAAGCACGATGCCAGCCTGATTGGAGAAGCTAAAAAAAGAAGCTCGTTCCAAAGCCTCATCAGGGAAGAGAAGGGCCACGAAGGCAGGTTTGCAGGGCTTTAGGGAGGAGGGGGAGAGGGATGCAGAGGGATGGACTGAGTGGCCTGAGTCTCAGCACAGCTGTGGCCATGGGCTGCCTCCACGTCCAGGAATGCCAGGTCTGCCATGCACCACCCACCTGCCCCCAAGTTTGCACAGGGCACCTGGGAAGACCTTCAGCCCTACTGGGCCACCCCTTGAGTACCCTCTCCTTCCACATTGGAAGGTCTTCTACTTCCTGGAGCTTGGCCTGCCTTGGGAGGAGGAGAAAATGGCCCATGTCCCCAGAGAGCTCACGAAGTGCTAGCCTAGGTGAGCACTCTTTATGCCTCATGCCATGGAACTTTTGCCACAGCCCTACCCACTTTATGGAAGAGGAAACGGAGGCTCGGGAAATCAAGCTGGCAGACTTCCTCTGGAACTTCCTCTGGACATCTGGAGGGACGTCTTGTCAGCAGAGCAGGCTGGACTGGTGAGTTTCCTGCAGTTGGGAGTCCTGGCCAATGTGTTCAGCCCCCTCTGACCTCTCTGTGCCCTTGATGTTTTTGAGCCTCATGGCTTGACTCCCACCAACATCTTCTGTCTCCTCCCCCATGCCCCAAAGGCAGCTGGTGTAGAGGGTGGCAAATGACAACCTCAAGGCCAGAGAGGAGTATAATATGCCCACAGCCACACGGCCAGTAACAGGCAGAACTGGGGCTGGAACCCACGTCGCCTGCTTTCTGGCTTCTTCCTTATACCATAGCACAGCAGAGATGGCATCAGAGGCGAGGCTGAACAGGCCAGCTAAAGGAGGGTGCTCAAACCCTGCCCGTGGCCACCAGCACCACACCTGGCTTTCTGCCATCAGCCTAGAGAAAAATAACAAGGCCCAAACTGACCTGCACTGAAAAGGCAAAGTTACAAATAAAGAACAGCTTCAAGCCTGATGATTGGAAACTTTGCTGCGTTGCCATCTGTCACAAATGCCACCACATTCTTCATAACCCCCAACGACATTTTCCTCTTCATTTTCAGCTTCACAAAGAGGATGCAGCCCTGCCTCCCAGCAGGAGTCAGTTCTGCTCTGAGACATGAGGCTCACAATCAAATGAAGACTCCTACTGCTGCATCTTGAAGATAATGATGCTGTCACTCCGGGCCAGAACCACAGGAGTGGCAATGAGTGAAAAGCCAGCAGAGTGGAGTGGCCACACTGATACAGGTGAGGCTGCAGCACTACTGCAGCCCAGGGCTGGGCAAAACTGCCTTCCTGTCCCCCAGGAGCTGAGGCCTCTGAGATTGGTGCTGGGAGGTCACACAGTGCAGGCAAATCACACAGACCTCGGAGCAGGATCCCTGGCCACGAGAACTCAAAAGACACTGTCTTTAAAATGAAGACAGAAAACTGTACTTATTGCCACAATAAAGCTGTGTAACAAAGTACCCAAAATTTGGGAGCTTCAAATAAGTGTTTATTTGGCTCACAGTTCAGCAGTTTTGGCTGGGTTCTGTGGTGCGATTCTTCTGGTCTTGGTGGAGTTCACCCACATGTCTGGTGGGCAGCCAGCTGCTGGCAATGAGGCTGAGTGCTCCTCACCCTCCCAGGCTGAGCTGGGTGTGTCCTTGTGGCAATGGCAGAGGCACAGGAGAGCAACCAGAGGATACACAACCCCCTGAGACCCCAGCTCAAGATGGGCCACAGCCACTTCCACTTTGTCCTGTTGACCAACATGGATCACAGGGCCAAGCCCAGAGTGAGAAGTGGGCAGGCCAACTTAGCCTTGGTGAAACGGGCAGCTCCAGGGAAGGTAGAAAAGTGGGGCCATCACTGCGACCTGGCACCAATGCCTGCCCCGAAGAGTGAGGCCATCACTGCGACCTAGCACCAATGCCTGCCCCCAGGGCTATAGTCTAGAGGATTAAGTGGATTAAGGGCTAGGAAAACACATTACGAACAAGCGCAGAGGCCTCCTGTATCCAGTCACCAATGGAGGCCACCTTGGTGAGTCCAGGTGCCATCTCTGCACCGCATCCCAGCCTTCAGCCTCTGGCCCTCTGGGCCGGCCTTCACAGAGGAGTCAACCTGCTCATGCTGAAGCACAGTTCTGAGCACGCCACTCCCCTGCTTTAAGCTCACCCACGGCTCCCCACTGCCCTCTGGGCCTCTCTGATTCATCCTGCACTTTCCTCTTGGGCCTCAATGTCCCCTTTTATCCCCCGCCTCAGGGCAACACTAACAGAATGGGACCTATGTTCTCTCCTGCTCCAGACCTTTGCACAGGCAGCTCTCTTTGCCTGGAAACTTTGCCTCCTATTATTTCTTTCTTTCCTTTTTTTTTTTTTTTTTTTTTTTTTTTTTTTTTTTTTTTTTTGAGGCAGAGTCTCACTTTGTCACCCAGGCTGGAGTGCAGTGGTACCATCTCAGCTCACTGCACCCTCCACCTCCCGGGTTCAAATGAGTCTCCTGCCTCAGCCTCCTGAGTAGCCAGGATTACAGCTGCCCACCACCACACCCAGCTAGTTTTTGTATTTTTAGTAGACATGGGGTTTCACCACGTTGGCCAGGCTGGTCTTGAACTCCTGACCTCAGGTGATCCACTCGCCTCAGCCTCCCAAAGTGCTGGGATTATAGGCGTGAGCCACTGCGCCTGGCCTGCTTCCTATTATTTCTGCACCCATCACTCAGGCCCCTGCAGCCTTCCTTGACCCTCCGTCCAGGGCCAGGGGCCTCCTCTTGGCTTCCACCACCCAGGGGCTTCCCTGTGTCTGCCACAAGCCACACTGTGGAATTGCTTACCTTGTCTCTGGAGCACCAGAGCATTGTCAGATCCACCGTCAAACTCCCATTGCCTTGCACAGGGCCTGGCACACAGGTGGTGCCTAGTAAAGGTTCCCTCCACCTTACCCTGTCTGATCTTTGGAGCTCTGGGTGAGGGCAGCATCATAAGGTTGAGAAGCAGGAGGAGGCTTAAAGATGGCCTGATTTATAGATGGGGAAACTGAGGCCCAGAGAAGGAAAGGAGCTTGCCTAGGGACACAGAGATGAGTGTTCATTCATTCATTCACTCAACAAATTTTTATTACACACCTATTGTTTGCTAGGGAATGTAGAAAACACAGAAACCCCTGCCCTTGGGGAGCCCACAGTCATCAAACAAGTCAAGAAAAAAGCAAATATAAAATTGCAATTGAGACATGCTACAAAGAGAATTACTCAGAGCTGGGAAAGCCTTCCTGGCAGAGGCTGCCAAGGGCCTGCCCAGTGCCCCTCCTTCCCTCTCCTTAGAAATTAACTCTGCCAGCCAGGTGTGGTGACTCACGCCTGTAATCCCAGCACTTTGGGAGGCCGAAGCGGGTGGATCACCTGAGGTCAGGAGTTCAAGGCCACCCTGGCCAGCATGGCAAAACCCCGCCTCTAGTAAAAACACAAAAAAATTAGCCAGGCATGCTGGTGCCTGCCTGTAACCCCAGCTACTTGAGAGGCTAAGGCCGGAGAATCGCTTGAACCTGAGAGACAGAGGTTGCAGTGAGCCGAGATCACTGGGGGTGGGAGGAAGAGGAGGAGGAGGACGAAGGAGGAGAAAGAGAAGGAGGGAGAGGAAGACTGGTAGCTGAATGGCATGGAGATGATACCACCGCAGGATGGGCCCCAAGGACCACGCCACAGCGGGGGCAGCAGTCATATTGATGGGCTTCCTGATGGATGGTCCATATGGGATGGGGTTGCTACGGTGATAGGGCAGGGTGCTGAGCCGGAAGGGGCTTGTGAAGGGAAATGCAAATCAGAAGAGGACAGAGCCCCTGCTGGGAGCTGGGTTGAGATGCCCATCCTGCCCTCCGGGTCCACAGTGCCCTCCCCAGCCCCCAGGACATGGGGGGTGCTCCTGTCATAGTGCCACTGCCCGTCCCCAGAGCTGGGAGAGCCGAGAAGCCCTCTCCCCAAGACAGAGCCCTGCAGGCCCCAGCCGCAGTCCCCAGGGAGTTCCAAAAGCCTCCCAGGCAATTTACCAGAGCACGTAGCCAGCTAATAAGTAGGTTGACTGGATCCTTTGTTCAAAAGTTATCTTTAGACAAGAGCATTTATCAAGTTTAATTAACGTGTCGCAGACTGCAGTGTGAGAGATGGCTCCGAAGGCAGCCCTGATAATACTAATTTTTCTACATTAATGTCAACTCGGCACTGAGTCCCAAGCAGGAAATAGACAGTCAATGCTAACACCACCAAAAAAATAGAGATTTCCCTCCCTAAATCAAATTAAACGTGTTGTGGACGCCTGAGTGGTGTACAGAAGGCTTAGATGGGGAGCCTGGGAGGCTCTGGTTGAGAAGTTGGGGTGCATCATAAGCTGCCCCGCACCCTGTGGGCTGGGCATCTGCCACCTAGATCCCACCTGGAGTGGAATCTTCGAGGCAGGTTGGTGTCTTTTGCCCAATTTTACAGAAGTTGATCCTGGGGTTCAGGGAGGCCCTGCGAGTCATCCAGGTCACATGGTTTTATAGAGTCTGGCACCAAGATCTGTTCTTCCTCCATCTCACGACTCCCTCAGGCACATGTAGCTGCATAGTCAGTAAACACTCACCCGATGCCTACTGTACACAGGCATGATTCTAGGTGCCCAACACCCAGCAGCAGACAGAACAGACAAGAGTACCTTCTCCTGGAGCTGATGTGCTGCTGGGACACAGAGGAGGAGGAGGACGTGGATGAGAAGGGGGATAGGAAAAGGAACAAGAGGAGGAGAAAAAGGAAGAAGGGAGGAGGGAGGAGGAGGAAGAAGAGAGAAGCAGAGGAGGAGGGAAAGGAGGAAGAGGAAGAAGGGAAGGAGGAAGGGGAAAAAGAGGAGGAGGAGAAGGAGGAACAGGAGAAAGGACAGGAAGAGAGGGAGGAGAAGAGGAGAAAGAGGAGGAGGAGTGAGGAAGAGGAAGAAGCAGAAGGGAGGAGGAAGAAGAGGAAGAAAAGAAAGAAGTGGCAGAAAGAGGAGGGGGGGAGGGGGAGGAGAAAGGAGGGGAGGAAGAGAGGGAGAAGGGGAGATAAAGGAGGAGGGAGGAAAAAGGAAGGAGGAAGAGGAGGAGGGGGAGGAAGAGGAGGAGGGAGAGGAAGAGGGAAAGGAGGAAGAGGAAGAAGGGAAGGAGGAAGGGGAAGAAGCAGAGAAGGGGGAGGAGGAAGAAGAGAAAGAAGGGGAGGAAGAGAGGGAGAAGGGGAGAAAGAGGAGGAGGAGGGAGAAAGAGGAAGAAGAAGGGAGGAGGAGAAGAAGAGGAAGAAAAGAAGGAGGAGGGGAGGAACAGGAGGAGAGGGAGGAGGAGGAGAAAGAAGGGCAGGAAGAGAGGGAGGAGAAAGGGAGAAAGAGGAGGATGGAGGGGGGAGGAAGAGGAAATGTTGCCACGTGCTAAGAAGAGATTAGAACAGGATAACGGTCAGGAGAGATGTGAGGTGGTGCGAGGCCACGGGAGATGAGGTGACCAGGGAAAGCCTACAAGGAGGTGGCATTTGGGAAGATGCTCAAATTAGGAGAAGTGGGCGTGAGAGTAGCTGCAGCAGTGGCATCGCAGGCAGAGGTGACAGCAGGTGCCAAGGCCCGGAGGCAGAAGTGAGCTTGGTGCACTGGATACCAGGAAGCCACCGTGGCTGGAGCAGAGAGGAGAGACAGCCAGTCTCCAGCCCTGGGAAAGGGGAGTCTGTGATGGCTTTGGCCTGTGCAGTGAGGGTCCTGTGTGGCCAGGTGTGTGGGAGGAACAGCTCCTCACTGGCCTTGCAGGCATCTGAGGCTCAGCAGGACGCCTGCTTTGGACGAGCAGGGCTGTTTTGCCAAGCCCCGAGCAGAAGCGTGTTGGGAGCCAGCTGGGCTGGAGCCCGAGGGAGCTGCAGGGCAGCCAGGTGCTGTGTGGCCAGCTGCGGTCTGCTAGAAAGGAGTGCAAAACTGGGGGGATCCTCTCTCACTGGGTGTGCAGTCTAGGCCCTAGAAACCCTGAGGCACTAGCCTGAAGATAGAAGATGGGCCAGAACCACTCAGTGAGGTTGTCCAGAACTGAGACCGCATTCCCTGCAGAGCACGTGCGGACTGAACAGGTGATCTCAGAGGGAGCCTGGTCCTCGTAGAGGCAGGGGAAATGGGCACTGGATCACACCAGGGCACAGGGGGTGGCACTGCCCAACCTCGGCTGGGATCTTGCTTCCGTGGACCAGCCGAGTGACCCTGAACAAGTCACTTCCCATCTCTGTGCTTCCACGACCTCATCTACGGAACAGAGAGGAAATCTCAGACTCTTGGATTTGTTGTGAGGAATTGACAATCTCAGACAGGAGAGGTGCCCAGCCCTGCACTTGTCCCAGAGCCCTCAGAAAGTGGAGGCCATTGTCATTAGCACACAGAACGCTAGGGGAGACCAGCAAATGACTGAACAGTGGCAGGCGCGTCCATTTCCTCTGCTGGGTCCTGGGAATAACTCCAGGCCGGTTGAAGTTAAGACCCCAGAGGCATCCTACACAGAGGCAGACTTCAGCTCAGTAGGGACAGAGGGACCCCATGAGGGGCTGACCGCCTGTGTGGAGGTGAGCTCCCCGTCACAGGAGGATGCCAGGAGGGCTGGAGTGGGCTGCCTGCAGGAGCTGAGTTCAGGCAGGATGCCCTCTGCGCTCCCTGACTCAGGTCCCGGGACTGGAACACCCTTTAGTCCTCCGGTCCATGCCCCTTAGAGTTAATTGTAGTCGGGGCCACCTCACCCCAAGGTCGTGGCACGTTCAAACCCGGCCCTTCTGTCTGCTTCCCTGGTATGGCGTGGAACTCCAGCCCCCACTCTCCCTGTGCCTCCATCGCCACCCATGTGTCTCACGTCCTGACGTGCTCTCCTTGTTCTGAAGAAGCCTTTCCCCCATGCTGGCCCCTGCCCCAATCCCTTCACACCCCCGAAGTCCCCGGTCAGGGCTACTATGCCATAGACCAAGGCTGAGCTTGGCAGAGGGAACCAGTGGCTGGCACAGCCTAGACCAGAAGGAGCTGGAACCACAAGCCACGGTGCCCACCAGCCAGCGTGCACCACTTCCCGTGGAGACTTCACAGCTGGGATCCCCCCATTCCTGGCTCTTCTCCCCGCCCACTGCTGATGTGCAGTGCTCGGAGCCTGAACTTGACTGGGACCCAAAGTGCAAGTCGGAAGCTCCGCAGAAACGGCTGTGCCTGGCTCCCCACTCTCGCTGGCATCTACGCCTTCCCTTCCTAGCTTTGAGAAGTGACGCCAGGGCTCCACAGGAGCTACAAAATCTTTTTCAGAGTCCCTGTGTGTGGTGGGTTCCGGCACATGCCCCTCCCAGCCACTCAGTGCCCCTCCCTCCTGGGCCCCGGCTCCCAGGCTCCCAGCAGAGACCCCTCTGTAGGTCTCAGGTGTCACCTGCCCCTGCGTGTACAGAGAGGCTCCAGGAAGGCCGGGTCACAGCCTGCAGCACACCAGGAGCATGGGACAGGGAGCTGGGAGCAGGTGCTGTCCTGGCACCCCTATAGCTTTGCGGGCACTTTGGGCAAGTTGCTGTCCCCCTCTAGGCCTCAGTTTCCTCATCTGTAGAATGAGGAGTGAGAGGAAAGGTCCTGGACCCTGGATTTTCCAGGTCTCAGCATTTCTAAGTAATTGTCCTGGGCCAGCTCTTCCTAAGCCCTGGGTCAAACCTTAGGGAGCAGAGGAGACATGAGACGATGTTTACATCGGGCCACTTGCCTGCAAGGGGCAGCAGAGAAGGCTTTGTTCTTCAGGTTTGGGGCCTGAATCAAGGAAGAAATAAAGAAGTGAATCCTTCCTCGAGGGCGTAACTCCCCGTCCTGAAGCCTGGAGTCGTCCCTAACTCTCCCCGGGGCACGCAGCCTGGGGACTCCCGGGAGGTTTCCTGTGGCCTCCTTGGCTCTCTGTCCCTTCCTGATCTCCCTGATACTCAGCTGGTCTCTGTCCCTCTGGGAAGTTGAGGACAAGAGCGCCTCCCCTTTCCTTTACCTGGAGGTACCACCTACCCGCTTATGATGTCAACAGAGCTATGCGATCCCCTGACAAATCCCTGCCCAGTCTCATGTGTAGTCTTCACCACACTGCAAGCTGGACAGTTCTGGCTCAGAGGCTGGAGAAGATGTTCACACAATCATGTCCAGCTAAGACCCCATCACCTCAGGCCTGGGCATTGCAGATCCCTCATTGGACTCCAGTTGCTCCCTCCAATCTCTCCTCTGAGCTATAGCCCCCAGCCACCTGGCATCCTCCAGGGGCACCTCACTGCCCACGGGAAGCTCTCTCTCCCTACTTCACCAGTCAGAATAGGTCTAGCTACATAACACGAAAACCCGAAATAAGAGAAGCTTAAATGAAATAGAAGCTCATTCCCTATCCTTAAAAACTCAGAAGTGAGCCCTTCAGAACTGGAGTGATGGCTGGTCCTTTATCCAGAATTCTGGCATTGCTACGTCTGTGTCACCATTCTCAACACATGGCTTCTGTCCTCAAGATCATCTCATGATCCAAGATGGCTGCTGGAGCTCCAGCCATCACATTCTCCTTGCAGATTGGAAGGAAGAGGAAAAGCAGACAGTTAACAAGGGCCACTCCTCCAGCTGAGCCAATTCCCTTTAAGCATCAAGTCTGCTTATCTTCTTAGCCGAAACTTCATCCTGAGGCCACGTCTGTCTGTAAGGAGAGCTGGCAAAGGCAGTGCTTTATTCCCAAAGCCATATGACTATCCAAAGCTCCAGGCCTGTTTGACCCCTGAAGAATGGGAGAGTGGGTGCTGGAGGGACATCAGGCAACCTCAGCCACATCACCCTTCAGAACAAGGTTCCTGCCCCACCTCCTCCAGGAAGCCCTGGAGGCTCAGAAGAGGGTTAACATGAGAAGCCAAATGCGTTTAGGGGTCTCTGAGCTGGAAAAGGGGGACCCACATGATAAAAGTGGGTCTCAAACTTTGGCACATATCAGAATCCCCTAGAGGACTTGCCACGACACAGAGTGCCCACCCCACTCCAAATTCATCAGCTCTGGGGTGGAGCCCTAAAATTTGCATTTCTAGCAAGTTTCCAGCTGATGCATGCTAGCTCAGGAACCCCACTTTGAGAACCACCAGGGTAAGAAGAAAAGGCTAGCCTAGCAGGAAGGGTGTGGACACTGGGATTTTCCTATTGTTATTTGTAAAACACAGAAGGATCGCACTTTACAGTTTGCAAGATAATTTGACATCTCATCTCACCTCTCCGCCACCCTGTCAGTATTATTTTTCATTTTATATTTGCCCAGGGATATCACATGACTTGCCCCAGGTCTTGTGGCTTACTCAGCAAGTAGCTGGAATCGAATCGTATCCAGACCTTGTACCTTTTCCCATTCGTCTTTACTCCTCTCTTCATTCAGCCCACACTTCTGCCACTTTTCCTCAGTACCTGCTACGTACCGGGCCCTGGCTCACATATCACACGCATTGTTCCACGTGACCCTCATACCCAACCGCCCCGGTGGCCTGTCCCATTATCTTTTTTTGCAGAAGAGGAAGCTGAGGCTGCGGCTAGCCATGCCGGAGTCAGGATTTGAACCCACATCATTCAGTCCCAATCCCCAGGTCACCCTGAGCACCTCCCTTCCTCCCGAAGGCACTGGAGAGCAGAAGCCCTTGGAAGACATCAGAACCCACGGAACCATCGGGTGAGTGGTAGAGGGAGGAGACCCCAGGGGTAATTGGGTCCCTGGGGCCTCTGCGTGGCCCAGACGTGCCTTCCCAGTGCAGAAGGATTTGTTCAAGGTCCTCTCCAGACAGTCCTTTCAACCACTCACTTCCCCTGTTTTTAGCTTGCTTCACCCAGGTCTTTGAGTTAATTATTCCCAGACAGAAAATTACTTCTAATGCTCAGAAACAAGTAATTTCGGAAGGCAGAACTCATTATCAGCATTGTCCACATTTCTCCGGAAGAGCAGGGGAGATTTTCTCAGGCCTGGGAGCTTAATTGTGGGAAACAGTGGAACAGAGCTAGAGTCGGCACGGACGTCAGTGCGTGGTGGCTCCTGGCAGGGGCTGAACCCAGAAAGCCAGCGGCCAGGGTGGGGAGGTTCGGAGCCCAGCTGCCATGCAGGATTGGAGGCGGCAGCCCCTGGGGCCCACGCCTGACACGGGGTCCCTGTGTGGGGTGAACAGCCTGCCCCAAAGGTTCATGTCCACCCAGAAGCTCAGAGTGTGACCCTATTTGGAAATAAGGTCTTTGCAGATGGGATTCAAGATCTCTAGAGCATCCTGCATTTAGGGTGGGCTCTAAGTCCAATGACTGGTGTCCTTATGAAAAGAGGAGAAAAGACGCAGACACACGAAAAAGGCGACCTTGTGAAGAGAGGAGAGATGGGAGTGATGCGTTCCAGCTGAGGACCGCCTGGAGTCAGCAGAGGCAGAAGAGGCAGAGAGGCTCCTCCCCTCCAGCCTTCGGAGGGAGCGCTGCACTCCCCACACCTTGGCTTTGAACATCTGGCCTCCAGCAGATTGAGAGAATAAACATCCATTTTTGTTTTTATTTTTTATTTTACTTTAAGTTCTGGGATACACGTGCTGAACGTGCAGGTTTATTACATGGGTATACACAGCCATGGTGGTTTGATGCACCTATCACCCCATCATTTAGGTTTTAAGCCCCCCATGCATTAGGTATTTGTCTTCATGCTCTCCTTCTTTCCCTACACAAATCAATAAATGTAATCTATCACATAAACAGAAGCAATGACAAAAACCACGATTATCTCAATAGATGCCGAAGCGGCCTTCGATAAAATTCAACACCTCTTCATGCTAAACACTCTCAATAAACTAGGTATTGATGGAACATATCTCCAAATAACAAGAGCTATTTATGACAAACCCATAGCCCGCATTATACTGAATGGGCAAAAGCTGGAAGCATTCCCTTTGAAAACTGACACAAGACAAGAATGCCCTCTCTCACCACTCCCATTCAACATAGTACGGGAAGTTCTAAACATCCATTGTTTTAAGGCCCAGGTGTGTGCTCCTTTGTGGCTGTAGCCCCAGGATACTTCCAGAATCTTGCCCAGCAAAGGCCTTCCAGGGGGAACAGCACTCAGTCACCTCCTGCCGCCAGCAGCATCTCTGCTGGTTCCCCAGCCTCCTCCTGAGCCTAAATGTGGGCAGCCCATGGCAGCCTTTCCTTTCCTCACTGTTTCTCCTGCCCACTCTCTGCTCACAAATCCCAATGTCCCTCTCCAGCCCAGACCCTAACACCCCACCCATTGATCCAGCAGACCCATGGTGTTGCTGCTGAAATCCAGCCTTCCCCACCACCTCCTCCCCTTCCTGCTCCAGCTCCCAAGCTCCTCATCCCGTTGGTGCTACTGCCATCCTTCCCTCTTGCAGCAAAAAGGTATTCAGCACCCTCCCCAAGCCAGGCCCTGAGGATACCCCAGTTAGCAAAGCCAGGTCCCAGGAGAAAGTGGTGGCAGACATTAGCAGGAGGCTCGGAGTCTGGACGAACCCTAAATAGCCTTCAGGCACAGGCTGCTCCCAAAAGCCTTCCTCCTCCCAGAGCAGGGCAGGGACTTATCTGACCTCCGCCAGCCCCTGTATGCTCAGTCATACCATGTGGCTGCTCAGGAGGAGACAGCCCAGGGCTGGTGGGGTGCTCGGGAAACTCATGCAGACCCGACTCCTTCTAGCTTCCTACTCCGCCAGCCTCAAGATTGTCTCTGTCTTCATGGTCAGAAGATGGCTGCTGTGCATCCAGCCATCACATCCACATTCCAGGCAGAAAGAAGAGAAAAGCTAAAGGCTGAAAGTTACAAACCATCTCCTTGGAAGGCTTCAGTCTTTTTATTAGAAGACAGAAGCTGTCTCCAGCGAACTCCACCCACCTTTTACTGGCCAGAGCTCAGTTACACGGTTGCATGTGTCTGGCTGTAAGGGAACCTGGGAATTTGAAAGTTTTGTTTTCCAGTCTCTACATTACAGGGAGGTAAGGAAGGGGATTGGACTAGGTCATTCAAAGCCACCACCTCTGGTTCAAGCCTCCCATTGCAGCTCTCGGGAGGCTGGTGTGGACACCTTCTTGTTCCCATGTACCCTCCACTCCCCTCAAATCCAAGTCCTTTCCACCTCCTGCTCTGTGATGCCTCTCTTGCTGCTTCCTGCCTGGGCTCCCCTTCCCCTGCTACCCACTCACTGTCCAAACCTAAAGCATCACTTAAGACTCAGCTAAAAAGCCATGTTCCCACCCCAAGGTGGACCCCCACTACTGGCCACCTGCACACTTTTTACCTACCCACTGTGATATCGTGTGCACTGCCTGCTTTTCCCACTGGATGAGCCCCTTGTCAAGTGCAGGGAGCGTGTCTGGCTTGGCTGTGTCCGCAGCACCCAGCCAAGTGGCCTCAGTGGACACTTGCTAATCTGAGCCACTGACAGGGAGCTGAGTCAGAGCCAGAAGAGATGGCGCCATTTCCTCCTCCGCCCTGATGCTCAAGGAAGCAGGGAGAGAGAGAACGGCCGCAGGAGGAGGTCTGCTTGTGTTTTGATCTTGGAAATGAACAAGGATGGGCTCTCATTAATCAGTGGAGACAGGGACAGACGCCGCTCTTTGTTTCCAGTAATAACAGACACATAATAACAGGAAATTGGTGCTGATGACTCCTCTCCTCCTGTCATAGGCACCAGGCAGGCTGGAAGGACCTCAGTCACCTCTCATGGAACCAGTGGGGAAACTGATTATCCCAGGAGGCAAGTGACCCACCACATGTCACTCAGCAAATCAGTGCACAGCCAGGAACTGCAGTTCTGAGGCTAGAACCAGGGTCGCGAGTGGGGCAGGAAGGATGAGGGGCAAGGACCTGTGCAACCTCCTGCTTCCTAGAGAGCCTTGAGAGGTGAAATCTGCTTTCAATCACTCTGTGGGGTCCTCTTTCAAGACCCCTTCCCAGGGGACAAATCAAGGGTACGGCCAGTGTCACAGGCTTCAAACATCATTGGTCCTCCCCCATTACTTCTCTCTGAACCCACCCCCAACGACGGCCCCAGGCAGAACCACTAGCAGCTCTTCTGTACGATGCTCCAAGCTCTTAACGGTTCCCTGCCATCGCCCCTTACCGCCCCCGACCCAGCCAGACCACAGGTCTCCTCTCCATGCAGCCGCTGCTAAGATCCTAGCACATCCATCCCGTCACAGCCCCGTACCAGCCTCTACTCCAACCCCACTCCCTGGAGATCCTATGTGACACCCACCCCCCACCGCCCCCTCACCTGGCTCCAGGCACGCGCCAGCCTCAGGGTCTCTGCTTTAGCCGTTCCTGCCACCTGGACACTTGTCCCGGGTACTGGGTATTGGCAGGGCCCCTCCCTCACCTCCTGCAAGTCTCTGCTCAGTGTCACCTCTCTGACCGCCCTGTCTAAACCTGCCAGCATCCTGGTCCACGCTCCACCTCCCCCCACCGCCATCACCTGCATCATGTTTCTTCCCAGGACCCATTCCCACCCCACTGCTCTATACTTTATATAAATATGCATTTGTATGCGGGGTAGTCTGGTTCCTCCATTAGATCAGCAGCTCCACAGGGCGGGGGGCACTCTGTCTGTCCTGATCTCAGACCTCCCTCAGGCCCCCAGAACAGTGCCTGGCACCAAGCAGCAGCCCACATCTTCTCTGACCCAACGAAGAAGGAGATGAGGGGAGGGTGCCTTTTGGAGACTGACAGGTTGTAGCCCTGAGTGTGGTAGTTGCTGGCACCTCTAAGAACCTGGCCAGCAAGCCCGGAGGCTGCCTGGAGGAGAGGGTTTTAGGGAAGGCTGGTGTGGAGCGAACAGAGCCTGCCATGCAGGACTGGAGTGCCTGGTGAGGTCAGTGAGGAAGAGGGTCTGGCACGTGGCCACAGGGGAGCAGCTGGCCTCTGCTGGGCGCAAGCTTTGGTCCACACCCGTGTGAAGGACTGCACAGTGAATCCCTATGACAGTTGCACAAATTATGCGCTGTTACTGCCTCCTTCCTACAGACAGGGAAACTGAGGCTCAGAGAGGCCAAGCGATTCCTTCAAGGTCACTCAGATAATGAGTGGATCAAGATTCAAAACCATGTAAACCCTGACTCTTCACAGCAATTTATTCTCTCTTAATAAACAACACAATCAGTAGGGTTTAGGCCTAAAAGTTACAGCTTTGCTAGTAAAGAACATCCACAAATGGCGGGTGGAATAAGGATGCGGTGATAGAAAACAGTCACTCTAGGAAAAGAAAGAATGGAGAAGCCAGGTGCGGTAGCTCATGCCTGTAATCCCAGCACTTTGGGAGGCTGAGGCGGGCTGATCACCTGAATTCAGGAGTTCGAGACCAGCCTGCCCAACATGGCAAAACCCCATCTCTACTAAAAACACAAAAATTATTCGGGCATGGTGGTTGCAGTTGTGCCTGCAGTTCCAGCTACTTGGGAGGCTGAGGCAGGAGAATCCCTTGAACCAGGGAGGCGGAGGTTGCAGTGAGCCAGGATCAAGTCACTGCACTCCAGCCTGGGTGACAGAGCAAGACTCCATCTCAAAAAAAGTAATTAAAAAAAAAAAAAAAAAAAAAAGCAGGACCGGAGAAAAGGAGGGAGGGCAGGAAGGAGGAGAGACTTAGGGGAATCGTAAACTGGCATTAATTACCTGAAGACAAAATGGGTTAGAAGCCAAGTGCCTGCCCTGCCCTGCAAGCCATGGAGGGGTCGACCATCATCAGGGCTGGAAGAAAACCCACCCACTAGGAATGAGATGCCTGTCCTCAGGGGCCCATGCTCCAGCAGCAGGAGCTGGGGGATTGCCTCAGAGCCCTGTGGGCTGGGGCAAGACAGCTTCCCTCCAGCACCCCGCCGCCATCGTCATCTGACTTGGGCGTTGAGATGAAGTTCATCTTGCCCTGTGTCCTGATGGTATCAGTCCTCATGAGAAGCCAGGGACCCCATCACCCTCTGCCTTATAAGGCCCTGCACATCCGTTCCCTAACAGTGCCCCCCTTGGCTCCTCTCCCTTCCCCTCCACGACACCCCCCGGGCTTCAGTCAACTGTCAACAAAACCACCTACACCTTTAGACTCTGTCCGTCTCCAAGGATTCTGCCACCCTCATGGGGTCTGCTCTCAGGGGCTGTTCCCTCTCCCACATCTCACTGGCCATGGCGGTCTCCTTGTCCCTCACTGTGGCTTCTACACCATTCTCTCTCCCTCCGTCCTGAACGCCCCACACTCACCCAATTCATGCTGTTGGACTTTGTTACCCTCCCTGCAACAGTTGCAGCTCACCCCCAGGTCACACCTCTCCTCAGTCACTGTCACCCCTTCAACACCACTCCTGATGGAATTCCTGGTGACTGTCATGGCCACAGGCTTGATCCTCCCGACAGCCTGGCCTCTGGGCTCCTGGGACCCCCTTTTCTCATAACCTTCCTCCACCTGATCTCAGCCACCCATTACCAGGGCCAGGAGTGATTTCAAATCCCTAACAGCCAGCCTGGGAAGGGGTGGCACTGCACACAGGTGTGACCATGCAGGTGTGCACCAACCCTGCGTTCACCTTGCCCTGCGCCTCACCATCCGTAGCCACTGAAGCACAGAGCTCCTGCTCAGTGGAAAGCACTCACCGCCAGCCCCACCTTTCCAGCTCGGCGCTCTCATGCCCCAGCCTCCACCATCTCTTGCCCCCTCATTCCAAACACACACAGCAAGGTGGGTGGTGTTCTGAGTTTCACCGCTTTCTGACCCCAGAGGAGTGAACCCGGCTCTGGCACGGGCGCCCAGAATGGGGAATGTGAACTGTGGGCTGAGCCTCTTCACACGGCGTGAAGACTTAGGAACTGCAGACGGCACTCTGTGGCATCCCCACAGAGGCTCCTACGTAGGTGTGTGAGCTGCAGTGTAGACATTTAACACCATCTCAAGAGAGAAAACCAAGCCGGGTTTTCCAGTCCAGCCAGCGTTTCCTCTGCTGTGCTCAGAGACAGGGGCTGCAGCCAGACACCCACGGTGGGCAGAAGCTGGAGGGGAAAGAGATATCCCGGAAAAGTGGGGGCCAATCACAGGGGTGCCTCAAAAGTCACCCATGGCAAGTGTGCATCATTTTGCAAACTCTCAGATGCGATTTTCAAAGAAAAACAAGAGAGAACACATCAAAAGAGAAATACGCCAAATACGGAACCAAATGCGCCAATTCCCCAGAACAAATAGATGGTCAGGACCAAGCTGCCCAAGCATGAGCGGAATGAAACGATGCCATGGCAACCGCGCAAGCAGACGGCACCCAAGAGGAAGGGAGAAGGAAGGGGGATCTCGTAAGCAGAAGGGAGGCAAACAGCCCAACCCAGACCGCATCAGCCAGAAACAGGTGTGGCCTCCCAGTGGCTTCACGCTGGAGAACAAATGGCTGAGGACATGAATTCCATAAAAGCAACACTCCCAGAGGCGAGAAGCCAGCAGAATGAGATAAAAAGGGAGATTTGGAACCCGAGGAAAGAAATGTGGGACAGTCCATCCTTGTGGACCTAACAGACGAGAAGCAGCAAAGGACCTCACCTCCCTCACAGTTTTGCTCAAACATACCCTTCCCAGGGAGCCTTCCCAGCCACCCTCCCCATCGCGGTTCATGCTCCTCACAGCCCTTGTGGACCTCTCGCGTGCTGGATGTGCTGTTTATTTCACCAGTCCTCTCTCTATCCCCACCACTTCCAAGAGGGAGGCCTTCCCTGTCCTGCCATGCTTTTGCCCCAATACCATCTTTGCCTGGCACCTGGCCGGCACTTGATAAATACTTCATGAAAGACTAAATGGATGACTAGACACTGATGAACGTGGAATTACTGGTATAGAGGAAAACCTTGAGATAACCATAATGATTGCAGTTGAAAAGACAGAGATAAAAGGGAATTTGAGAACAGTTCCTAGACTTAGGGAATGAGCGCAACTCAAAGAAGATTGGCGTCGCTGATTCAGAGCCCCTGATATGTGCCGCAAATGACGCAGTAAATACAGCAGATGAGAGACGGGCTTGGAAAGGGAGGAGGCATTGGATCCAAAATTAGAGCAAGCACTCCACATTTCAGGAAAATCCGCTAGAGTGCTCCACACAGATTTCTTAGCAAAGTTATGAATTTCAAGGAAAAAGAATCCTTCCAGCATTTAGGATAAATGAGAAAATCGTTTGCAAGGAGAACTGCCTGCCTCAGGCTCTGCACAGCAACCTTTGCTTCCTAAGGCCATGAGGCACCAGGCTTTGAAGGAAAGAAAGCAGGGCTTGCAAAATTATTCAATTCCGGGATGTCACTTACTGTATGGTAAATAAACTGAACTGACAGAAGGAATTAGGGAGCACACACCCACGCACCCTTTTGGGAAAAAAATAAATAAGCCACAATAAAATCCAACCAGCTAAAGAACTGCTACATGTCCAATGCATGTAAAGATACAACTCGTGGCTAGGCATGATGGCTCACGCCTGTAATCTCAACACTGTGGGAGGCTGAGGCCGGTGGAGCACTTGAGGCCAGGAGATTGAGACCAGCTTGGCCAACATGGCGAAACCTCATCGCTACTAAAAATACAAAAATTAGCCTGGCGTGGTGGCAGGCACCTGTAATCCCAGCTACTTGGGATTACAGTCACTGTCACCCCCTCAACACCACTCCTGATAGAATTCCTGGTGACTGTCATGGCCACAGGCTTGATCCTCCCAACAGCCTGGCCTCTGGGTTCCTGGGACCCCCTCTTCTCATAACCTAACTCCACCTGATCTCAGCCACCCATTCCCAGGGCCAGGAGTGATTTCAAATCTGTAACAGCCAGCCTGGGAAGGAGTGGCACTGCAGACAGGTGTGACCATGCGGGTGTGCACCAACCTTGCGTTCAAGAGACTCTCTTAAACCCAGGAGGCAGACGTTGTGGTGAGCTGAGATTGCATCATTGCACTCCAGCCTGGGCCACAGAGCAAGACTGTGTCTTTAAAAAACAAAAATGATACAACTAATAACAAATAATTATAGGAATTGTGGTTACAAAAAAGAATGTGAATGTTTTAGAGTAAGATATTGTAAAATGATGATAATATGACTATAAAAACCATTAACTGAAGGGAGGGGTGAGGGAAGGGGAAGTAGGGCTCTGCATTCACGGATTCACATTTCCTCCAGGGAGCCTGCGGACCCTGCCTGAAATCAGCACAAGTCAGTGAGTAAACACTGACCATGATTTTCATCCTTTAATATTCTTCAGAAGCTTTCTTAAAAAAAAATCATAAAGAGATCGTTGAAGAAATCGTTTACTTGAAGTTTCACAATTTCTTCAAATTCTTCTTAATTTTACTTGAATGCAAAAATTAAATAGAATATGTTCATTAATCATCTTTTTGTTTTGTTTTGTTTTGTTTTGTACATGGAGTTTTCCTCTTGGTGCCTAGGCTGGAGTGCAATGGCACGATCTCAGCTCACAGCAACCTCTGCCTCCTGGGTTCAAGTGATTCTCCTGCCTCAGACTCCTGAGCAACTGGGATTACAGGCACCCACCACCACACCCGGCTCATTTTTGTATTTTTAGTAGAAACGGGGTTTTGCCATGTGGCCAGACTGGTCTCAAACTCCTGATTAATGATCTGCTCGCCTCAGCCTCCCAAAGTGCTGGGATTACAGGCATGAGCCACAGTGCCTGGCCCATTAGTCATCTTTTATAGTGAGATAACATCTTCAAAAAAAGTCTCCCTCTCTCCGTTCATTTGTCCAGAGTGATGCTCAAATGCTATCAGAGATGGTTACTTCTGGAGAGCAGGATGTGGCTACTTTCTACACCCTCAATATTGCTTTTTTCCTCCCTTATTTGTGTCCTGTTTGCTGAGTGTGGTGGTCACTTGAGTGTCCAGATCTCTCCCTGGGGCACATGATGGGGTCATGCACCTCCTGGTCCCCTTGATGCCAGGTGTGGCCGTGTGGCTTGCTTTGGCCTATGCATGTGGCAATGAGATGTGAGAAAATGAGAGCTGTCACTTCAGAGGAGAGGCTTTAAAGTCACTGATATGTGGGGCTGTTTGTTACTGCAGCACAACCTACATTCTCCTGACTGATACAATGAGCATGGATCATTTTATAAAAAACCATAGAGTGTTTTTTTTTTTTTTTTTCCCCAATGAGAAGAAGGAGAGAGGAGGAGGCAGAAAAGGAGGGAAGGAGGGAGGGAGAAAGAAAATTAGAAGCAAATATGCCAAATGTTAATGTAATTAATTTTGTGAGGTGGAAACCTGCATCCTTGTTAGTCCTTTGAAGTGTTCGTATTTCTTTTCATTAAACATTTATTTTCATGCTCAAGAGGCCGCTGCCACCTCAGCACAAAGTCCCCATGATAGATACCCAAGTCCATCTGCTGGACCAAGCCTGCCACACTGACCACCAGCCACAGACCACTCGTGGCATCTGCAGACGCTTGATACAGTCCCAGAGGAGACCCTCAAGTTAGTAGAGAGGCCGGACAGACCTCAGGCCAGACCTTCTGGGCCCTCCAGCCATGCAAGCACTGGCACCAAGCGTCTGCTCCGTCTTGCACAGTTAGCTGACCTCACAATGCAGGGGCTGCAGCCCCACTTGGCAAATGGCAAAGCTCACATCAGACTTGCCAACTTGTTCGAGGCTATATGGCAAGTAAGTGAAGTCAAATTCAAGCTCCAGGCTGGTCTCCAAGTCTCTCCATCCCTCATGACGGCAGCCGGCTTCTTGGGATGGATATAAAGTGTCATGGCTCCTGGGCTGAGAGAGCTTCCGGGGCTGAGAGAGCTTCCAGGGCTGAGAGAGCTTCCCAGCCAGGACCTGGGTGTATTCTGGGTGGTAAAAGGACCACCGGCTAGACCTTGGGGCTGGACTGCCAAGGCCACCCTGTGAGTGTGGGCAGGGGCAGCACTGGCCCAGGGCCAAGGGGCTGCGGCAAGGCAGCCAGCACCCTGTGGGACACCAGGCATGTTGAGAGGCCCCAAGGGAGGGAGGAAAGGGGCCGTTGTATGAAAGCTGGTCACGGAGCTTCTCTCCGGGGAGACTGCCAGGATTTGCCAACACCCCTAGCCCCCTTTACCCATGGCTGGTGAGAGTGTGGCTTTCCCAGAAGTCTGTTCCTAGAGGCTCCCGAGAGAGCCAAAGAGAAGACAACAGCGCAGACAACCGAGTGGGAGACAGGGGCTTTGAGAGACGTGGATCGAGACCACACAGGGCCCTGGGCTGAGTCCCTTCGAGCTGAGGAATTCCTGGTGGTGAGAATTCCTGGATCAGCTCTGAGATCAGCGATGCCACACCAGGCTGGTGGAGGCAATTGTCCACTCCCCACTACCATGTCCCCCTATCTAGAACCTTCTGCAGAGCCTGAGGCACACCATGGCCTATGAGAGTGGGTGCTTTAGGGTAATCAAGGGCTGGAAGCAACTGAAAGTCACACTTGGGCCAAGGCAGGTGGAGATGGGAGAAGAAATCTCCAGGGCTGGGTTTGAGGAGCCGGTGAGGCGCCTCCAATGCTGGCATCCCAGCAAGAGGAGACCAGGAAAGTCAGGTGTCAGAAAGTCACCAGGAAGCGGGGCCACCAAATTAGAACCAGACGAGGAGCTGGGATAACCACCCCTGCGCCCAGCCCGTCTCACCTCACTGCATGCTAACATGGTGGAGAAGAGAACACCCATAGCACAGATGAGGACACTGAGGCTCAGGGAGAAGCCAGATGTCCCCAAGGTCACCGAGCGCCAAGAGTGGGGCCCAGTCTGTACTTCTAGGCCCAAGGTGTGGTGGAAGGGTCCCAGGCATGGCTGTGACTGCAGGAGCCTCCCTCTGTCAGTGCCAGTTCCCTCACCCACTTGAGGTCCTCCTGAGAGGCCGCCCCACCTGGCCGTGCAAGGAGGAAGCAGCAGAGACCTAAACAGTCATACCTCCCTCCCGGGCCTGTGGTAAGGATAAGTGAGGACCCATACCCGGACTGGAGCTGCTCACCCCCAACAGCGGGGCTGGCGTCCTTGTCTGCCCACAGCTGCCCGACTGCCTCCATGAACTGGGAGGCAAAAGACACCTCCTTCCACATCCTGATAGGCTGTCCCGCCTGTGGTCACACTGCTGCCAGCCCAAGTCCTCGCAAGGCCCTGCCCCCCTCTGCAGCAGGCAGGCCCCCAGCTCAGTCCCCTGTCCATAGTCAGAGACTCTGAGACCCCAGCACCCCCTCCAGGCAACCAACCTCCAAATTGTGGCTGCAGCTCTTTGAGGCTGTATTGCAGGCAACTTCAGAGCTAAAAATCTCAAGGCAGGTTAGAGGGGAGCAGGGGTGCCCCTCCTTTTCCATCCTGCTGTTATGGCCTCACCCTGGCACCAGGATGTCCTGCTCACTGCATCTGGGTGTGCAGATGGGAAGGAGATGCTGATACGGGGGCAGAAACAAAGTAGCAGGCAGCAGCCAGCACATGGGAAGCAGTGGGGAGCAGGCGCCACCACAGGGCCCCCCTGTGGGCAGTGGCCATGGTGCTCCAGCTGGCAGAGGCGCCCACCTGCTTTGTGTTGAGAGGTGCAGCTAATCCAAGCCCTTGACTCTCAGATGGGGGCAGGGAGAGGCTGACGTTTATTGGGGTCCACTCACACGTCTCCGCCAACACCTGGTACCCCACCTACCACTGCAGGGAGGGACTGCAGCCCGACTTTCCAGAGGGCACCAAGGCTCTGAGAACAGGGCGTGGGGGGCTACCTCAGACGGTGAAGCCGGCAAGTCATAGAACAGGATGTGAGAGCCCAGGTGGGGGAGTTGGGAGGATTCGGGGAGAGAATCCTGCTCCTGCCCCCTCCCCTGCGGGGTCTCCTAGTGCCTCTGTTATAAAGCAGCACAAACCTCATGGCTTCATAAAGCCCAAATGTATTCGCTTCCAGTTCTGGAGGTGAGGAGTATAAAATCAGCTTCATGGGGTTAAAGGTGGGGTACCTGGGCCGGGCGCGGTGGCTCAAGCCTGTAATCCCAGCACTTTGGGAGGCCGAGACAGGCGGATCTCGAGGTCAGGAGATCGAGACCACCCTGGCTAACACGGTGAAACCCCATCTCTACTAAAAATACAAAAACTAGCCGGGCGAGGTGGCGGGCGCCTGTAGTCCCAGCTACTCGGGAGGCTGAGGCAGGAGAATGGCGTAAACCCGGGAGGCGGAGCTTGCAGTGAGCTGAGATCTGGCCACTGCACTCCAGTCCGGGGGACAGAGCGAGACTCCGCCTCAAAAAAAAAAAAAAAAAAAAAAAAGGCGGGGTACCTGATGGCAGGGCTGGTTCCTCCTGGAGGCCGCAGGGGAGAATCCATTCCTCGCCCTTTCCAGCTTCTAGAGGTACCTGCATCCCTCAGCTCCTGGCCCCGCACCTCTCCAGCCTCTGCTTCCTCCTCTCTGACTCTGACCCTCCTGCCTCTCTCCTAGGAAGACCTATCTTTGTGATCACATTGGGCCCACCAGACAATCCAGGCCAATCTCTCCATCTTCAGGTCCTTGCCTGAATCCCACCTGACAAGTCACTTTGACAATGGGAGGCAGCATAGCCATATGTTTGGGGGTTAGGACAGCTGGATGTGGGGCATCATCCAGCTAATCACAGCTGTGGAGCCCAGGTGGGAGGGATAGCAAGAGCTGACCTCACGGGGAGACACAGGATCAGCATGCACACACCATCAGCGCCCCCACTCCTAACCCCACCAATGCAGGGTGTGGGGACACAACCAGGCTGCCCTGTGACCTGTGACCACTGGGAGAGGGCTTGGCCCTCACAGACGCTGACCCTGAAGGCACGGTGGGCCTGCCCACAGCAGCCAGAGGCCAATGTTCAGGTCTCTAAATTGGGGAGAGGACAGCATGTGTCTCCCAGCTGTGTGGGGAGGACACAGAGGACAGCCCAGAGCAGGGCTCCGTTTCCTTCATGTGCTGGGGCTGTTCTCAGAGACCGCCACGTGCAGAGAAGCAGAGATCAATAGCTCCCGAGTCCCCACTGGTGTGGGGAATCTGGACATTAGTAGCAAGCACTTGGGTTTGATTTGGGGCAACTTCTCACTCAAATGCACTCTTCTAGAAGAACTTTTCATGCAGAGGCATGGCAGGGGCGGTTTTTTTATACTGAGGTTCTGGGAGTTGTAATGGTATATTTAGGAATCACTTGACCATCACCCTGAGGTTTGACACCTCTCCCATGCCCCTGCCCTGCCCACACCCGGACACAGGGAGCCTACCTCCACACTAGGGCAAGCCCAAGTCCCTGTTGGGAAGGGAACTTGCCTCCTCCCATGGCTGTCCCACCAAGACCAGCTCCATGCTAGGGCCTCAGACCCATGGTTCCCCCACCCAGCAGAGCCGGTCAGCAGACTGGAGCCAGCCCAGGCCTGAGCCCGCTCTCCTCCAGGCTGGCCAGCCCCTCCACCATCCCTCAGGGGACAGTGAACTCTCAGGCCCCCTCCTGTAGCAAAGCTTCCAACCTCCTCCATTTATGGAGAAAATGATTTCCTGATCAAATATTCATGGGCCTGCCAAGCTTAAAATAGGATCAAAAGGAAGGAGGGCAATTTTTGTCCAGCACAAATGCTTGATGAGGTGACGTGAAACCACGGGGCTGGCTTCTCCCTGCTGTCCCTCTGCCCGTCCCCCACACCACCAAAGGCCCCGAGACACTGAGCAGGGTAGGCCTCACAAGCATGTGAGCTGTGCAACTACCCAGGGCCTGTGCAGTGCTTAGCACTCTGTGGTTTGTGACAATTCCTTTTGTTCGTTTGTTTTGAGACAGGGTCTTGCTCTGTTGCCCAGGCTGGAGTGCAATGATGTGAAATTGGCTGACGGCAGCCTCAACCTCCTGGGCTCTAGCAATCCTCACACCTCAGCCTCCAGAGTGGCTGGGACTACAGGCACACACCACCACCCCTGGCTAATTTTTGTATATTTTGTAGAGACGGGGGGTGGTCTCCTTATGTTGCACAGGCTGGTCTTGAACTCCTAGCCTCAAGAGATCGGCCTGCCTCAGCCTCCAAAAGTGCTGGGATTACAGGAGTGAGCCACCATGCCCAGCCTGTGACATTCCGTAGCAAGAGGCCTGCACTTTCTTTTCTTTTTTTTATTATTATTATACTTTAAGTTCTAGGGTACATGTGCATAATGTGCAGATTTGTTACATACGTATACTTATGCCATGTTGGTGTGCTGCACCCATCAACTCGTCAGCACCCATCAATTCGTCATTTATATCAGGTATAACTCCCAATGCAATCCCTCCCCCCTCCCCCCTCCCCATGATAGAAGGCCTGCACTTTCATGCCGACCGCACCCCACCAGTGATGCAGTGGTCCTGGCTGTCCGGGAGACACTTGCCCTCCAGACTCTGAGGACACAAATGCAGTCCTCTCAGACTGGGCACAAGGAAGGTGAGAACCATAGTGTCCAATGTGCTATCACCTCATTTCATCCTTAACCAGCCCTTCGAGATCAAAACAACATTCACAGAACAAAGGCCTTCATCCCTGTGTACTGGACACCCACTGTGCATGGCAGGCACCCAGGTCACCTTGAAAGACCTCCAACAGCCTTGGAGTTGTGGGGATGGGGCATGTGGTGAGGGGACCACAGAGGCTGAAGACAGGGGCCAGGACCAGGCCAGCAACCACAGCAACAAGTGACTGGATTCTAGAGTGACAGGACCACTCTTTGTCGGTGGCTGCAGGCCCAGGATCCCTCTGCACTCCTCTGTTTCACATACCCTGTGTCCAGTTGATCAGAAAATACCGTCAGGTCTACTTACAGATTTCTTTAGAATCCAGTCACCTATGGCCAGACACGGTGGCTTACGCCTGTAATCCCAGCTACTTGGGAGGCTTAGGCAGGAGAATCGCTCGAACCAGGGAGGCAGAGATTGCAGTGAGCCGAGATGGCACTGTTGCACTCCACCGTGGGCAACAAGAGCAAAACTCCATTTCCAAAAAAAAAAAAAAAATTCCAGTCACTTGTCAACCATGTTCCCTGGCCTGGCCCAGGTCCCTGTCTTCAGTCTGGGTTGTCCCCTGACCCCCCGCCATCCCCAGCCTCTCTCCAGCCATGGCCCACAGTGTAGCCACATCTCAGGGGCCAACCACTCCCTCCTCACCTACTCAGAGTAAAGCCACAGTTTGCAGGAGACCCTGACACCCCACTCCCTCCCGCCCCCTCCCGTCTGCTAGGCAGCCTCAAAGCTCCCTCCCTTACCTCCCCCTTGGGACTGACCTGGAAGGGAAGAAGCCAGATCATGGAGGACCTTATAGTCCCCACAAGGACGTGGCTTTTTCCTGAACAAGATGCAGCTGCTTGCATGGGACTCGGGCGTTAAGGGGTGGCGGGTGCTGTGGCAGGGAGCACATAGCAGGGGGTGCAGGACAGCAGGAAGACCTGTTGGGGATGTTGCAACAATCCAAGTAAGCCATGCGGACGGCTCAGCCCAGGGCGAAGATTGTGCAGGCAGGAAGATGGGGCCCGATTCTGGCTGTATTTTACAGACGGATTTGCAAGTGGGTCACCTGTGGATATTGGGGAGAGGGAGACATCAAGGACGACCCGCAGATTTTTGGTCTGAGCCACTGGAAGGTTGGAGCAGGTCTAGGGGGACAGCAGGGGTGGGGGGGGCCCTGGGAGTCCACCCCCAGGCACCCAAATGGGGACATGGAGCTGGCAGTGATGTGTGAGTTTAGGAGTCAAGGGAGAGATGTGGGCTGGAGATGGGCTCAAAGGCTGCCAAGTGCATGTGAGCCGGGTAGCTGGAGGGGCTCCCAGGGAGGAGTGAGAGAGCGGAGAGCAGGGACCTGAGGGCTGGGCCTGCGGGGCGTGACTGTGGTCAGAGGTCACGGAGATGGGAAAAGCAGCAGCAAGAACCAGCAGGGGAGGGCCAGAGCCAGGCAGTGAGTTGTAAAGGCTGGTGTTTGGCGGGGTTTGGGGAGGGGGAAGAATGATTCAGGAGAAGCAGCATGCAGTGAGGGGAAGCCTTGTCCCAGCTCCAGGCCCAGGAAAGGGGGCGTGGGAGGGGAAAAGAGATCCCCTGGAGGGCCGCTACGCACGCAGGGTCTTCAGGGACAGTGCGTGAGAGATGAAGGAGAGAGTCAAGAGAAGAGGGTGAAAATCAAGAATTTTGCTGATAGGCCAAGCAAGGTGGCTCACGCTTGTAATCCCTGTACTTTGGGAGACTGAGGTGGTGGATCACCTGAGGTCAGGAGTTCAAGACCAGCCTGGCCAACATGATGAAACTCTGTCTCTACTAAAAATACAAAAAAATTAGCTGCTCATGGTGGCACACACCTGTAATGTCAGCAACTCAGGAAGCTGAGGCAGGAAAATCGCTTGAACCCAGGAGGCAGAGTTTGCAGTGAGCCGAGATCAAGCCACCGCACTCCAGCCTGGGCAACAAGAGGAAAATTCCATGTCAAAAAAAAAAGAATTTTGCTGATAAAAACACTTGCTGAACTAGTGAACGAGTGAATGAACGATGAACCACAAGTTTGGAGAATGAAATAACAGCACCCGCCCCCACCCGGGCCAACCCCAGCCTTTCCCCGTCCCCAGAGCCCCTCTGATGGAGCCTGGGCAGCCATGCTGTCATTTAGGCTGTTTTTTCTGGTTGTTATCCCACGCAATTGCTTGCAGCTTCTCCTAGGAGACCACCAAATGATGACGCAAATGTCACCCTGCTCCGCGGCGGAAGCAATCACCGCGGCTGTTTGTGTGGATCTGCTCAGCCATCACTCTGCCCTCTGCCTGATGGAGCAGCCCCTCTCACCAGGGTCATTTAACAGCCAGGCTGACATTTATACGGCAGGCAGTTAGCGGCAAGGAAATGAGACTCGCGCCCCGTTCCTGACAGCTTCCCACTTGACACAGACGGGGTCACGCTTGAGCGTGCCGGTAATCTCTCCTTGCCAGAAGTTGGGACAGTGGGGGTAGGGGAGCTGCTAGCGGGGGGCACAGGAGGGTGCCTGGGAAGCTTCTGGCGGGTGATTGTGATTCCGTCACCATCCGACATGAGCCCTTCTGCTGCTTCTCCCATGGAACAGCCTCTTGTTATTCTGAAACACACTCTTACATTTATTGTCTAATATGATAGAGAGGACAGCGTGGCCCTCTCCCTTCATCCCTTAGGGTGAATATCCCAGGAGCATTTGCAGGTTGTACCCGGAGAGTCCTGGGATACTCACCCTTAGGGATGAAGGGAGAAGGAGGCTCATTCCCCTGTTCTGACCTGTACCGGCCCTGGCTTACTAACAGGTGGGGTTGCTGGCCCCACTTGTGGGAACTGCCCCTGTAACCCTGCAACCCGGCCTGCAGCTACTTGGACCAGCACAGCAAAACGACACCCTGAAAACCCGAGAGAACAAAGCTGATTGTTCTGCCCGTTAGCCCGGGACCCAGTGCCCCTTCTCCACCGTCACACCCAGCAGAGGGGCACCAAATCCCACCCCTTCGACAGCATCGGCCAGCAGGACTCTGGCCAGCTTTGGTGGACAGTGAGCAGCACCCGGGACGGTGCCCACTGCAGGCCCATAGCGGTGGCCTCTGCGACTTTAGTGGGGTCACCAGCCACCACAGCAGCACAGGGCAGCCTTTGTCCCCCTTAGGACAAAGGCTGGGAAGGCCACTTGGGCCATGCTTTTCCCCTGCTGGCTCTATCCGGCGAGAGGCTGGTACCGGGTGAGGCTGGGGACAAGCAGGGCCCCAGGAGCCAAAAGGCCAGACTGGGAGGGCACAGCCTCCTACCCAGGGAGCTCAGCCCAGCAACATGGGAGCAGCCCTGCACGGAGAGGAAGAGGGCCCGGCCCGGGGACACACAGGCAACTTGGTACAGGCCGGGACTGAGAGCACTCAGGAACGTGGGCAGCTGGGGAAGGGAGGGCGTGCGTGCTCAGGCAGGGGCAGGAGGCTGAGGGGTCGGATGAGGGAAGCACCAACTGTGTGCTCATTCAACCTTTACATCACCGCCCTCCCCAGATGAGGAGGCTGAGGTGGGAGTCAGGGGCTTGCCTGACACAATGGCCTAGGACAGGTCCTAGTGGATGCGCAGCTGCCCATTCCTGCCCATAGCCCACACATCTGCACGCACCCTGCATTCCCAGCACTGGGCTCCCTCTGAAGTGGTCAGGAGTCATCTGTGCACCCCCTGGGCCCCACTCTATCCCCCTCTGGGGTCATCAGAACAAGCAGGGGTGCTTTCCAAAGTAGGCTATGGGCTTCCATGCCACCAGGTCACACCAACCCGAAGGGGCCCTGATGAGGGTGTGGAGGCTGCCACCAGGAAGCCCCTCTGCGTCAGCCCCCTGCCGTGAGAGCCTGGCCAAGTCCTCTCACCTCTGGCAGCCTCAGTCCCCCACCTGTAGGACGGGGCCATTAGAGGATCTACATCCAGGACATTGTGAGGACTGGATGAGCCAACGTCTGAGGCAGTGCATTGAGAAATGCCAGGTGCCGGGCAGATGTGGGGGATTGTTCCTAGGACTGGGCGGTTGCCATGGTGACGGGCACTCCGTGTTTAGCGGGTAAACATTCCCAACCCACTGGAGCAGCTGTTCCTGTCTCATCTGACATCTCGAAACAGGCACGGCCTCGGCACGGCAGTGATGGGAAGGTGGAAACAGTGTGTCTGGGTTGAGTGCAGAGCACCCCATCCAAGGGGAGGCTCTTTAAGGCTCCTTCCTCCAGAGCACGCTGGAAAGAGGCCCTGCTGTTAGCTGCTGCCTAGAACCTTCCCCCAGGACCATAACTCACCCTGTTTAGTGCTGCTTAGACCCAGACACAATCCCTTCCCATATCTCCATCTCCACCTGGGACAGAATGTCTCCCCTGTGTCTCCCGGGGCCGTGAGGTGACCCAGTCCCTGTCCCTCAGTGAGAGGAGCCCACCCATGCAGAGATTGAGGGAAGGAGGTCCTGACAATGCAGTGAGCTCAGAGCTGGGGGGCAGACACCAAGTTCTCTAGGGCCCTGACCATGGAAACTTCCAGATCCTGGGTTTATGGAAAACAGCTGCCAAGAGGGAGAACTTAGGATCCTGCAACGTGCGTTCCCCTGCTCCCCACCCTGGATCATCATCACCCAACTTCCCTGCTGTAAAACAGGGAAAATTCATGCTCTACAAACCTGCAGCACCAATGAGACCAAGACCACAGGCGTGAAAGGCACAGTGCCCGGCCCCAGTTCATGTCAACAAACTGTAGCCAGATGAAGGTGGTTTTGTGAATCCTGCGAGGCTGCTGGTGGAGGGGAAAGCATCACTAAGCCCATTTCGTAGACTTGGTAATTCATGTGTTCCAGATATGCTCACTGAGACCTCTCAGGTGGCAGGGGCCTTCCAGGTGGGCCCTGAAGACTCAGCAACAAATGGCCAGCCCCACCCCACCAGGGGACAGAGGAAGCCTGGACAGACACACAGACCCAGTGTGCTTCACAAACGGACGCCAGAGGGACATCGGAGCACGGTGGACTGTGAGTACCTATTATAAGCCAAGCTCAGAGGAGCCGTTCTGCCTCTGTCATCAGAAGTCCTAAGACATCATCAAGGAAAAAAAAGAAAGGAAAAGAAGGAGATGACGAGGCTGCTAAGAAGAGGAAGAGGAAGGAGGGGAGAAGAGGAGGAGAAAGGAGGGGAGAAGAAAAGGCAGGTTCCCAGAACCTCCATATTTCCAAAGTGAGCTCATCTTTGGACCCACAGCCCAGTCATCTCCCTGGGGAGGCAGCGTCGGGAGCTGAGAAGCCAGAGAGGAGGTTTCCTGAGCACCGGGGACACTCAGGCATCTCCCCCACCCCTGGCCATGGGGGAGGTGAGGGAGTCCTTTGCCTTGACCTTAGCCTAGTGAGAAGGCATGATGCGTTCCCCACAGTTTGGGGGGCACAGCAGGTGCAAAGACCCTAGGGTGGTGCTCTGCCCGCCTGGGGACCAGTGAGTCCTGGGGTGGAATCAGTGGTGTGGGGAGGCCCTGGGGAGGGTGACGAGGCCAGGAGCCGGAGCTCAGGCCCTGAGGCCCCCAAAGACCACAGTGAAGATTTGGGGAGCAGCTGGAGAGTGCGGAGGCCATGTGGCAGGGCCTGCTGTGTACCCCAACAGGCCACTCTGACCGCTGAGTGGAGGAGACAGCCGGGGTTAAGGGTGGCAACAGGGCCCCTGCAGTGAACACAGTGTGGCCACACAGAGGCTGAGCACTGGCTCCCCTGGGGTACTCAGAAGCCGGGACCCATGGGACTGGTTGAGAGCTGAGGACCCTGAGGCCCAGGGAGGGGACATGGCCTCCCTCCAGCCCTGGGCACTCTTTTCCAGATGAGTGGGACCCAGGTTGCAAACCCTGGCAGAGACAGGATGCTTCTGCCAGCCTATTTGCAAATTGTGTTTTATTAGTTGAAAATGATCAGCTCTGTAGCTTCAAAACCTCGAAGACTTTGATTCCCGCCTCTCGTGGAAAAACACCAAATGGCTGTGAGTTAGAGCAGGAAGGGGGAGGGAAGTTGGGTTCTGGGGTGCCCAGGCCCGGGCAGCTCCAGGACTCAGGGCTCCCCTTGGCTGGAGAGCCTCCAGCTCTCCCAGTCCCTGGCCTCAGGGGGTCAGAACCTGGTGAGACTTTTGTGCAGGCTGAATAGGGGGAGTCCCACCAACGCAGCAGGTGACGGAGTCTCGCCTTGTCACACAGGCTGGAGTGCAGAGGTGTGATCTCGGCTCACTGCAACCTCTATCTCCCGGGTTCAAATGATTCTCCTGCCTCAGCCTCCTGAGTAGGTGGAATTACAGGCACATGCCACCACACCTGGCTAGATTTTTTTGTATTTTTACCCATGTTAGCCAGGATGGTCTTGATCTGCTGACCTCAAGTGATCTGCTCACCTCGGCCTCCCAAAATGCTGGGATTAGGATTGCAGGCGTGAGCCACCGTGCCCGGCCAGCAGGTGTTCTTTTGTTTTTTGTTTTTTTGTTTTTTTGTTTTTTACCACAGGGGCTCACTGAATGCCTCCTTCGTGCTAAGGACTGTCCCAGAGTGTTGATGAGGAAAGCCACACCCAGCCTTGGCCTTGTGGAGCTTGTAACTCAGTGCAGGGGACAGACAGAGGAACACGCAAATGTCACACAGAATCCGCACCATCGTGAGTCCCACAAGGACAGTAGGTGCCTCCAGGAAAGCAACCTTGACAGAGCAGTCACAGGGGGCTCTCTGAGGAAGAGGGCTCTCAGCTGAGACCTGAAGGCTCAGAAGAACCAGCGTGTGCAGAGAAAAAGCCGCAGCAGCCGGCGGTCACACGCGTGGGCCGGAGCATCGGCAGAGCCAGGTCACACAGGTCAACCCTTCGTTTCCAAAGGGCGTCCCCACCCGCCTTCTCACGTGATCCTGTAGGGAAATGTGTTTTTAATCCCCATTTTACAGATAAGGAAAGTCGAGGCTCTGGGAGGTGAAATGACCCCCATAAATCTCAGCACCGGACCCACTCCCAGGACTGTGTCCCTCTACGTGAAACCAGCCCACTCTCTCCAGGAGCTCCCAGACTTAGCCCAGAAGAGAGTTTCTCCTCCTCCCCCTTGGCCACTTGGAGAAGCACCAGCTTAGCCAAGCCATGGCTGGGACAAGGACTAGAACGTCTGGCTACCTCCTCTCTCTGGGGCAACTGCAGCAGCCCCTGGCCAGCCTCCCTGCATCTTCTCAACCCTGACCCAAGGCAATGGGGAGGTCTTCTCCAAACAGAAGCACTGCTGGCAACAGAATTGAGCTGAACAGGGAAGACATGGCCCCATCTCTGCACTCACACGCTGGGGGAACTTGGCCAAATTGTGTCCCCAGCTTCCTATGCTAGTTAACAAACTACCACAAACTTCACAGCTTCACACGACCCTCGTGAGCTGGCAAATGTGCAGGTTGTAAGTCCAGCCTCAGCATGACTGCGTCTCTACCCAGGGTCTCAACAAGGCTAAAATGGGCCAGGCTCAGTGACTCATGCTTGGAATCCCAGCACTTTGGGAGGCTGAGGTGGAAGGATCACTTGAGCCCAGGAGTTCAAGACCTGCCTTGAACTTGCAATATAGCAAGACCCCACCTCTACAAAAAATAAAAATTATCCAGGCATGATGGTGCATGCCTGTGGTCCCAGCTACTCTGGAAGCTGAGGTGGGAGGATGGCTTAAGCCCAGGAGGTGGAGGCTGCAGTGAGCTCTGATTGCACCGCTGTGCTCCAGCCTGGGCAACAGAGCCATACCCTGTCTCTAAAAAATAAATAAATAATAAAAATAAATAAAATACGCCAGGTGCAGTGGCTCATGCCTGTAGTCCCAGCACTTTGGGAAGCCGAGGCGGGTGGATCACGAAGTCGGGAGATCGAGACCATCCTGGCTAACACAGTGAAACCCCATCTCTAATAAAAATATAAAAAATTAGCTGTGGTGGTGGGTACCAGTAGTCCCAGTTACTCAAGAGGCTGAGGCAGGAGAATCGCTTGAACCCGGGAGGCAGAGGTTGCAGTGAGCCGAGATCTCACCATTGCATTCCACATTGGGCAACAGAGTGAGATTCCATCTCAAAAAAATAATAATAATTAAAATAAAAGAGTGATGATGATGATGATGATGATGATAACAATAAACAAAGTCTAAAATCAAGGTGTCTTCCTGCTGTGTTCTCATCTGGAGCTCAGAAGCCTGTTCTAGCCTCAGCTGCATGTGGCGGAATCCAGGCCCTCCAGGTGTGGAACTGAGTCCCTGTGTTCTTGCTGGTCAGAGCCTCCCTTGGTTGCTAAAGGTGCCAGCACTCTTTGCCATGTGGCCCCTCCATCTTCAAAGCCAGCCTTGGAGAAGCTCTGACATGTCAAATCCTCCTGTACTTTGAATCTCTCCCACCATGAGAGCTCAGTCCCTTCACAGTCTCACCTGATCAGGCCAGGCCCACCAAGGCCATCACCACCTTCTTTTGAGACAGGATCTCAGTTTGTCACATAGGCTGAGTGCACTGGTGCAGTCATGGCTCACGGCAGCCTTGGCTTTCTGGGCTCAAGCAATCCTCCTGCCTCAACCTCCCAAGTAACTGGGACTACAGGTGTGCAGCATGACACCTGGCTAATTTTTAAATTTTTTTGTAGAGATGGGGCCTTGCCATTTGCCCAGGCCGGTCCCAAACTCATGAGCTCAAGCAATCCTCCCGCCTCGGCCTCCCAAAATGTTGGGACTCCAGGCATGCACCACCACGCCCTGCCTAATCATCCTCTCTCTTAAGGACAACTGATTGGGGTCTTAACTACATCTGCAAAACCCTTTCACAGCAGCACCTAGATTTGTATCTGATTGAGTAACTGGGAGGAGGATGTGTCCATCAGGGGCGGAAATGTGGAGGACATGTCAGCATTCCACCCAGCACATCCCCCTCTGAGGGGATGCTGGACCCTCAAGATCTGTCCTCCTTCTGCCCTCCCTTCCCAACCTGCTTTGCAAATACAAAAAAGCCAGATGCAAGTATCCACAGTCAGTGAATGACATCCGCACACGCACACACTTTGTATCTCTATAGAACTCCCCTCATTTCTTTTGAGGGCTGGGAGAAAATAAGTCCCAACACTTAGAACCCTCCAGAGCTCTCAGCAGCCATGAAGCTCCAGACCAGCTAGAAATGGTCTCTCCCACTTCAGCATATGCTCAGGGCCTTGGAGCAATTGCTACATAGCCCAAGCAGAACCTTCTTTAAGGACTAATTTTTTATTATTATTATTTTTGAGACTGAGTCTTGCTCTGTTGCCCAGGCTGGAGCACAGTGGTGCTAACATGGCTACTGCAGCCTCGACCTCCCAGATTCAAACGATCCTCCCACCTCAGCCTCCTGAGTAGCTGGGACTACAGAAGCCACCACCACGCATGGCTAATTATTTTTTGTAGAGACGGGGTTTCACCATGTTGCCCAGGCTGGTCTCAAACTCCTGGGATCAAGTGATTGTCCCACCTTGGCCTCCCAAAGTGATGGGATTACAAGCATGAGCCACCATGCCTGGCCAGTATTTCTAAATTATGATATATGGGTGAGCGCGGTGGCTCACACCAGTAATCCCAGCACTTTGGGAGGCCGAGGCGGGCAGATAACTTGAGGTCAGGAGCTTGAGACCAGCCTGGCCAACATGGTGACACCCTGTCTCTACTAAAAATACAAAAATTAGCTGGGCGTGCTGGCGTATGCCTGTAGTCCCAGCTACTCAGGAGGCTGAGGCAGGAGAATAGCGTGAACCCGGGAGGCGGAGGTTGCAGTGAGCCGAGATCTTGCCATTGCATTCCACATTGGGCAACAGAGTGAGACTCTATCTTTAAAATAAATAAATAAAAAGAGTTTGCTCAGGCTGCCATAGCAAAGTACCACAGGCTGGGACTTAAGCAACAGAGATTTATTTCCTTACACCGAGATCAAGGTGTCAGCAGTGTTGGTTTCCCCTGTGGCCTCTCTCCTTGGCTTGTAGATGCCACCTTCTCCCTATGTCCTCACATGGTCGTCCCACACTAATATGTCTGTGTCCGAATCCAGTAGGACTGGTGTCCCTATCACCTTCTCTTCTAATAGGGACACTGGTCCTGTTGGATAAGGGCCTGCCCCAGTGACCCCATTTAACTTTAATCGCCTCTTTAAAGACCTTGTCTCCAAATGCAGTCACGCTCTGAGGGCCTGAAGATGATGACTTCAGCATAGAGTTGGTGGGGCCTGGGGACACGGTTCAGCCTGTGGCACACAACTCCTCATTGTTCCAGAAATCTCTAACGTACATACGAATGTTCAATTCTTATTACCATTGGCTCTCCGACAGTTGCAATCGAGGGAGCTCCCGAGCAGGCCACAGACGCAGAACGGTTCCGTTACAAACAGTCCAGCATAGAAGGCCAAGGATCCTCCTTTTACAAGGAGGGAAAAAATGGTTTTTTGTCATTCGCACATAAGGATAACTCACAGACTCAGTTTCACAACTTTAACCATGAGTCACAAGTTAGCACAGGACACAAAAACCCACTGGGCGGCTGCAGCAGCTCCAGAAACGCGGAGCTCCGCGAGCCCCGGAGACCTCAAGGGGCTGCTCTCTGCTCTGGCCGCGCAAGATGCATTTCGGGAGTGATTTTCACTCATTGGAATTGCAAAAGATCAACAGAGAGGACCCTGCCTGCGATGGAAAAGACACACAATATACACACGCGGTGAAGATGAGACGCAGGGGCCCTCCCAAGCCTGCGGTCAGGAGCCCACCAAACCAGAATCTTGGAACCCATGATCAAGCGGTGGGTGCTGCCATTGCTGAAGACAGCAGGACCCTCAAGGCAAACAGACCCACACGGGCAAAAAACGAAAAGAGAGGCCCAGATTCCCTGTGTCTGCCACCCAGCGGGAAGCCCAGGGGACCACCGAAGCGGCCTCCCCCAGAAATACAGCAGCCAGGCTCCAATCAGAGGCACATGTCAGAAACCACACACATACACACACACACAGAGTACATGCCACATATCACACACATGCACCACACACATCATACACACACCACACACATCACATACCACACACGTCACACACATACACCACACACACCATACACCACACACATCACATGGCACACAGCACACACACCATACACACATACACCACACACACACCACAGGCCACACAGCACATATCACACACATACACCACACACACCATACACCACATGTTACACACACATGCACCACACACACATACCACACACATACCAGTAGCACACATATACCATACACACATCTCATGCCACACACGACACACACACACACACCATGTACCACATACATCATACACCACACACACCACACATCACACACACGCCAGGCACATCACACACACCATATACCACAGATAACACACAGACCCCCCCCCACACACACCACACATCACATACACACCACACATCATACACATACCACACATCACACACACATTAAACACACACACCACATACCACAGATAACACACACACACCACACATCACATACACATCACACATCACACACACATCAAACACACACACACCACACACACACACCATATACCACACAGATACCACACACACATACACACATACACAGCCCTTCTCTTGCTGCATGAGGCCACCCTGGGAAGGAAGGGCATGAGAGCACAGAGAGCCCACAAGATGCACTTCTGAGGCCACACACACAGCCCCACGGGCTGGAGCCTCAGTCCCACAGGCATGTAGAGTGTGTGTGTGTGTATGTGCGCGGTTTCTGACATGTTTGCCTCTGACTGGAGCCCAGCTGCTGTATTTCTGGGGGAAGTGGCTTCAGTGGCCCCACAGGCTCCCTGCTGGGTGGCCGACACAGGGAATCTGATCCTTGCCAGAGGATCACATCCAGCAGTGGACGATACCCAGAGAAACCGTTTACGTCCAGAGAGGGTTTAAGACGTCTTGACCAATAAAACTCACAGCAGGTGTTTAAAGGAAAAAAACAAGCCCCGAGATCGCCAGGTGTCCTGGGTTCACTGCTTGAGACAGAAGAGGTGCAGCGAGGATCGTATTTGCAAAGGTTGCCAAAGGTCTGCAGACGCCCAGCACCAAAAGGCAGGGCCGTCAGGGGAAGCAGCGGGCTCTGCGAAGGCTCCAGGTATCCTCTACTTGGGAGACTGGAACCAGACGGGCAGCCTTTTGTGCTGTCACTGTGGTTTGGGGATGAGATGTTCCATCTCTGCTGCAAGCTGCCACTTTTTCCTCCTTCCTGAGGGTGGGGTGTGATGACCACACTTACTCAGCTGGAAGGAGGGCAACTTGTCAGTTTTGATTTCGTGAAGACCAAGGAAGAAAAGCTGTGAGATGCTGTTTCTGGGCAAAGGGATATCGCTGTTCATTCAGCAAATACCCGCTCATCTCCCAGATGCCGAGCACAGCGGGAGCACCCAGAGAGAGAGCGCCTGGAGGGGAGGCTCTGGACGGGATGGATTTCCCACCAGTGGATCGTAGGCAGTCTGGAATTCGAGATGTCACCTCCTGGACTGCTAAATCTCACCCAATTTAGCCCACCAAGTCTATTTGGGAAACTGAGGCCCAGAGGAAGAAAGCAATGTGCCCTTTGTCATCAAGTGAGGTAGCGGCAGGAGCAGGGTGGTGCTCGGGCTTGCTGTTGTCCAGCCCAATGAGCTGGCCACGGTGGCGCTGGGCCTCTCAGAGCAGGGCACCATCCCCCAGGGGCTGTGGGCAGCACCTCCCCAGCCCGGGAATGGAAACAGCTAAATTCTCACTTAGCAGCAGGATGCTTCTGGGCCTCATTACGATGGTGCAGATTAATATTTATCATGCAATTATTCATCTTTGTAATTGCTAGTATTTCAAAGGGAGTGCAGAGGCTTTCATTAGAATACTTGGAATGTTATTTAGACGAAATGTCAAAATGAACGGCGTCCCTCTCCCCACCGCAGCCCCCGTGTTCAGCTGCCCCTAGAAGGCTCCCAGCACCGGGGTCCACACAGCCATGCAGCTGCCACTTCCAGGTGCTGGCTTGGGGTTTGGGTCCATTTGTTAGAAATCTTAACTTCTGGAAACTGGGGGCATCTGAAGCCAGAAACTCGAGACTCAAAGGGCCTGGGGCCATGGGACTCCATGAAGATGAGCAGCAGAGCCTCTGAGGGCAGAGACAGGACATTGTCATCAGGAGCCCACACGTCTTGCTGCCCCTCTGCAGCCACCTGGCCGACCTCCCTGCCCCGCTCCCTCACTTCTGCCGGCCACAGGCAGCTTGTGGCTTTCCTCCCTTCCCCCCCTCCTACCTGAGGGCAGATCCCCTTACGCCCCGCCTCCATGCCCACCAGGTGCGCCCACCAGGGCGCTACCCTCCTACCGCCATCCAGCAAACATTTTAAGGTGTCTCTTGCCCTTTGAGGTCCAAAGAACACTTTCAAATATTGGATGTTTCGTGGCATCCTAAGAGGATCAGAAGGTGGTCTTCAGTGGTAAAAAAAGCAAGATTTGGAAAATGGAGACCCCCTCGCCCAGGGGTAGCAGGGCCTAGGCCACTTGTAGCATCGACATCAGCAAACTGCCAGGGAGGAAGAGTGGAGGCTGCAGAATAGTCAGGTGCAGGCAGGGGCCCAGGGAGGAGGCGAGGCCTGAGCAGGGATGGAGCAGAGGGGTGGCTGGCAGGTGGGGAAGGAGGACCGGGATGGAGGAGGAGGAGGGTCAGACATGATGCCCGGCCCCAGGGAGATGGGAGGCTCAGCCTGGGGTGCACTGAGGGAGCTGGGGACTCCTTGGGGGATGCCAAGGCTGGGGATGGACAGGGGTTGCAGGAGGGCACAGGCAGAGGCTCAGATGAGAGTCGGGCTCATGGAGATACTGGGAGCCGTCAGAATTTGAGTTGACCCAGAGAGAGGCATGGAAAGAGCGGAGGTACCCGGGACAGGCCCCAAACACACATGGCCGAGAGGAGGCCCAGGAGGGGCGTTCAGAGGGAAGGGGCCTCAGAAATGCAGCAGAAAGGAAGCTTCTAGACAGCAAAGAGGCACAGGGTCAGGTGCGGCAGGGAAGGGAGGTGTGGGTATAAATGCGGTCCCCTAAACAGGTTGAGATCCTCACCTCCAGCACCTGTGAGTATGACTTTAAAACCTTACCCAATTGAATCCGGGAGGTGGGAGAGTGTTCTGGAAACAGCAACATCCCCCACAAACGAAGTTCCAATGACTTCTTTGGGGCCCCCAAGCTCTGAAGGCTCCGGATGTCCGAGACTGGGTCCCAGCCACAGCAGCCTCTCCCGATCCTAAGGCACTGTTAGGGGACCCCTGGTGATGCCCCATTTCCCTTCCCCACCTGACTTATGCTCCCAGGACCAGCAACAACAGCTAGAGTGAGGCAGATTCCTAGAGCTCTGTGGTTTAACCCTCACAGTGGCCGGGTAGGCTGGTGTGACGATTTATGCATCTCCCAGGGAGGAAACCCACACATACCAGGGGAAGTACGACTTCTCCCAGCTCAGAGAGGCAGAGCTGAGCCCTCACCTGCTGCCTGTCAGGTCAGGCCAGCCTCCCACTCCATGACACAGCACAGACCTGACGGGACCCCTCCGTGGGGCAGGCCTAGGCTGCGATGCCAGCCCCCTCCCACTGTGTGACCTCGGGGAAGCCTCTTCCCCTGTCTGAGCCTCTGCATTCTCATCTGTAGAATGGGGATGCTCTGTCTTGCCTTCCAGAGCGTTGCTGATATCAGAATCCAGGAGTGGAACTTGGGCAGCAGAGTAGCGCCAGTGCCCTCCAGGCCAGCTCGTTCTGTCCAGGCTCCAATTCGGCAGTGGTCTCCTCCTGCCCCGATCCTCGCGTCCATCCCCCAGTTCCCCGGGTACTGTCAGTCACCATGCTAAGGATGCCCTGGGGCCGGATCCCCTTACATCCCGCCTCCAAGCCCACCAGGTGTGCCTGTCAGTGCTCCACCCTCCTGGGGCTCCTCAGACATCTGGCACCTTGAACCCAGCAGGACCCCTGGAGACAAAACCCTCGTTTACCTTTCACTTAAGCAGGGCCAGAGAGCGGCAGCCTTTTTTCCCTTGCTTTTCAACTGCTCCCAAACCAGCCCTGAAGCAGCCTGCCATGAGGCCCAGACAGCCTGTCCCATCCCAGCCCAGGCAGGATTAATATGCATGTATGGTAATCAGCGAAGCCCAGGAATTTGCATAACAATCAGAGGGAGTGTCCGCTCTCCTGGACTGCTTCCAAGGGTAGCTCCCACCCTGGTTCCCCACAAGACAGCAGGGGAGGGTATGATGGGGCCCCTGGACCCCCCAAGAGCTAGACCAGTGACCTGGCTCTCAGTCCTGGAGGCTTCTGCCTAGAGAGGGCAGGATGCGCAGGGTACAGGGGTCCTTGGGCAGGGTAAGATGCCAGTGAGGCACTCACCTGCCTGTCTCCTCTCCAGAACCTTTTCCCCACTGGGGCCGCATTCTTGAGGCCATGCTGGGGAAGCAGGAGAAAAACAAGGGTGTGGCCTCTCCTGGGCCAGCGTCCTGGGGAGGTGTGTAGTGGGGGGCTCTGGGCAGGGACTCTGCTCGCCTCATTGAGGGAGCCTCTCCTGAGCCTGAAAAATTGAGAAGGTGCCAGGACTCCCTTATAAGGTCGTTTGCCCTTAAGTAGATGGAGGAGAGAGTGTTCTGGAAGCAGCACCATCCCCCATAAATGAAGCTTCTTATGACTTGGCTGCTTGGCCAAACCTCACGGAGCCCCTTCCTTGGGGCCCTGGAGACACAGAGATGCCTGGGCATGGTCCCATCCCTTCTTGAGGGCTGGGTAGAGGGCAGCCAGGCCCTGCAGATCACCCCCATGCACAGGCCAGTCCAAGGTTTCCAGCATCTCGGTAGCTCTACAGGCAGCGCCCTCCCCCTGAGGGAGTCTTAGGCCATCCCTCTGGGTAGATCCCCACTTGCAGGAGGCTAGGGCTCTGCTCTCCAAATGCTTGTCAATAATAATGAAACCCTTGCACATCTTCCCAGCACCTAGGAGCTGTCCAGAGTACCACCACATCCCGACCCCTATCACCCCATGACGACCTCTCAGTGGGCATAGGAACAGTGGAGCTCAAAGAGGAAGGGTCTGGTGCCAGCCCTGCCCCACCCCGGATCAGAGGTGGGAAAACCCAGGACTCAAGAGAACTGGCCCAGGCCCTGTCCACCACACCCATCACCCAGCCATCCACAGGCACAGTGTGAGCTGGACTAGGCCCTGCCCACCACATCCATCATTCAGCCACCCACTGGCACAGTGTGAGCTGGCCCAGGCCCTGTCCACCACGCCCATCACCCAGCCACCCACTGGCACAGTGTGAGCTGGTCCAGGCCCTGCCCACCATGCCCATCATCCAGCCACCCACTGGCACAGTGTGAGCTGGCCCAGGCCCTGCCCACCACGCCCATCACCCAGCCACCCACGGGTACAGTGTGAGCTGGCCCAGGCCCTGCCCACCACGCCCATCACCCAGCCACCCACGGGCACAGTGTGAGCTGGCCCAGGCCCTGCCCACCACGCCCATCACCCAGCCACCCACGGGCACAGTGTGAGCTGGCCCAGGCCCTGCCCACCACGCCATCACCCAGCCACCCACGGGCACAGTGTGAGCTGGCCCAGGCCCTGCCCACCACGCCAATCACCCAGCCACCCACGGGCACAGTGTGAGCTGGCCCAGGCCCTGCCCACCACGCCCATCACCCAGCCACCCACGGGCACAGTGTGAGCTGGCCCAGGCCCTGCCCACCACGCCCATCACCCAGCCACCCACGGGCACAGTGTGAGCTGGCCCAGGCCCTGCCCACCACGCCCATCACCCAGCCACCCACGGGCACAGTGTGAGCTGGCCCAGGCCCTGCCCACCACGCCCATCACCCAGCCACCCACGGCACAGTGTGAGCTGGCCCAGGCCCTGTCCACCACGCCCATCACCCAGCCACCCACTGGCACAGTGTGAGCTGGCCCAGGCCCTGCCCACCACGCCCATCACCCAGCCACCCACTGGCACAGTGTGAGCTGGCCCAGGCCCTGCCCACCACGCCCATCACCCAGCCACCCACGGGCACAGTGTGAGCTGGCCCAGGCCCTGCCCACCACGCCCATCACCCAGCCACCCACGGGCACAGTGTGAGCTGGCCCAGGCCCTGCCCACCACGCCCATCACCCAGCCACCCACTGGCACAGTGTGAGCTGGCCCAGGCCCTGCCCACCACGCCCATCACCCAGCCATCCAAGGGCACAGTGTGAGCTGGCCCAGGCCCTGCCCACCACGCCCATCACCCAGCCACCCACGGGCACAGTGTGAGCTGGCCCAGGCCCTGCCCACCACGCCCATCACCCAGCCACCCACTGGCACAGTGTGAGCTGGCCCAGGCCCTGCCCACCACGCCCATCACCCAGCCACCCACTGGCACAGTGTGAGCTGGCCCAGGCCCTGCCCACCACGCCCATCACCCAGCCACCCACGGGCACAGTGTGAGCTGGCCCAGGCCCTGCCCACCACGCCCATCACCCAGCCACCCACTGGCACAGTGTGAGCTGGCCCAGGCCCTGCCCACCACGCCCATCACCCAGCCACCCACGGGCACAGTGTGAGCTGGCCCAGGCCCTGCCCACCACGCCCATCACCCAGCCACCCACTGGCACAGTGTGAGCTGGCCCAGGCCCTGTCCACCACGCCCATCACCCGGCCACCCACTGGCACAGTGTGAGCTGGCCTAGGCCCTGCCCACCACGTCCATCATTCAGCCACCCACTGGCACAGTGTGAGCTGGCCCAGGCCCTGCCCACCACGCCCATCACCCAGCCACCCACGGGCACAGTGTGAGCTGGCCCAGGCCCTGCCCACCACGCCCATCACCCAGCCACCCACGGGCACAGTGTGAGCTGGCCCAGGCCCTGCCCACCATACCCATCACCCAGCCACCCACTGGCACAGTGTGAGCTGGCCCAGGCCCTGCCCACCACGCCAATCACCCAGCCACCCACGGGCACAGTGTGAGCTGGCCCAGGCCCTGCCCACCACGCCCATCACCCAGCCACCCACGGGCACAGTGTGAGCTGGCCCAGGCCCTGCCCACCACGCCCATCACCAGCCACCCACGGGCACAGTGTGAGCTGGCCCAGGCCCTGCCCACCACGCCCATCACCCAGCCACCCACGGGCACAGTGTGAGCTGGCCCAGGCCCTGCCCACCACGCCCATCACCCAGCCACCCACGGGCACAGTGTGAGCTGGCCCAGGCCCTGCCCACCACGCCCATCACCCAGCCACCCACGGGCACAGTGTGAGCTGGCCAGGCCCTGCCCACCACGCCCATCACCCAGCCACCCACGGGCACAGTGTGAGCTGGCCCAGGCCCTGCCCACCACGCCCATCACCCAGCCACCCACGGGCACAGTGTGAGCTGGCCCAGGCCCTGCCCACCACGCCCATCACCCAGCCACCCACGGGCACAGTGTGAGCTGGCCCAGGCCCTGCCCACCACGCCCATCACCCAGCCACCCACGGGCACAGTGTGAGCTGGCCCAGGCCCTGCCCACCACGCCCATCACCCAGCCACCCACTGGCACAGTGTGAGCTGGCCCAGGCCCTGCCCACCATACCCTCACCCAGCCACCCTGGCACAGTGTGAGCTGGCCCAGGCCCTGCCCACCATGCCCATCACCCAGCCACCCACTGGCACAGTGTGAGCTGGCCCAGGCCCTGCCCACCACGCCCATCACCCAGCCACCCACGGGCACAGTGTGAGCTGGCCCAGGCCCTGCCCACCACGCCCATCACCCAGCCACCCACGGGCACAGTGTGAGCTGGCCCAGGCCCTGCCCACCACGCCCATCACCCAGCCACCCACGGGCACAGTGTGAGCTGGCCCAGGCCCTGCCCACCACGCCCATCACCCAGCACCCACGGGCACAGTGTGAGCTGGCCCAGGCCCTGCCCACCACGCCCATCACCCAGCCACCCACGGGCACAGTGTGAGCTGGCCCAGGCCCTGCCCACCACGCCCATCACCCAGCCACCCACGGGCACAGTGTGAGCTGGCCCAGGCCCTGCCCACCACGCCCATCACCCAGCCACCCACGGGCACAGTGTGAGCTGGCCCAGGCCCTGCCCACCACGCCCATCACCCAGCCACCCACGGGCACAGTGTGAGCTGGCCCAGGCCCTGCCCACCACGCCCATCACCCAGCCACCCACGGGCACAGTGTGAGCTGGCCCAGGCCCTGCCCACCACGCCCATCACCCAGCCACCCACTGGCACAGTGTGAGCTGGCCCAGGCCCTGCCCACCATACCCATCACCCAGCCACCCACTGGCACAGTGTGAGCTGGCCCAGGCCCTGCCCACCATGCCCATCACCCAGCCACCCACTGGCACAGTGTGAGCTGGCCCAGGCCCTGCCCACCACGCCCATCACCCAGCCACCCACGGGCACAGTGTGAGCTGGCCCAGGCCCTGCCCACCACGCCCATCACCCAGCCATCCACGGGCACAGTGTGAGCTGGCCCAGGCCCTGCCCACCACGCCCATCACCCAGCCATCCACGGGCAGAGTGCCCAACCACTCTTCTCCCCCGCCCCCTGCTTACTCAGTGATCAGATGAATCTTCTAGCTCCTCCTCTCCCCTGACCTCATATGACAAGCTCTGGCTTACTGGGGAAGCCCAGTGGCTCACCGGGCACCAAAGCCCTCCCTGCAGGTGGGGACCAAGGAGCCCACCCAGCTGGTGCTGAGGCAGGAGGGACACGTCTGCCCCTTCCCTCTGAATCATGCAGGCATTGGATCCTTAATAACAATATGAGGAGGAGCTGTATCAAGTCTCGGGGTTTTTATGGGCCAAAAGTGATCCCACATTGGCAATTTAATATAGTTCAATGTGATCATAATTATTAAGGTGTTAGGAGCCCTCTTAACAGAGCAGGCATGGTTCCAAGTTCTTTATACGTGTTTACTTCACCAGCCTTTCCAACAGCCGTATCAGACAGCCCATGATGAGGACACAGAGCTCAGAGAAGTGAAGTAACTAACTCAGGATCACACCTCTCCCACACACCTAACAAAATGGCTAAAATGAAGAATAATGACACCAGATACTCACAAGGATGTGAAGAATCTGGATCATGATACGCTGCTTCTATGGATGTCTTGGGACAGACACGCTGGATAAACAGTTTGGCGATTTCTTTAAAAATCTAAACATAGGCCGAGCACAGTGGCTCACACCTGTAATCCCAGCACTTTGGGAGGCCAAGGCGGGTGGATCACCTGAGGTCAGGAGTTCGAGACCAGCCTGGCCAACATGATAAAATCCTGTCTCTACTAAAATTACAAAAATATTAGCCAGGCATGGTGGTGTGTGCCTGTAATCCCAGCTACTCAGGAGGCTGAGGCAGGAGAATCATTTGAACCCCAGAGGCAGAGGTTGCAGTGAGCTGAGATCATGCCACTGCACTCCAGCTGGGCAACAAGAGGGAAACTCCATCTCAGAAAAAAAAAAAAAATCTAAACGTATAATTACCATGTGACTTAGCAATTGCATTCCTGGCCACTTGTCTTAAAGAAATAAAATGTCCACACAAAAACCTGTACACAAATGTTCATAGCAGCTTGACTTGTCATAGCCAAAACTGGAACAAGCCCTGATGTCCTTCATCCACCAATGGTTAAAGAAACAGGAACATCCAGGCCAGGCACAGTGGCTCACGGCTGTAATCCCAGCACTTTGGGAGGCCAAGGTGGGCAGATCACCTGAGGTTGGGAATTTGAGACCAGCCTGGCCAACATGGAGAAACCCTTTCTCTACTAAAAACACAAAATTAGCCAGGCATGGTGGCTCATGCCTGTAATCCCAGCTACTTGGGAGGCTGAGACAGGAGAATCACTTGAACCCCAGAGGCAGAGGTTGCAGTGAGCCAAGATCATGCCATTGCAATCCAACCTGGGCAACAAGAGGGAAACTCCATGTCAAAGAAAGAAAGAAAGAAAGAAAGAAAGAAAGAAAGAAAGAAAGAAAGAAAGAAAGAAAGAAAGAAAGAAAGAAAGAAAGAAAGAAAGAAAGAAAGAAAGAAAGAAGGAAGGAAGGAAGGAAGGAAGGAAGGAAGGAAGGAAGGAAGGAAGGAAGGAAGGAAGGAAGGAAGGAAGGAAGGAAGGAAGGAAGGAAGGAAGGGAAGGGAAGGGAAGGGAAGGGAAGGGAAGGAAGGATACATTTTTGTAATGACAAAACTTTAGAATTAGAGGACAGATTAATGGTGCCAGGGATTAGGGATGTGAAAGGGGGTGGGAGTGGCCATAAAAAGGTAACTCCAACTCCAAGGATTCTCGTAGTGATGGAACTCTTCCACCCCATGACAGGAGTGGTGGAGACAGGAACCTGCACGAATGATAAAGCTGTACAGAATTCACACACACACACACACACACACACACAAGTACAAGCAAACTGTAGAAATCCAAATAGGATTGGTGGATTGCCCCAGTGTCCGTTTCCTGGTTGTACTGTTGTAATATGGTTTTGCAAAATATTGCCTTGGAGGGAAACTGGGCAAAATGTATAAAGGACACCTTCCTTTTTTTTTTTTTTTTTTTTTTTTTTTTGAGACAGAGTCTTGCTCTGTTGCCCAGGCTGGAGTGCAGTGGCGCCATCTCAGCTCACTACAACCTCTGCCTCCTGGGTGTTATAAGCAAAATGCTTATTCCCTTAGAAATGCTTGTTCCTCTGTGCCAAAAAGAAGAACTAGAGCTCAGACAATTTTCTCAGCAAGGCAATTTTACTTTCTGCAGAAAGGGAGCTCCTCACAGATGGAACAATGGCGAGAGCACACCTCAACAAAGGAGGCAAACAATTTGTATCCCTTATGTGGCTTGTCCCTGCTACTGTGTCCTGTCTTCATTGGCTGGAGCTGGACATTACAATCTAAGTTAAACTCGACTGGTTAATAACTTAAAACTTTCCTAAATAGGTAAAGGAAAAGAGGAAGTTGCTTATGATAAGACTCAGAGAGGCCAGGCGCAGTGGCTTACGCCTCTAATCCCAGCACTTTGGGAGGCCAAGGCGGGCGGATCATGAGGTCAGGAGATCGAGACCATCTTGGCTAACACAGTGAAACCCCGTCTCTACTAAAAATACAAAAAAATTAGCCGGGTGTGGTGGCAGGTGCCTGTGGTCCCAGCTACTCAGGAGGCTGAGGCAGGAGAATGGTGTGAACCCGGGAGGCGGAGCTTGCAGTGATCTGAGATCCGGCCACTGCACTCCAGCCTGGGTGACAGAGCGAGACTCCGTCTCAAAAAAAAAAAAAAAGAAAGAAAAGAAAAAGAAAAGACTCAGAGAAATAATAACATTTCCAAATAAGGAAGGGGCATAAGCTGTGAGCTGAGACATGCCTGAGCATGTCTAGAACAAATATCTTGGTTAAAGTATAAGGACATAGAATGTATTCATTCCCTTATATCTAAAAGCTACATAGGATAGGGCTGACACAAGTTATTAGCACAAAGCAGGAGGCTTGAAGGAAGTTAGTCTTTAAAAGAAACTATTATTTCTAACACTTATGATTTATTCTTTGACAAGAAGGGAAACTTTGAAGAGGAACCTTTTTACTTTCCACACTGGGTTCAAGTGATTCTCCTGCCTAAGCTTCCTGAGTAGCTGGGATTACAGCATGCACCACCATGACCGGCTAATTTTTGTACTTTTAGTAGGGACAGGGTTTCACCATGTTGGCCAGTCTGGTCTTAAACTCCTGACCTCAAGTGATCCACCTGCCTCAGCCTTCCAAATTGCTAAGATTACAGGTGTGAACCACTGCACCCAGCCCCCTTGCTATTACTTTTTTGGGGTCTTTCATTTTTTTTTTTTTTTTTTTTTTTTTTGAGACGCAGTATCACTCTGCCACCAGGCTGGAGTGCAGTGGCACAATCTCGGCTCACTACAACCTCCACCTCCCAGGTTCAAGTGATTCTCCTGCCTCAGCCTCCTGAGTAGCTGGGACTACAGCTGTGTACCACCACACCCAGCTAATTTTTGTATCTTTAGTAGAGACAGGATTTCACCATGTTGGCCAGGATAATCTCCATCTCTTGACCTTGTGATCCACCCACCTTAGCCTCCCAAAGTGCTGGGATTAACCTTGCCCTGCCTGTTACTTCTTACAACTCTGTGAGTGAATCTACAATTATCTCTATGTTTTCAAGTAACATTTTCTGTAAAGATGACCAATTTAAAAAAAAAGAAAAAAAGGCTGTCACAGCCCAGAGGAACCTAATGAGACATAACAGTCATGTGAGATCCTGAGTGGGACCTTGGACCGGAAAAAGGATGTTAGGTTAAAAACTAAGAAAACTGAATAAAATATGGGCTTTAGTCAATGAGAACCTTAATCATATTGGTTCAATACTTGTTTCAAATGAACCACACTGATGCAAGATGCTAAAAATAGGGGAACTAGGGGCAGGGTATATGGGAACTCTCTGTAGTATCATCTTAATTTCACTGTAAGTCTACAAATGTTCTAAAAAAAAATTCTATTTAAAATTTTTTGCATATGCCAGATAACTACTTTATAAAAAGGTTTGGAAGCCCTAAAGCTACATTGAGTCCAACCCTTTGGCCCAGCAATTCCACTCCTAAATATATACCCAAAAGTAATGAGATCATATGTCAACCAAAGGCATATAAAATAAAATTCGGTCGGTCATGGTGGCTCATGCCTGTAATCCCAGCACTTTGGGAGGCTGAGGCCAATGAATCACCTCAGGTCAGGAGTTCGAGACCAGCCTGGCCAACATGGTGAAACCCCTGTCTCTACTAAAAATACAAAAATTAGCCAGGCATGATGGAGCATGCCTGTAGTCTCAGCTACTCAGGAGGCTAAGGCAGGAGATTCGCTTGAACCCAGGAGGTGGAGCTTGCAGTGAGCCAAGATTGTGCCACTGCACTCCAGTCTGAGTGACAGAGTGAGACTCTACCTCAAAAAAAAAAGAAAATTCATAACAGCTTCTTTCAAAGTAGACAAAAACTGAAAACAAACCCAATATCCATCAATAGAAGAAGGGATGGTAAATTATGGTATATTCATATAATAGAGTAATACAAATAAAAAGAAAAGAAACAACTGTTCCTTTTTTTCTTTTTTTTTTTTTTTGACATGGAGTCTCGCTCTGTTGCCCAGGCTGGAGTACAGTGGCGCAATCTCAGCTCACTGCAAGCTCCGCCTTCCAGATTCACGCCATTCTCCTGCCTCAGCCTCCAAAGTAGCTGGGACTACCGGCACCCACCACCACACCCGGCTAATTTTTTTGTATTTGTAGTACAGACGAGGTTTCACCATGTTAGCCAGGATGGTCTCAATCTCCTGACCTCACGATCCACCTGCCTCGGCCTCCCAGAGTGCTGGGATTACAGGCATGACTCACCGCACCCAGCCATGCTCCTTTTTTTAAATGGGCAGATCTTGTGAGAATAACGACGAACAGAAGAATTCAGACAGAAATGGCTCTGGCCGGGATGATTCTGGGGACGTGAAGCTCAAGAACAGACACAACTACCCACAGTGCCAGAAGCATGGCACCACCAGCGTAGGAAATGAGCTGAGGGAGAGAAAACATGAGGACACCTTGATCAGGCAGCAGCCACAAGGGTGTATAGATGTGTATGTATGTTATCGTACTTTTTTTTATAGCAAAAATAAATTCTGAAAAAAGATCACACATGTTTTGAACTGAATGTGTCCCCACAAATTCATATGTTGAAGCCTTGAGACCAGGCGCAGCAGCTCATGCCTACAAACCCAGCACTTTGGGAGGCCAAAGCAGGAGGAGCTCTTGAACCCAGGGGTTCAAGACCAGCCTGGGCAACACGGCCAAACCTTTTCTGTACAAAAAATTTTTTAAAACCTTAGCCAGTGTAGTGGTGCATGCCTGTGGTGCCAGCTACTCGGGAGGCTGAGGTAGGAGGATTGCTTGAGCCCAGGAGGTTGAGGCTGCAGTGAGCCATGATTACACCACTATACTCCAGCCTGGGCAACAAGGTGAGACCCTGTCTGGAAAGAAGAAGAAGAAGAAGAAGAAGAAGAAGAAGAAGAAGAAGAAGAAGAAGAAGAAGAAGAAGAAGAAGCAGCAGCAGCAGCAGCTAACCTCCAATATGATAGTGCAGTATATGGAGGTGGAGTGTTTGGGATGTGATAGGTTTAGATAAGGGTGGGGCCCCTGTGATGGGATTAGTGGCCTTATAAGAAAAGGAAGAGACATTATAACTGCCCTCTTCCTCCTCCTCCCCTTCATGCTCCTTTCTCTCCCACTCCCTTGTGAGGACCCAGTGGCCATCTGCAAACCCAAGGAGAGAGCCCTCACCAGGACCTGAATCCACCAGCCCCTCGGAGTTGGGCTTCCAGCATGCAGAATTATGAGAGATGAACATCCTTTGTTTAAGCCCCCAGACTGTGTTATTTCATTCTGGAAGCCTAGGTAGGCTGTCTACACAGCAGGAAAATGTTGAAGCCAAGTAGGAACCCAGAGGTCTGGTTTGCGGAGCTTTAACCATGACGACCCCATGCTCATTTTTCCAAAGAAGACTCCGGAAACCTGAACCCACCCCCCGCCACTCAACTCCCCACTGTCCCGGCAAAGGGCTCCAGCTGCTCTGGATGATGTGGAATCCAGGGCACCACTGACGTTTTGTGCAAGGTCACTCCCTGTGGCCTTGGCACAGGGTCCTGACCTGTGCATCACAGGCTCCAACCACGCCTCTGGCCTCTATGCAGTAGCGCCAGCAGCCCACCTCCCCACAATTGTGACAACCAGAAATGTTTCCACACATTGTCAAGTGTCCCCTGGGTGCAAAATCACTGGGCTGAGAACCGTGGCTACATGGGAAGTTGGCACACAGCGGGAGAGTCGGCACCAAAGAGGAATAACAATTAAAGCTTCGATAATAAATGCAACCATAACAGTGACTGTAGGCCGGGCGCAGTGGCCCACGCCTGTAATCCCAGCACTTTGGGAGGCCGAGACGGGCGGATCACGAGGTCAGGAGTTCGAGACCATCCTGGCGAACACGGTGAAACCCTGTCTCTACTAAAAATACAAAAATCAGCCGGGCGAGGTGGCGGCGCCTGTAGTCCCAGCTACTCGGGAGGCTGAGGCAGGAGAATGGCGTAAACCCAGGAGGCGGAGCTTGCAGTGAGCTGAGATCCGGCCACTGCACTCCAGCCTGGGCGACAGAGCGAGACTCCGTCTCGAAAAAAAAAAAACAGTGACTGTAGAAACAACAATAATTTTGATAATCACAACCATAACAAAAGTGATCGCAGCCGCAGGGATAGCACCATGCACAACCTCACAATGCAACAGTAGGGATACTAAACAGCATGACATGGCTAATGGTCATTTAACGTATTTAATGACATCACTACAACGTAGGAGTTTGCTGAGAGTGGGTGCACTGGGGTCCTGTCTCTCCAGCCCCCTGTGAGGACCCAGTGGCCATCTGCAAACCCAAGGAGAGAGCCCTTGCCAGGAACTGAATCCACCAGCCCCTCGAAGTTGGGTTTCCAGCATGCAGAAGAGGGCAGTTATGGTGTCTGAGCCAAGTTCAGAACCCCCTGTCTCTCCAGCCCCCTGTCCCTGGGGAGGGGACTTCACCTTCTCTGAGAACAGGATCTTCCTCTATAGGTAGCTGGGCAGGTCAGCCGAGGTCACCCATGAAGATGCTCGGGCAGGGGCCCGGCTACCAGGGAGTACGGTAAATGGTCCCTGCACCTCCCAGGGGGAATCTGTGCCCAGGGAAGGAAGAGGCTTTTACCCAGTCTTGCAGGTTAGGCCCTGAGCATCAGGAGGGACCTGGGGATTCTCCCTGGTGCTTGGTTTGTCTCCAGAAGGAGCCTAGGACCCTGGAGATTCAGGTTCCAGTGACTCTGCCCACACCTGGCTATAGGGTTCGGGCCAGTCCCTCTGCCTCCAGTCTGGGACAGAGAATGGAAAAATGAGGTCTGACCTTTAGACCGACCTCTAACCTGCTGTCCTCCGAGCCTTCTCCCTTCTGGTCAAGTCTTCTTTTTTAGGGACACGTCCCCCCAGCCCCGCCTATGCCCAGAATGGCCAGTGACAGGCCAGTGTAGCTACAAATCCATGGGGAGACAAGCTGGAGGTTCTCCGTGTCCCTAGTAAATAAGCCTCCCTTGAGCAGTTTCTCAACAGGAGGACTCCAGTGCCTGTTGGAGTGGCTGAGGAAACAGAGCCAGGCCACCAGGACACTTCAGAGATCAAAGGCGACCTGTTCATAATTAAGCAACAAAGTCGTCCTCTCCACATCTTAGCACTGCATGGGGTGCCCACGCTGGCCCCACAGCTGAGGCTCCCGGTCCCCACCCCTTCAGTCCCCAGGTGCAGACACAGGTGTGCCAGAGCCCAAGGCACGGGGCCACCCGGGAAACTTTGCTACCTGCCTTTCTGCCGGGCAAACAAATGGGAGGAGGAAAGTGTGGGCAGGAAGGGCTTCTGACCTCTGGTTCTGGAACCTTCCACCCAACACACCTGCACACCTGCTCACACCCGTGAGCCAGGAAACAAAAGCCGGGGCAGGAATGACCAAGGTCAGGCAGGGAGGGAGGAGGCCAGGATGTGCCCCGACCCAGGCCAGCCGGGGAGGGAGGGAGGCAGGATGACTCCCTGTCCAGGTCAGCTCGGGAGGGAGGCGGCCAGGATAAGCCTCCACCCAGGTCAGTCTGGGAAGGAGGGAGCCAGGATGAGTCCCCACCCAGGCCAGCCCAGGGCCCCTCTCCACACCACCACTTCCTGTTTCCAGAGGCCCTGAGACCGCCGCATCCACACTCCCTGCCCCACACACGCACCACACACCAGACACACCAACACACCACACACATACACACAGGTACACACACACGCACACACACACACCACTCCACACCGGACACACACACCAGACAGCCACACCATACACGTACACACAGGGGCACACATACAGACACACACACCAGACACACATTCACCATACACTCAGACACACCACACATGTACACACACACGCACCACACAGGCACACCACACATGTACACACAGGTGCACACACACACCACCAGACACATTCACCACATACACCACATACACACCACACCACCAGACACACACACACAACACACATTCACCACACACACGGACACACCACACATGTACACACCAGACACAGACACACCACCCACGTATACACAGGCACACACAGACACCACACCAGACACATTCACCACACAAACACACACACCACCCACACACATGCCACACACACACCACACCGGACATACACACAACACACACATTCACCACACACACAGACACACCACATATGTACACAAAGGCACACACAGCACACAGACACCACACACGAATGCACAGCACATATGCACAGCCACACATGCCTCATATACACACACCAACCACACATGTGCACACACACTGCACACAGCCACCACACACACCACACACACATCTCATGCACACACCACACTCATCCATACACACCGCACACACACCACACACCTAGGCAGAAACACTGGCACACACATTCACATCCAGATGTACTCAGGCCACACACACACTCCCCAGCACTGGGTGCAGCAGTGAGGAGGCAGCACGCAGCTGTGCCCAGCAGACAACAGAAAATTAAGGTGACACGACCATACTCTGCGAAAGGAAAAAGGCGTCCTGACCCTTCAGCCAGGCTGGGCCAACCCGGGCCAAGGCTGCCGCGCACCCCTCCTTCCCCCAGCACCCCGGGGAAGTCCACACGTGCCCACCTGCCCTGGCAGAGCAGCCTCAGGCGTGGGGTCTGTGCTCCCCGAGGCCCACAGCGCCCGTGGCTGGCCTGGGGCTGCTGGTCTGGCGGCTTCTCCAGGCGCAGAGGGAGAAGGGAGGGGCAGGGGCGTGCATCCCATGCTATGCCCGCACCCCTGAGGGGCAGCCGCAGTTTTTGAATTCCCTGGGGCTACAGAGGGGTCTGGACTGGAGAGTGCAGACAGACAGACGGACAGACAGACCGACAAATGGACAGATGGACAGATAGAGGGGCTTCTGGGTGGGAGTCGGGGGAGATGCAGGGGGCCTCTCTGGGTGGATTTCTCAGGGGTGGGGCTCTGATCGGCCGATGCCCCTTCTGGGCAGCCCACCAAAAGTGTGGTGAGGTGTTGGGTGTGGTGGAATTCCAAACGGGGGAGCCTGTCGAGTGTGTGTGAGAGTGTACGTATGTGGTACGTGTGTGTGTCTGTGTGCGGTGTGTGTACTGTGTAATATGTGTGTGTGTGTGTAGATGTATGTGTGTCCATGTGTGTCTGTGAGTGAAGGAGCATGGTGTGTGGTGTGTGTCTGTGTGTGGTGTGTGTACTGTGTGGTGTGTGTGGCTCATGGTGTGTGTGTGAGGTGTGTGTACTGTGGAGTGTGTATGAAGTGTGTGTGGTGTGTGGTGTGTGTCTATGTGAAGTGCGTGTACTGTGGAGTGTCTGTGAAGTGTGTGTGGTGCGTGGTGTCCGTGTGAGGTGTGTGTACTGTGGAGTGTCTGTGTGTGAGGTGTGTGTGGTGTGTGTCCGTGTGAGGTGTGTGTACCATGGAGCATGCGTGTGGAGTGTGCATGTGGACTGTGCATGGTGCGTGTCTGAGGGTACAGGATGAGTCTGTGGGTGTGGGGTGCGTGCCCACGGGGTTGGGAGAAGCCCAGGGGTGGGCGTGGGGTCAGCACTGTGACGGCGCCCAGGCCTCTCTCATTGATGCCGACAAAACCCCACGTGGCAGGAACCAGGCTCGGCCTCACTGGCAGGGTCAGCAGAGCCTGTCGCCGCTGGCGGCGTCCCTCGTAAATGAGGAGGTTGCGTGACCCCCAGACCAGCAGACAAGCTGGGGGTCCCGCCACGTGCTGCAGCCGGGCAGGGTGAGTCATGTTCTGGGCAATGCTGTTGTCACTTAAAATGAAATACACAGGGGGCGGACAGGCAGCTCCCGGGCTCTGGGTCCTTGGCCTGGACCTCGACCTCCCCAAAGTGACCCCGGATGGCCCTGCGAGTCCCCGTTTCCGACAACCACACGGCTCTGGCTGCACACGTCCTGTTTGCGTGGTTGCTAGGAGGTTGCCATGGCGACTAATCGGGGATGAGGGAAGCCTGGCGCTTAACACTTCCCCCTCCGACGGTCAAAATCGGTCCTCTCTGGCAGCTGCTCCTGGGATCACAGCCACCCACGCAGGGGCTGGGGATGGCTGGGCCCCCACAGACCCTTCCAGAAGCCGACACACGGGGGGGATGCTGAATGAACAGGAGCAGAATGGGTTAAGGATGGAGCGCAAACAAAAATGGGATTGGGGCAAGGTGACCTAGAAGTGTCTGGGCCCCCAGACGGCGTGGGATCCGTGTCTGTGGGTCTGGTGGGCCCCTCACGTATGCGGGATCCCTCAGCAGCCCCTTAGCCTTGGACAGGGCCACCGGGTCTCCCTCAGCCACAGATGAGGAACTCAGGCTGTCAGAGATGAGGTGCCCTGACCCCACCAGGAGCTCCCCCGAGTTACCATCAGGGTGCTGGGGATGGAGACACACACCTCCCACGGAAGTGGCAAAGAGACGCAGGCTCAGAGAGGCCTAGGGCCTTGTCCTGGGTCACCCAGCACACCAGGGATGCTACAGTGTGCAGGCACGATGCCAGCAGAGGTGCTGGAACACCCAGTCCAGAGGGGCTGGGGAGAGGCACAGGCCAGAGACGCGATGATGGGTGTGGGGCAATGAGCAACTGTGTAATTAAATGCCCAGGAGACCGGGCGCGGTGGCTCACACCTGTAATCCCAGCACTTTAGGAGGCCCAGGCAGGTGAATCACCTGAGGTCAGGAGTTCAAGACTAGCCTGACCAACATGGAGAAACCCCGTCTCTACTAAAAATATAAAATTAGCTGGGTGTGGCGGCACATGCCAGTAATCCCAGCTACTCAGGAGACTGAGGCAGGAGAATAGCTTGAACGCGGGAGGCAGAGGCTGCAGTGAGCCAAGATAGCGCCATTGCACTCCAGCCTGGGCAACAAGAGCGAAACTCTGTCTCAAAAAATAATAATAATAAATAAATGCCCAGGAGATGGAGTCGGGTGAGGAGCCACGGCAGGGGAGCCGAGTGTGGAGGAGACCGTGGTGGCATGAAAATTGGGAGACAGAACTGACCCCTCCTGTTCTGCTCCCCAGTCTCTGGGGAGGAGGCTGTGACCCTGCTGCTTCCCTGTGCTCCCAACCCCTGTTTCTCTTTGTCTCAAAGCAGCCTTGTGGAGGCAGGCAAGAGAGGCTCACTCCTGCCACACACAGGGAAACGGAGGCCCAGGGCAGACATGGCCCCAGATCCCAGCTTTGCTGCCCCAGCCCTGAGATTTTCCATTTCCACACTAGTGACTGCTCACGTACCTGAACAAGCCCAGGGCCCCAATCACACACCCCATGCTATGCCAGGCAGCAAGGGGCACCCTGGCCAATGCAGTGCCTGGCATGGGGCAGACGCTCCAGAGACGCTTGTGAATGGGAGGGAAAAGCAGAGACTGCCACCACATGTGGCAAATGGGGAAAGTGAGCCCCAAAAAGGGCAGGGGCACAGGAGAGTCCATGGAAGGGCCAGGAGCAGATCACAGGGCTGGGCCGTGGTAGCCTCCACCCCACAGCCCACCCTGATACTGAAGCAAGGGTGGGAGGGGGAAGGGAAAGAAAAGCCATAGAAGTGGGCGACTGAGTGGGCAGAGGCAGCCCCACACCACTGCCTCCACCACCCCCTGTCTGCAGGGTGGGGGGGTGCTGAGGTTTCTGCGGCCTCTGAGGAGGCAGCTGTTGCTATGGTGACCACCGTTACCTGGCAACTGAGCCGCATCGTCCTGGGCACCTGCTGTCTCTTCTCTGGAGCTTCTGGCTAGCTCTGGGGACAGACTTGTGTCCAAAAGCCCCCTTGTCTCAGAAAACCCACCTGTGGGGACAAGCCAGGTAGGCGTGGGCACAAGGGGACCTGCAGAGCCCCTCCTGGGTCTGTGGGAGTGACAAGTGGAGCCACATCACTCAAGGCTTTCACTTTTTCAAAGCTGGGAATCATTGTATTGATTTATAGGATAATAAAAATAACACTGTAAAAAAATTTCAAACAATACAGGGAAGTATACAAACAAGAGTAAGACTCAGCGGCATCTCATCTTGCTGGTATCTCCCATCATCTCTCTGTGTGGCGTATCGAGGCATAAAGGCAGACGTCATTCAACAAGAGGGCCATGCTCTCCACAGCCCTGCTCCCCCTTGGCACTGCACAGAGCAGGTTTCTGGGCCAGCGACTTCACTCCTTCATGGCGTCACTGCCTGGTGTCTGGCAGTGACTCACTGAGTGTCCCCTGAACTCCTGCTCAATGCCCAGGTGGGCACCGGGCTCTTGAGATCTGCGACTCCATGCCTAGCCTCAGGAAAGTGGGGGCTTGAAGGCATCTGGGCCGGGAGACCTTTGACCGGCACATCCAAGACCCCAACTTCAGGACCAGAGTGCTCCACTTCATGAGAAAGGGGCAGGCTCCACGGCGGGTGGGGGGCGGGGCGGGGGTTCCTAGGAAAGAGAGAGCCTGCTCAGCCAGGGAATCAGGGCAGACTTCCGGGAGGAGACCCTTTTTTGGCTGAGATTAGAAAAACGAGAAAGAGGCAATAAAAGCAACCCCCAAATTGGCCAGGCGCGGTGGCTCAAGCCTGTAATCCCAGCACTTTGGGAGGCCGGGACGGGCAGATTCACGAGGTCAGGAGATCGAGACCATCCTGGCTAACATGGTGAAACCCTGTCTCTACTAAAAAATACAAAAAACTAGCCGGGCGTGGTGGCGGGCGCCTGTAGTCCCAGCTACTCGGGAGGCTGAGGCAGGAGAATGGCGTGAACTCAGGAGACGGAGCTTGCAGTGAGCTGAGATCTGGCCAGTGCACTCCAGCTTGGGTGACAGAGCGAGACTCTGTCAAAAAGAAAGAAAGAAAGAAAAGAAAGAAAGAAAGAAAGAAAGAAAGAAAGAAAGAAAGAAAGAAAGAAAGAAAGAAAGAAAGAAGGAAGGAAGGAAGGAAGGAAGGAAGGAAGGAAGGAAGGAAGGAAGGAAGGAAGGAAGGAAGGAAGGAAGGAAGGAAGGAAGGAAGGAAGGAAAAGAAAGAAAGAAGGAAAGAAAGATTAGGAAATGGAAATAAATAAAGTTGGGGGACAAAAAGAAGAAAACACAAAGAAGAAAAAATGGGGTGGACAGAGGCATAGAGGTGGGACTGTGCTGTCATCAATCGAGTCTTACCCAGTGGGGGCATCAGAGTGCCCCGACCCACCCTTCGCAGAGAAGGCTGAAAGGAAGGGGTCGGGAGGCTGGGGGGCAGGAAAGTGGGAACGGCACGTGCAAAGCCCAGAGGCAAGAAGGAGGTCTTTTCAAGAAACTTCAGACTGTTCCAAATGTCGGGGTGCTGGGTGTAAGGGGGCAGCCGATGGCAGCCACGCCACCAGGGCCCAGGCTGAAGAGCATCGCAGGACTGAGTGAGGGCAACTGTGGAGCCCGAGCGCCACCCCTTGGCCGTCTTCACGGTGTGAAGACAGAGAGTGAGCGGTGGGGGAGAAGCTCCTGGGCCAGGGGGCCCTCACCTGCCCTCTCTGTGTGCTGCGGGGGAGGGATGGGTGCTCTCCCACCACCTACTGGGCCATCTTGGCGGGGGCTCTCAGGCTATGGGATGGAGCATAGGGCGCTAGACCCCTGGGTCCCTGGGTAAGCCCCCAGTCTGAGATCACAGCAGAGTGGTCTGGGCTGGAGAGAAGGAGCCCACAGGAGGCCCAAGCCCAGCTGGTGGTCTGTGAGGGCTTCCAGGAGGAGGTGAGGTTTGGGCGGAGCCTTGGTGACAACCAGGGTGTAGCAAGGGGAGGGTGATATTCAGGATATTCAGTCCCTTTAGGGTTCCCCGGGCAGACCTTCTGCTGCCAACTCAGCACCAAGCCTGGTGGGGGGAGGCCACCAGGGACCACTCAGCAGACCCTCCAGAGTGGGGATGGGGAGCCCCTCCAGATGCTGATAGTGGATGACAAACACAGAGGGAGAAGTGGGTGACTCAGGGCAGAGGCCCCCCACCCACGGGCTGGATGGGCCCCTAGGACAGAGGGGTGCAGGGCTGGGAGGTGGGTTGCAGGGGCTCAGCCGGTTCTGCCCTGCCTGCCTGGGGACTGCCCGCTGTCTTAATCCCTGGAACCTGTGAGCATGACCTTATTTGGAGACAGGATCTAATTGCATCCTGGATTTTTTCTGGTGGGCCCTAAGTCCCATGACAATGTCCTTGTAAGAGACAGAAGAGGAGAAGGCACAGAGGGAGGCCACATGAGGATGGAGGAAGACTGGGAGGGATACAGCCACAAGCTAAGGCACTGGGGTCCCCAGGAGCTGGGAGAGGCAGGAAAGGTCCCCCTGAGCCTTCAGAGGAGCCTGGCTCTGCCCACACCTTGATTTCGGACCTCTGGCCTCCAGAACTGCAATTGAATAAATGTCTGTTGTTTTAAGTCCCCCAGGCTGTGGTCATCTGTGAGGCCACAGAACTGACGTGGGGACCTCAGGTGGCAGCAGCTCCCCTGCACACGGCCCCACGGGTCCAGCACTGCCCGTGCTCTGTCCCTCCCAGAGGCAGCCTGGGTGATGAGGGCCAGCACGGTGCTGTGGCCGAGGCTGTGTCAGCGTGCGACAAGGAGGGCCCAAGGCTTCTCTTGAACAAACACTCACTGCCTGACCCCACAGGCACCGTCAGAAGGCAGGCGCTCAGCAGCAGCACCAGTGCACCCCAAGCCACCGCCCAAGGATCTGGTCTGGGCACACACAGAGGGGCTGGCTGGACTTGCAGGCCTCTCAGGGCCATTTCCCACGCTGGCAAACCACAAGGAAGGCCCAGGGAGGGCAGGGGCACTGTGGGATTTAGGGGGCTCAGAGGGCACACCCTCTTCCAAGAGCCAGAAAGATCTCCAGAGCCTGTGGGAACCGCACCCTCAACCCCTCCTGGGCTGCAGCAGGAGCCTGGGGCTGGGGGCTGGGAGCACCTGGGTGGGGAGACAGCCTCGCCTGCCAGCCACAGGGTCTCCAAATGGCTCAGACAGGAAGCCAGCCCCAGTGTTGCTTGGAAGGGGGCAGTTCTAGGTGGTCCAGGTTCCCAGTGTCATGGAAACAACAGTGGTTGTTTGTTAAAGCAACAGTGTCGTTTTCATCATCATCGTTACTTGCTGGACGTTAAGCGCCGGGAGCCTCACTCACCCAGCCAGCGGGTCCTTTCCACACCCCTTTGGGAGGCAAACGGGCAGAGACACACCACTTGCAGGTAGGGACTGGTCTGGGACTCTGAGGGCCAACCCCAGGTTCCCATGGCAGTGACGGTGGCTGATGGGCAGAAGGCCCCGAAGATGAAAAGGATCGGGGTTCCCAGGGAGATCCTTTCCCCTCCCTGAGCCTCAGTTTCCTCCTCTGTAAAATGGGGATGAGGCCGGTCTGTCCCATGGCAGGCAGGGCTGCTGGGAGCTGACCAGGCAGAGAGTGAGACTTTGTGGGCAGTATCTCCCCAGGCGTTTGGGAAGGGGAGCACAGGGAACCAGCAGGGCCATGCCCAGAGGACCCCGCGCAGGGTTGAGTGCTCTGCCATCCTGTCTTGAGATTCTTAGTCATTGTTGAAGGAGAGCCCCATTTCAGGTTCACCTTGGCTGGGCCGGCTCATAATTTGGCTGGTCCTGGGTGCGGGCAACACCATTAGGGTCCCCGGTGCTGTGGCCGCAGCCCTCCCCTCCAGGCTGCCCCCATGCTCCCCCTGCCAGGGCAGGCTGGCCGCTTCCCGGCCGGGCCTCCCTCCTGGGAAACCTCCCTGACCACCAGCCCCCATCTCCCAGGGTCTCCCTCCCACAGCCTGGGCAGGGGTCAGGCACAGCAGGAAGGGCTTGCTGATGGGCTACATGGGGATCCTTAGGGGACATGGAGGGGCGCAGGTGTGGCTTCCCCAGCCTAGCCCCAGGAGGGCCCACAGCTGGAATTTTCACCATCCAGAACCATCCTGGACAGCGCCCACGGAAGGGCCAGGTGTGAGGTCAGACGGTGGCTCTCCAGTCCCCGCCTGCAGGCGACCTGATGGGATCTGTGGGGCATTCCTGCCACCTAGTGGTTGATGAAGAGAAGGCAGCACACCCACCTGAAAAGCGTAATGTTAAATTAGGGTTAGGTTTAGGGTTAGGGTTACAGTAACAGAGTGAGATGGGGACATCCAGTCGGGACGAGCATGGGGCACCAATGCAGAGGGTACAAGTTTTCTGGATGCTTCAGACAACCCAATTTCCTTCCCTTCCCCACCACTGTTCTCCAATTAACTACTTATCAGCTCACCCTGTGCACAAGGTAACCAAGGGAAAGTGAAGACGGTCGTGCAGCCAGTGAGTGGCAGGGATCCCAGGAACGCCACAACCACCAGGTGGATATTCAAAAGCCAAAGCTCATCCCTGAGGCCCCCACACTAAAAGTCAAGCTCGAGTCAGCTCTTCTCTCGGCAGGTGAAACCTGTGAAAGCTGCGGCTCTGTTGCAGGCTGAAGGGAGGAAGAGGCACCATCCTCTCCCTCCTGCCCTTCCTTCCTAGCGGGTGGTCCTATTCTCTGTCCCGGGTTTGCAAACACAGCTTCCAATCCCCTTTCCCTCGGGGAGCCCCTCCCCTTTAGAGAGACAGGAACCTCCCTGGGCAGAAACCCCAGCTCTGCCTCCGAGATGCCCCCAGGTGACCTTCAGAAGTGAAAATGAACCTCCAGCCCCACCTCTTCAATGTGCAGCTGGCCAGTGAGTTAGCAAGAGAAGGAAGCCAGGCAGGGGGCAGAGGCACCGTGCTTAAGAGGCAGCCTCGGGGCCAGGCGCAGTGGCTCACACCTGCAATCCCCAGCACTTTGAGAGGCCAAGGGGGGTGGATCACCTGATGTCAGGAATTTGAGACCAGCCTGACCAACATAGAGAAACCCTGTCTCTACTAAAAATACAAAATGTTTTTAGTAGAACCGGGCGTGGTGGCTCATGCCTGTAATCCCAGCTACTGAGGAGGCTGAGGCAGGAGAATGTCTTGAACACGGGAGGCGGAGGTTGAGATGAGCTGAGCTCCCATCATTGCACTCCAGCCTGGGCAACAAGAGGGAAATTCCATCTCAAAAAAAAAAAAAAAGAGGCAGCATCAGGCGTTCAGACCTAAATTCACAGTCCAGCTCTGCCGCCTTCCCAGCTCTCCCTGCTCTGTCACCTCCCTGGGTCTTGTCCCTTCACCGTAAGACTGGGATAGTGGCAGTGGTGCCTCTGCCCTGGGACAACCATGTGGATTCAACAGGAAATATTCATAGAGCTCCTGGCCAGGCTTAGTGTCCAAGGTGAGTCCCACAGGCCCCGCAGAGCCCATGCATGTGCCTGGAGGCACTGTGCCTTGTGCTGGGAAGGAGGGAGAGGAGGATCATTCCACCGCCTCATCACTGCCCCAGAGGCACCAAGTTAATGCTCCCACCTGAGGCAGGGAGGAGACAGGGCACAGGGGAGGAAAGTAGGGGGGCGAGTGGGGCCTGGACAGAGGCAGGGGAAGATCAATGGAGAACAGCCAGACGCCAGCTTGCCGGCAAGAATGGAGGCCAGTGCCTGGTGTGGCCACACCTGAGCTTCTTTCCGGCTATTCATCCTGGAGATCTGCAAACCGCACCCCTGCCCCACAAAAGCCCCAGGAGCCTCTTCTGAACCCCCCTCTGTCTGCCACCTCCTCGCTTCCCAGAGCCCCCTCTGCAGGTCAGACCATCTTGGTTTCTGGCCTGAACTTAAAACCGTCAATCAGAGCTGTTGAACCTCCGTTTGGACATCCTCTGCTCATCCGGGGTCCCCCGTATAGGACCTAAACTCCCAGGGTCTGGGGCGGGGGCCACCTGCCTGCCTGCTTCTTGGACTTCCTCTCCCCATCACCCACCCATCAAGGTCCTCTGCTCCTGGTGCCCTAAGCCATGCTCGGGACCTCAGCTGGGCCTTTGCACAGGCTGTGCCCTCTGCGGCAGCCTCTCCCATGCACTTGCCCACCCGTTACCTTCCCCTGGCCATGGCCCACTCATCCTTCAGCTATATCAGAGCCTCTCTGACCCACAGCCTTTCCTCCCCCTGACACTCCAGGCAAGGCCCTCCCAGGGCAGGCCCATTGGTTTCCTGGGGATAGGCCTTGTTGGCGTTTGCCAAATGGTGGTGCCTTGGTAGGCTCCTGCCTACCTGCCTTCTCTCCACCTCCACCAGTGGCAGCCCCCACCCACCCCATGACCCTTGCTTTGGGGTCCTGAGTCCCAATGAGGGTTTTAGGGTCCACCTGGGAAGCCTAACCCCGAATCCACACCCTTGTCACTCCATGCACATCTGCTGGATGACCCATGGTCACGGAGACGACTGCATTCCATAGCCCAACCCTGGAAGGGGAAGGAAGGCACCTACACAAGTAATGCTGTTGGAAGCCAAACTGATGGCAAGCAAACAGGATGTCCTTCGGTAGTGGAATGGGTGAATAAACTCAGGCACAGCCAGACAATAAGATGTGATTCAGCGATTAAAATAAATGGGCTGTGAACACCGTCTGGGAAGTGAGAAGTGCCTCTGCCTGGCTGCCGCCCTGTCTGGGATGTGAGGAACGCCTCTGCCCGGCTGCCCACCATCTGGGAAGTGAGGAGCGCCTCTGCCCAGCTGTCCACTGTCTGGGAAGTGAGGAGCACTTCTGCCCAGTTGCCCACTGTCTGGGAAGTGAGGAGCGCCTCTGCCCAGTGCCCCCACCGTCTGGGCTGCTGTGCAGCCTTCCAAGTGTGAAGTGACAGCCTTGTGCATGATCTTTCTGCCTTCCCCAAGTGTCCATTTTTGACATTAAATTTTACTTAGATAAAAAAGAAAGGAGGGAAGGAAGGAAGGAAGGAAGGAAGGAAGGAAGGAAGGAAGGAAGGAAGGAAGGAAGGAAGGAAGGAAGGAAAGGAAAGGAAAGGAAAGGAAAGGAAAGGAAAGGAAAGGAAAGGAAAGGAAAGGAAAGGAAAGGAAAGGAAAGGAAAGGAAAGGAAAGGAGGGAGGGAGGGAAGGAAAGGAAGGAAGGAAGGAAGGAAGGAAGGAAGGAAGGAAGGAAGGAAGGAAGGAAGGAAGGAAGGAAGGGAGAGAAAGGGGCTATGAAGCCATGAAAAGCCATGGAAGTGGCCGGGTACAGTGGCTCACACCTATAATCCCAGCCCTTTGGAAGCCTGAAGCAGGTGGGTCACCTGAGGCCAGGAGTTCGAGACCAGCCTGACCAACATCGTAAAACCCTGTCTCTACTAAAAATACAACAAAATAACCAGGCATGGTGGTGGGCACGCGTAATCCCAGCTACTCGGAAGGCTGAGGCAGGAGGATCACTTGAACCAGGGAGGCAGGGGTTGCAGTAAGCTGAGATCACACCATTGCACTCCAACCTGGGCAACAAGAGTGAAACTCCATCTAAAAAAAAATGTCATGGAAGAACTTGAAATGCATCTCACCAGTGGAAGAAGCCAGTCTGAAAAGGCTACAAATAGTGTGATCCCAACTACACGACCCTGTGGGGCAGGCAAAACTACGGAGACAGTGAAAGGAGTGGTGGTTGCCTGGCGTGAGAAGGAGACAGGGATGAGCAGGTGGGGCACGTGGATCCCTGCCCTAGATGATGCTACCATGGGGGTCCCTGTCCTTAAACAAGTCCAGTGCAAAGAGGGGCCCCTCATGGAAACTGTGGACTCTGGGTGGCCCTGATGTGGCCATGTGGGTCCATCAGGTACCACAGATGCACCCTCTGGTGTGGACATTGACAGAGGGAGGCTGTGCAGTCACGGGAAATCTCTGCACCTTCCACTCAATTCAACTCTGAACCTAGAACAACTCTAAAAATAAAGTCTATTAATTCTTTTAAGGCAGACTGAGAGGTGCCATTAAGGAGATGCAAGAAGTAGGGGACCAGGAATGTGCAGGGGCCCCATCCCATTCGGAGACTCAGCAGTCACCCAGCCAAGCCAAGCTGAGTGTCTGTGTCTGCAGGGGGCACCCCTGACAGAGCCCCGGGAGTGTCTTGGAAAGAGGAGGTCAGGACAGGCCTTTGTAAGTTAGGGTCCTGGGTCTAAGTGGTTTGTGGAGACGGACTGGGACTGGGTGAACCTGGTGACACAGCAGAATGGCACTGGGGATGCAGTGAGGTGTGGGTTTCAAGCACGTCCTTGTGAGAGAGCAGTCATTTCACGAACAAGCAGCTCACCCAGTGAGGTGAGCTATTGTTCAGATAAATGAGTTCCAGGAAGTTCCTGAAACAAAGTCCTTTGCGACTGTGTCTTCCTGAGCAAGGATTTTCTGGAATGGTCTGGTCATAGTATCACATGCAGTCGTAGCTCTTGGTCGGATGAGCTGTGGGCTGGCAGTTTGTTCTTAGGCCCTAGAGGATGGACCCAGGGACTGGCAAGGGCAAAACCTGAGGCTCCAAAGAGCTCAGAGGAGAGCAGGGAGTCAATCACATGAGGCCTCTGTTTTCCCATCTATAAAATAGACCTTGGCCTGCATGGATTCATAGAGCCCTTCCAGCTCTCCTGGATGAGTCTGTTTGAATCCAGGCCCTGGGGAGGAGGGATGGGTGGGGGCTGGGAAGTCGCCCATGGGAGATGACAGTAGAGCAGTGACAGAGGCAGAGTTGGATCCAGATGTCCCAACGCCCAGTCCAGCCTGCTCCCTGACCCCTCTCCCTGACAAAGAAGGGTGGGGTGCCAGGAATGGGACTGGGCCTTCCAGAGATGCAACCACCTCATCCCTCCCTACAGCCCACCAGTCCAAGACCCTGGTTTTTCTGCCTCTCTTGGCTCCTTGTCCTGTGGCCAGCCCATGCCTGTCACCTGGCCTCATGGCCAGCCCCTAGCTGTCACCACCTCTCCTTGCATCCCCCTTGGCTTAACCCACTCCCTCAAATCCATTCTCTGTGCTGGGAAGATCCATCTTAGCAAAACCCAAGTCTGACCCTGTCACTCACCTGCTCAAAAACCCACATGGCTCCCCATTGCCCTGTAGACAAAGACTCTCCTCACCATATCGGAATCCTAGCTGCCTGTGTTGTATATATTGATCCCAAAATTCACACGGAAATGCAGCGGGCCCAGAAAAACCGAACAATCTTGAAAAAAAAAAAAAATAGGAGGACTCATACTTCCTAACTTCAAAACTTACTGCAAAGCTACAGCTATCAAGATGGTGTGATACTGGCATAATTAAAGACATGTAAGTCCATAGAATAGAGTAAGAGTCCAGAAATAAACCCATACATACATATGGCCAATTGATATTCAATGAAGGTGCCAAGACAATCAAAGAAGAATCATCTTTCAACCATCTTTCAAATGGACCTGTTGACAAATGGGTATCCACATGCAAAAGAGTGAAGCTGGACCCCTACCTCACTCCATATACAAAAACTAACTCAAAATGGATCAAAGACAGCCATGGAAGAGTTGCCACTACAAAAAGCAGAAGAGGACAGATGCCAATCTTCATGACTTTGAATTAGGCAAGAATTTCTTAGTTATGACACCAAAAGCACAAGAAACCAAAGAAAAAACATAGAAAATGGATTTCATCAAGATGAAAAACTTGTGCTTCAAAGGACATTAACAAGAAAGTGATAAAACAACTCAAAGACTAGAAGGAACTATTTGTAAATCACATATCTAATACAGATATAGTATTTAGACTAGATAAAGAACTACTACAACTCAATAATTTAAAAAAACAAATATCCACATTAAAAAGTGACCAAAGAAGGCTAGGCACAGTGGTTCACACCTGTAATTTCAGCACTTTGGGAGGCTGAGGTGGGGGGATCACTTGAGGTCAGGAGTTCGAGACCAGCCTGGCCAACATGGCAAAACCCTGTCCCTACTAAAAATACAAAAATTAGCGGGACATGGTGGCAGGTGCCTGTAATCCCAGCTACTTGGGAGGCTGAGGCAGGAGAACCACTTGAACCTGGGAGGTGGAGGTTGCAGTGAGCTGAGATCACACCACTGCACTTCAGCCTGGGTAATAGAATGAGACTCTGTTTCAAAAAAAAAAAGTGACCAAAGGATTTGAAGATACACTTCTTTAGACAAGATATACTCATGGCAACAGGCACATAAAAGGGGGCCCAATATCACTAGTCATCAGAAAAAATGCAAATCAAACAATGTCACAGCACTTCACAGTCGCAATGATGGCTGTACCAAAAAAAAAAAAAAAATGACAATAACAGATTGTGGCAAGGATGTAGTGAAATTAGAGCCCTCATACATTGCTGATGGGAAGGTAAAATGGTGCAGGAGGTTTGAAGCCTGGCAGTCCCTTAGAAAATTAAACATAGAGTTACAGCAATCTCACCCCAGATATCTACTCAAGAAAACAGAAACACATGTCCACACAAAAATGTACACTTGAATGTTTACAGCAGCACTATTCACAACAGCAAAATGTGGAAGCAATCCAAATTTTCATCAACAGAAAATGGATAAACAGAATGTGGTATGCACATCCAACCATAAAAAGGACTGAAGTCCTGACAAGTGACACTTCATGGGTCAACCTTCAAAACATGGTGCTCAGTGAAAGAAGCCTGATATGAAAGGCCACAGATTCTAGGTTTCCATGTATATGAAATATCCAGAATAGGGAAACCTACAGAGACAGAAAGATTGGTGATCGCCAGGTGCTGGGCGTATGGGGGAAGGGTGAGTATCTGTTAATGGGAACAGGGTTTCTTTCAGGGAGATGTTAATATTCTGGAATTAGATTGGTGGTTGCACAATCTTGTGAATATACTAAAAACTACACTGTATGCTTTAACAGGGTGAATTTTGTGGTATGTGTCTTGATCTCAGGTTTTATCAAAGGCCCTCCAGACTCCTTAGCTGGCATTTGGGAGCTGCCCAGCAGGTCCCACAGCCTCTCCTGCCTCATCTCTCACTCAAACCTCCTAACCACATCCTCTACCACTCTGGGAAGCCTGTGAGGTCACACCCCACCTTCACCGAGCAACCCCATTACAGCATTCATCACCCAGCATTGGGGTGGTAAAGTGTCCTCCACCCCTCCATGAGCTCCCCTAGGTCAGAGACCAGGCTGGCTACCCCTGTGTCCACAGCACCCAGCAGGGGCCCCATAGATCCACAGAGTGGACATCAGACAAGGAGCAGAGGTGGATGAATGGATAGATAGATGTTTGCACGGGTGATGGATGAATGAATGGATGGATGGGTGGATAGTTGGAAGGGGGGATGGATGCTGGCTGGATGAATGAATGGGAAATGGGTGGGTAGATCAGTGGATGGATGGCTGAATGATTGAACAGATAGATGGATGGATAGATGAATGGATGGTTGCATAGGTGGAAGGATGATAGGTGGATGGATGGATGGATAGACAGTTAGATGTGGGGGATGAGTGATGGTGAATGAATGGATGGATGATTGAACAGATGGACAGATGGACAGATGGGTAGATGGATGGATGAGTGGATGCATGATGAATGGATAGATGCATGAATAGTTGCAAGGGTGGGAGGATGATGGATGGATGGATGACTGGTTGGATGGATGGGGGGATAGGTATAGGTGGATAGATAGATGATGGGTGGATACCTGGATAAATGAAGGGATGGATGGATGGATGGATGGATGGATGGATGATTGAATGGATGGATGGATGGATGGATGAGTGGATGGATGATGAATGGATAGATGCATGAATAGTCAGATGGGTGGAAGGATGTTGGATGGATGGATGGTTGGATGGATGAGGGGATGGATATAGGTGGATGGATAGATGATGGGTGGATACCTGGATGAATGAAGGGGATGGAGGGATGAATGGATGGACGAATGAACGGATGGATGGATGATTGAACGGATGGATGGATGGATGGATGGATGGATGGATGGATGGATGGTTGGATGGATGGATGGTTTGATGGGGGGATGGATAAGTGGATGGATGGGGGATGGATAGATGCATGGATGGATGACTGAACAGATGGACTATGGATGGATGAATCAGTGGGTGGGTGGGTGAGTAATGAAGGGATATATGGACGTATGGGTGGATATGTGGATGGGTTTTCAGGAGCCTAGAATGTCTGACCATTGCCCTGTTTTGGGACAAGGGAATAGCCACCTCTCCTTTCATTCCTCTATCCTCTTTCTCCCTGCTGACTCTAATGGCTCCAGATTGACCAAGGGCAGTAGAAGGGGATGGTCAGGCCAAGTGAGTTGGGTGAAGGAGGGTAAGAGCCAGTGCCGCACTTCGCCCTGGATTTCACAGCCCAGCCAAGCCTTCCTTGCTAGGAACTCTGGCAGTGAGAACAAGACCCATGGGAACGCCTCAGAGCAGACAGGCCACCTGCCCTAAGCCAAGTGGTGACAAGGGCCCTGGCCCAGGGATGGGAAGGGAGAGAGGTCCCAGGCTTGGCTTCTCTGCTGAGTCCAGGAAAGGTGATGACTCAGCAGGGGAGAAGACAGACACTCCCTAAAGTGGGCCTAAGCTGGCTAGAGCTTCATGAATACACAGCATCCCCCAGCAGCCCGCACACATGCATGTGCGCACACATGCACACACCATCCAGTCAGGGGGCGCACTGGCTGGGACCACAGCTACCCAACACTGTCTCAGAATAGATCTCACCACCAACTTCTGAAGTCGATGAGGCAGAGTTCTTTGTGGCCATTTCACAGAAAGGCAAACTGAGGTCCCACAAACTGGATGGCTTGGTCTGAGCCTGGTTCCCCTGACCAGTACTCCCACTCACTGATCCACAAAAGCCAAGAGTCACTTCCAAGGGAACCCACAGCTGTCACTGTCCCCCTGGGGGTGCAATCTCATAGGTCACACCGGTGGTGGCAAAGCTCATTTTCCATTTCCTGCCCACACTCTTTCTGCACAGGCTTCCTGAGTACCTACCCCATGCCCAGCACAGTGCCCCTCACCGGAGGTATACAAGAAACAAAATCTGGTCCATGGGCTTGCAACACTGGGGTCCCAGGGAGCAGACCTGTCACTGAGTCCTTGCTGACTCAAAGATCAAGGTCATCTCCTTCCCATTGCAAGGAAGCCGGAAGGGACACATGATTGATGCCCTTGCATCAGGGCAGGACCAGGGAGAACTTCCCAGAGGAGGTGCTTTTGAACCTGAAACCCAAAGAAGAAAAGGGAGGCATCCAGGTAGGGGCAGAGGGATGTAGCAGGGAGAAGGGGAGGAGAGGGGCTGAGGAGGCAGCGTGAGCTGGAAGCCCAGAGCATGTAGGGAAGGAAAGCAAATTCCAGGCAACTCTGTGGCCAGCATGGCAACTGAGGCCAGGCCAAGCCCGGGGGCCTTAGTATCTAAAGACAAGATGAGAATCCCAAAACACTCACGCTTTAGGAGGCAACATTGAAGCAATCAGGCTACTTTTTTATTTTTTATTTTTTGAGATTTGGTGTAACCAGGCTGGGCACGGTGGCTCATGCCTGTAACCCCAGCACTTTGGGAGGATGAGGCGGGCAGATCACCTGAGGCCAGGAGTTCAAGACCAGCCTGGCCAACATGGCGAAACCCTGTCTCTACTAAAAATACAAAAAAAAAGAAAAGAAAAGAAAGAAAAAATCCTAGCCAGGCATGGTAGCAGACGTCTGTAATCCCAGCTACTCTGGAAGCTGAGGCAGGAGAATCACTTGAACCTGGGAGGCGAAGGTTGCAAGTGAACCAAGATTGCACCACTGCACTCCAGCCTGAGTGACAGAGGACTCCATCTCAAAAAAAAAAAAAAGAAAAGAAAAGAAAAAGAGAGGTTGGGCACGGTGGCTCATGGCTGTAATCCCAGCACCTTGGGAGGCCGAGGCAGGCGGATCACCTGAGGTCAGGAGTTTGAGACCAGCCTGACCGATATGGAGAAACTCTGTCTCTACTAAAAATACAAAATTAGATGGGCGTAGCGCTGCACACATGTAATCCCAGCTACTCGGGAGGCTGAGGCAGGAGAATCGCTTGAACCCAGGAGGCGGAGGTTGTGGTGAGCCAAGATCACGCCATTGCACTCCAGCCTGGGCAACATGAGTGAAACTCTGTCTCAAAAAAATGAAAGGAAAGGAAAGGAGAGGAGAGGAGAGGAGAGGAGAGGAGAGGAGAGGAGAGGAGAGGAGAGGAGAGAAGAGGAAAGGAAAGGAAAGGAAAGAAAGGAAAGGAGAAAGAGCAAGCTATGGCAATATATGAATTATTTGCAACCTGCTTCCCCCGAAACCCCCACCCAGACCTCTAAGTCAGCTGCTGCCCTTCCTCACCCAGCAAAATCTGCAAATTGGGATACAGAGGCAGAGAGCAGCCAGAGAGGCTGTGGGGGTGACATCCAGGACAGAGCTGAGTGGAGTGGAGGGGCTCAGGAGGGGTGCAGATGGAATGGGGCAAGGGCAGCTAGGTTTCGGGAGCTAGGAGTAAGAGAGTGAGACTCCTAGGGCACCTGAGATAGAAGCAGAGCACGAGCGATGTGGAGATCATTTGTACACGTTTAGCTGCAGGTTATGGACATCCATCCACATTATGGTGCTATCGAGGAGTCTGCAGTAGAGTCTGCAGTAGATGGATGGATGGATGGATGGATGGATGGATGGATGGATGGATGGATATAGGTGGATGCATGAATATAGGTGGATGGATAGATGGATGGATGATGGGTGGATACCTGGATGGATGGATGGATGGATGGATGGATGGATGGATGGATGGATAGTTTGATGGGATGGATATAGGTGAATGGATGGATGGATGATGGTGGATGGATAGATGATTGGATGGATGGATGGATGGATGGATGGATGGATGGATGGATGGATGGATGGATTATTGAACAGACAGATGGATGGACGGATGGATGGATGGATGGATGGATGGATAGTTTGATGGGATGGATATAGGTGAATGGATGGATGGATGATGGTGGATGGATAGATGATTGGATGGATGGATGGATGGATGGATGGATGGATGGATGGATGGACGGATGGATGGGCAAGTGGGTGGGTGAATAATGAAGGGATATATGAATGTATGGGTGGATATGTGGATGGGTTTTCAGGAGCCTAGAATGTCCAACTATTGCCCCTGTTTTGGGACAAGGGAATAGCCACCACTCCTTTCATTCCTGTGTCCTCTTTCTCCCTGCTGACTCTAATGGCTCCAGATTGACCAAGGGCAGTAGAAGGGGATGGTCAGGGTTCTCGGCCAGGCTGGGTATGATGTCAAACCAGTAGTTCTTTTCATCTGTCATGAGGTGCTCTTGGTCCACGGGGTAAATACATTTACATGTTCTTCCACTATAAAAATAACACCACTTATTACTGGATATTTGAAAAATGCTAATTTGGAAAACTAGAAAGAACAGATAATTTTCCATATTGTCAACATCCAAAGATTATTATCAGTAACAATTCAGTGCATTTCTTTCTGATCTTTTCCTAATCTCTGCATTTTACATCATCTTAATAGCTTGTAGAATGTTTTGAATATTGGTTGTTTTTTAAAATTTAATATGATTGCATGAACATTTCCCCATGTCTTTAAAAACTTATTGTAGGCTGGGCGCGTGACTCAGGCCTGGAATCCCAGCACTTTGGGAGGCTGAGGCAGGAGGATTGCTTAAGCCCAGAAGTTCAAGGCCAGCCTGGGCAACATAGGGAGACCCCGTCTGTACAAAATATATTTTTTAAATTACCTGGGTCTGGTGGCACCCATCTGTGGTTCCAGCTACTTTGGAGGCTGAGGTGGGAGGATCCCTTGAGCCAGGGAGGTCAAGGCTGCAGTGAGCCGTGATGGTGCCACTGCACTCCAGCCCGGGTGACAAAGGGATGCCCAATCTCAAAAAAAAAAAAAAAAAAATCATAAACCTAATTCTAATGGGTGCATCATATTCCAGAGAGAGGATGTATGAGAATTTCATGACTCACTTTGTTGGCCATTTTCACAGTGGGTATTTCCTGGTGCTCTAAACAGTGCCCTGACAAACAGTGTGGAGAGTTTCCTCAATTTTGAGAGACTCCCTGAGTGTGAGTTTCCAGAAGTGGAATCACTGAGTCAGCTCAGTTCCTGAATGTACAGCCAAGCTGGCCTCCAGAAGGTCTGCAGAGGTTTCCATTCCCATCAGGGGGATGAAAGCCCCTGCCGCGCAGTGCCCAGTACAAGGGACACACACACACACTTATTCACCTACGACGTGGCAGACTTGAGGGGCCTCTCCGTGTCCAAGATGCATTTCTATGGCTGTGTTTCATGGCCAGTGTTCCTGCCACCCCTGGGAACCATCCTGTGGGCTCGGCTGGGACCATGGGCCGGGGAGTAGACACTGCTTGGATTGAGAAGCCGGCGGCCCCCAGCCTTGGCTCGTGCCTTCCTCATTGGCAGATGGAGAGACGGGGAGGCCATGAGACATGAGCATGAACAGCGGGCGTGGCTGGTGACCTGCCACTGCACTCTCGCCCCTCACAGCCCGCCGTCTGCTGGCAGGGCCGCTCGGGAGCACACACTGTTCCTGGTGCAAAGCCACTGCTGCCTGTTCCGGGAACAGCAGATCAAATGCCCCGGGTTCCTGGACTTCATTAAAAACATATTTCTTTCTCTTTGCCCGCAAAAGTTTCCATGTAACCAGGGAAATCTTTTTTAAATTACACGCTTCCTCCAACAGCCATGCAGTCTCGGGCCTGAGAATGGACGAGGCCCAGGATCTCTCAAAGTCTCAGAATCTCTTCCTCCACTAGAGCCCAGGGCCCCATCAGGGGATGTGCAGCTCAGTTTCCAGATGGGCAGAGACGCCACATGGAAGGAGGGCAAGGGCCAGAACCCAGCTGGTCAGAGGGCACCCAGACAACCCCAGAGGCCCCCAGCCACCGCGAGCCCTGCCAGGCAGCTGGGACAGCCCAGGGAAGGTGCCGGGCATTCATTAATCCGCTCATCTGCTCATTGGCTGACACTCTGCCAGGTCCTCTGTGCTTCGACAGAACTGGGATGGGGAACAGAGAAATAAATCAGCAAAAACCCTTTGGTCAAGTCACTGCCAGGCTCTGGAGGGGGAGATGGCACCTGAAACATGTAATTACATTCCCGTCGTTGTTGAAAACACATTTTCTGAGCGCTTACTCTGTGTCACTGACTATGCTGGGAGGTTCACATCATAAGCATTCTGTGAGCTGGGAACTGAATGTGTCCCAGGCCATGGCTGGCTGAGGCAGACAGAAGCCCATCGAGGGCCACAGAGTCCACCCAGGGCCCCAGGCCACCAGCAGGAGCCAAAGCCTACCCAGGGTCCCAGGCCACCAGCAGAGGCCAAACCAAGACTAGGCTGCTCAGCCTGCCTGGCTCCACGATACTGCAATGGGGACGAGCAGGAGGCCAGGGAGCTCCCTCAGGGTCACAAAGCCCCCCACCCCTGGCACTGGGACAGGGTCAGCCAGGAAACAGGGCACAGTGTCTGTCCCAGGGCCAGGGAGGAGGGAGGAGGGAAGGAGGGGGTTGGGCAGAGCCAGTTCCGTGGACAGCCTGTGCAGGAAACAGCTGAGGGAAGCTGGGGCGAGATGGGGGCAGTATGGCCTCCACAGCCCACCCTCCCGTGGGAGCCAGGGCAGGGGCGGTCCTGCCATTGCTGAGGTTGGAACCACAGTGGCTGAGGCCACAATCCAGCTCTGGGTCTGCCGGCTCCCACCCGCCATCACTGCCAGAGCCCAGGGACCTCTCCTGTAGAGCAGGACTGTAGGTTTCTGCCCCTAGTGTCATGGAGATTCCAGGTCCCAGCGGACAAGACAAGGCCAGGAGATGTTGTTTCTCCCAAGACTCGGCGATTCTCAAACCGGGAGCTGAGTTAGCCCCATTCACCTGCTCACCAAGGGGACCATGGCCAACACCTGGGCAGTTGACAGTGACCAGCAAAAGAATGAATTAAGGAATAAGAGAATGCTGGAGTGAATGAGAGGAAGCAGAGCCCTGACCAGACTCTGGGAGCCCCAGGTCTGGCCGGTTCACAGCCTCACTGGAGACCTGCTGCAGGCCAGGGCCATGGCGAGGTGGCGGCTGGGGGTACGGAGGGCAGGGAGACTGCAAGCTGCTCCCAGGGGTGGCTGTGCTCCTGTGGCTGGTCTCAGAGGCGGAGAGGGAGATTTCCAGACAGAAGAGATGGTGGAGGACACAAAAAGGCAATTCCTGACCCATGGAAATACTGAGGCCAGCTTTTAAAGAAAAGGGGGTTAGAACTGATGGGGTTTCTTTCCTAACTGACTTCTGTGTGTTCCAGATTATTTTTCCAATCTTGGTTCAATTCTGAACTGAACCCCCAAGTCCCTGGCCTCCAGGAACCCGGCTCCTAGGCCAACAGACCAGCGGAGGCAGCAGAGAGCAGGACAAGCAGGGTAGACAAGAAAGATCTTCCTTCAACCTCAATCCCACAATGAACGCTCAGGCAAGTGCTGGGAGTAGTGAGCCCACCATCTCTAGAAGCAATCAAGCTGCTCCCAGATGCCCAACAGCCAAGAAGCCCAGGAAAGAATCTATAAGTAAAGGGGAGTGTTATTATAACAAGGTTTACCCCAAGGCCACTCATCAGGAAGTCCCTTAGGAATGGTGCTGTGTCCAGGGTTCAGATCCACCCAAGTCCTCCAGACAGACCAGAGAGGGGGGTGCCCCAGAGAGCAGCAAGAAAGGGCTCAGCACCTGCTATATGCTGGGCACTGTGCCAGCCAGGAGTTGTCTCTCATATTATCTTAAATCATCTCAATATGCTGCAAAGTATGTATTTCTGTCCCTTTGTTTGTTTGTTTGTTTTGAGACGAAATCTTGCTCTGTCACCCAGGCTGGAGTGCAGTGGCGTGATCTTGGCTCACTAAAACCTCCGCCTCCTGAGTAGCTGTGATGACAGGTGCCTGCCACCATGCCTGGCTAATTTTTTGTATTTTTTTGTATTTTTGGTAGAGCCGTGGTTTCACCATATTGGCCAGGCTGGTCTCAAACTCCTGGCCTCAAGTGTTCCGCCCGCCTTGATCTCCCAAAGTGCTGAGATTACAGGCGTGAGCCACTGTGCCTGGCCTCTATCCCCATCTAACAGATGAGGAAACTGAGGGTCAAGGAGGTAAAAGGCTTGCTTGAAATCACACAGCTCCCTGGGAGCAGAGCCAGGATACAGAGCCAGAGTTGGCTGGCCCACAGCCTAGGGCCAGCTCTCCCCTTCAGCTGTCATTCAACCCATAAGTATTCATGAGTGCTTGCCATGTGCTACATCTTGGTCTGGGGTTTGGGTCATAATCCCTAATGACTATCTTAAGCACCATAATCCCAAATGCTGAAATCCCGAAAGATGAAAATCTCTGAAGTCTAAATCCCTAAATTCTAAACTTCCTAACATCTAATTGACTCCCCCAGTCATGACAGATTTGGAATTAGAGGTGATTAAGGCTTCTAAAAGTGAATGGCAAGGTGTTACCAATAAAATTTGGTTTTTTTGATTCAGCCTAATGCATTTGGTGGAAAATTCAGATAACTGAATGGGCCACTTGATACAGCAACCACAAAAACTTCAGCTTAAAAATGTGTCATTTGGCCGAGCGCAGTGGCTCACGCCTGTAATCCCAGCACTTGGGGAGGCCAAGGCAGGAAGATCACCTGAGGTCAGGTGTTTAAGACCAGTCTGGCCAACATGGTGAAGCCCCATCTCTACTAAAAATCCGAAAATTAGCCAGACACGGTGGGCGCCTGTAATCCCAGCTACTCAAGAGGCTGAGTCAGGAGAATCGCTTGAACCTGGGAGGCGGAGGTTGCAACGAGCTGAGATCACACCACTGCACTCCAGCCTAGGTGACAGAGCAAGACTCTGTCTCAAAGAAAACAAATTGTCATTTGCCTGCCTTGGCATTCCTTCCAGCTGACAATATTCCAGGAGCTTTTATGTATTTTTTTTTTTTTCATTTCTAGTTTTTCTTTTTTTTTTTTTTTTTATTTTTCTTTTCTTGTGCCTCCAAGAGCTTTTAAAGACATAGAGCCACATTTGCCTGAAGAAGCCACTGAAGTTTCTGACTGGTTTGAATATAATTATGCACACTGTAGGATAAGAAGACACGTACGGCTGGCCGGGCGTGGTGGTTCACGCTTGTAATCCCAGCATTTTGAGAGGCCGAGGTGGGTAGATCACTTGAGGTCAGAAGTTCGAGACCAGCCTGGCCAACAAGGTGAACCCTCGTCTCTACTAAAAATACAAAGATTAGCTGGGTTGGTGGCAGGTGCCTGTCATCCCAGCTACTCAGGTGGCTGAGGCAGGAGAATCGCTTGAACCTGGGAAGCGGAGGTTGCAGTGAGCTGAGATTGCGTCACTGCACTCCAGCCTGGGCAGTATTGTGACCACCAAATCTGTGGTCTGTATGTGAGTGCACGTGGAATGATAGAATGCCCATGTCAGTGTATGTCAAATCACAGAAAAATTTCATAAAGAGCAGAGCCATGTAGAAAATGAACATGAACATATTCTCACAGAAGAGGCATAACCTTTAAAAAAAAAAAAAAAAAAAAAAAAAGCCGGGCGCTGTGGCTCAAGCCTGTAATCCCAGCACTTTGGGAGGCCGAGACGGGCAGATCACGAGGTCAGGAGATCGAGACCACCCTGGCTAACCCGGTGAAACCCCGTATCTACTAAAAAATACGAAAAACTAGCCGGGCGAGGTGGCGGGCGCCTGTAGTCCTAGCTACTCGGGAGGCTGAGGCAGGAGAATGGCGTGAACCTGGGAGGCGGAGCTTGCAGTGAGCTGAGATTGCGCCACAGCACTCCAGCCTGGGCAACAGAGCGAGACTCCATCTCAAAACAAAAAAAAAAGCAGCTGCACATAGTGGCTCACGCCTGTAATTCCAGCATTTTGGGAGGCCTAGGCAGGTGGATCATGAGGTCAGGAGTTCGAAACCAGCCTGGCCAATATGGTGAAACCCCATCTCTACTAAAAATACAAGAATTAGCTAGGTGTGGTGGCGGTAGCCTGTAGTCCCAGCTGCTTGAGAGACTGAGGCAGGAGAATCGCTCAAACTCAGGAGACAGAGGTTGCAGTGAGCCGAAATCGTGCCACTGCACTCCAGCCTGGGTGACAGAGTGAGACTCCATCTCAAAAGAAAAGAAAAAAGGAAAAAAAGCGGCTACTCATCGAGATGCAAGATTTCAAACTATAGTTAATAATGATGAAAGTCGGCCAGCTTTTATGGACCGTCTCTGAGCAATAGCCCATAATCTATCCGAGTAATACATGTTTTCATGTTGAGTCATCTTTTTAGTGTGTTAGCTTTCTTTTTTCTTTGCTTTTTCTTTGTTTAGGTTTTCTTTTCATTCACTCTTCTAAATTATCAGCATTGTTTTTTACAATTTGTTATGCTATGGATTTAATCTTTCCATCCTTTCCAATCCTGGAAGTATAGATTGCATAGAGACTTTTAGAGAGTTCTAATGCATTTTATGCATCTTTTGCAAATGTGACTCCACCAAAGTGCATTATCCCAGCATTGACTTTGCGTGTGAGCACTCTGTGTGTGTGTGATGTAAGAATGTTGAAACTTCCTCAATGAAGTGATATCCTTTTTGTACATCTGCACTTGAAAAAGGTAAAGTTTCTCCAGATCTCAGCTCTTTGGATGAGGGCACAGGCACTGGTGACCCGTCACAGATTTTGAACGGTCTTATCAAAAGACTTAGGTTGTTCATCCAGGTATTCCAGATGACTGCGATTATAAAGCTGGGTGCACACAATTACCCACCATAGTATACTGTGTTAGTACATTTTCCTTTTCTTTTCTTTTTTTGAGACAGAGTCTCACTCTGTCACCCAGGCTGGAGTGCGGTGGCATGATCTTAGCCCACTGCAGCCTCTGCCTCCCAGGTTCAAGCGATTCTCCTGCCTCAGCCTCCCAAGTAACTGGGATTACAAGCACGTGCCACCATGGCAGGCTACTTTTTTTCTATTTTTAGTACAGATGGAGTTTCACTATGTTGGCCAGGTTGGTCTCGAACTCCTGACCTCAAGTGATCCACTCACCTCAGCCTCCCAGAGTGCTGGGATTACAGGTGTGAGCCGCCACTCCCGGCCTAATAGCCTGCTATTGACTGAAAGCCTTACTGATAACATAAATGGTCAATTAACACATATTTTGTATGTTGTGTGAATTACACACTGTATTCTTACAATAAAGTAAGCTAGAGAGAAGTAAATGCTTTAAGAAAACCATAAATAAGAGAAAATGGATTTACAATTCAATAAGTGGAAATGGATCATCATAAAGGTCTCCATCCTTGTCGTCTTCCTGTTCAGTAGGCTGAGGAGGAGGAAGAAGAGGAGGAGGATTGGTCTTGCTGTCTCAGGTTTGGCAAAGGTGGAAGAAAATGCACATATAAGTGGATCCAAGCAGTTCAAGTCCATGTGGTTCGAGGGCCAACTGTAAGGTCACATTCATAGCTTCCAGGTGGCCAGGAATTTTTGGAGGACGAAAGTCAACACAGTATAAGTAAACAGCCGGCAACTCTGGAGCTACATTTTCTCTGCAGAGTAAATGGCAGGCACGCTCACCACCTGCGATAAAAGATTCAGGTCCTCTGAGCTCAAGATTCAGGTTCTCTGAACTTAAGACTCCTCCCCTAAAACACAGTCCACTGAGTACAAAGCTGCCATTGGGCCCTATTTGTGTTATTCTTGGAACTGGCCCATAAAAATGTAGATACTGTGGCTCCCATTGCTGCCGTGGGTCATGAACTATTTCTTGTTTCTGACCCAGGAGTCTCATACCTTCTGCCAGAATTTATGGAACGGAGGTTAGGCTCTTTTCTTACCTTGCAAATAGGGTACACTCTCACGTCCTTCACAGTTCTTGGTGAGTAGGACCTGTGGCTGAGGAAATGGCTTCACAACCTACAGAGGAGGAGAGTGTGAGAATCGTGGGGGTGAAACTCTAGGAGGAAAGAGAAGAGAGGCAGCGAGGAGGAGTGGCAAGAGCTGTCCGGGAGGCTCTGAGGAGTCGGGAAGGGGTCGGGGAGGGAGACGCTAAGGGGGCGTTGTCCCTGCTGGCCATGTGGTGGGTGTGCAGAGCCCCTCCTGGCCTGGCCCACAGATCCTCAGCCGAGCTCACCCTGCTCACTGACACTTTGTGCAGGGGACTGGGGGTGACCCTGAGAGGGGCTGGGATCTGCCACCAGGTTGTCATGGGCATGTGGGCAGGCAAGATGAGGGTGAGTGCCACAGCCAGGGAAGAGCTGGCATCCTACTGACATCCCATAGCTCACCTGATGGTTCTGTTAAAACTGAGGTGGGCCCAGAGCCCTGCCTGCTCCCTCCCCCAATGCCAGGGGCCCCTTGGGGACCCCCAGAGCTCCAGAGGCATGATTAGGAGATATCTGGACCCGACAGCCTCAGTCTGACCTTGATGTTGAGGTTTTGGCAGTTAACCCCCTTGGGGGCAGAAAGGGTGGCTGCTCTCAGCCCGCCCCCTCATTTCCTTACAGGCTCCATAGAGTCATTGAGTTTGACCCCAGCCAGGCTAATGGATGCAAAATGCTTGGACCAATAGTCAACCTGGAAGATGGAAAACTGCCGCCAGGAGTGGGGATGGCTTCATGCAGAGCAAGGGCTTCGCAGTAGGAAGCTGCAGGTTCTAATGCTGCCTCTGTGAACCTCAGTTACCACGCTTTCAAAATGGGTCCATGGAGGGGCAGGGCTCAGCAGTAAAACCAGGAGAGCCCTGCGACGCAGGCCCCCTGGCTGTGAGCTTCTCAGGGGCGGGGTGACTGCACCTGAATCTGGAGGGTTCACAGATGTTACAGATATTCTCTGGAACTCTGGGTTGCCGGGCTCTCTAAGCCTCATTTCTTTAAAATATTTTTTTCTTTAAATTAAAACAATGTTCTTTTTTCTTTTTTGTTTTTGTTTGTTTGTTTTTTGAGTTGGGGTCTCGCTCTGTCGCTCAGGCTGGAGTGCAGTAGCACGATCTTGGCTTACTGTAGCCTCAACCTCCCAGGCTCGAGCAATCTTCCCACCTCAACCTCCCCAGTATCTGGGACTACAGGTGCACACTGCCACGCCCGGCTAATTCTTGTATTATTTGTAGAGACAGGATTTCACCATGTCGCCCAGGCTGGAGTGCAGTGTGATCTCAGCTCACTACAACCTCCACCTCCCAGGTTCAAGCAATTCTCCTGCCTCAGCCTCCTGAGTAGCTGGGATTACAGGTGCACGCCACCATGCCTGGCTAATTTTTGTATTTTTAGTAGAAACGAGGTTTCACCCTATTGGCCAGGCTGGTCTTGAACTCCTGACCTCAAGTGATCCACCCACCTCGGCCTCCCGGAGTGCTGGGATTACAGGGGTGAGTCACTGTGCCCCGCCTGAGCCTTACTTTTCTCAGCTGTGAAATGGTGCAACAACCCCTCCCACATGGTGTATACAAACTAAACTGTGACTTCTGCACACAGTGCCAGAGTTTGTACGAGGTTGCTGCCTGCCCCAGCCTTGGCTCCAGCCTAGCAGCCCCTTTTCAGGCCACCTTCTCCCCTCTTCACTGGAGCCCGGGCGTCATCTCCCCTCAGGGGCTATGGTTGTGGTGACCAATGGGCCTGGGACCTGACTTAACTGTGTGTGAACCCCCAGCGCCCACCACTGGGCCTGGGTCAGTGAGTGAATGCATGCAATTTAGGAAGGAGAGGAATGGAGTTTTTGATTAGAGTTTGTTGAATAAAGTAAAATGTAAAGACAAAAGCAGCCAGGGGAAATGTGGGAAATGCTTCTGTCGAAGCCAGGTAATGACAGAGCCTGAGATGCGGGTCTCGATGGGCATATCCCAGCTACTTGGGAGGCTGAGGCACGAGAATCACTTGAGCCCAGGAGGTGGAGCTTGCAGTGAGCAGAGATCGCACCATTGCACTCCAGCCTGGAAGACAGAGCGAGGTTCCATCTCAAAACAAGCAAACAAACAAATAGCAGGATATTAGTAGTTAAGTTTGGGGAGCGTCCAAAGTTACAGGTAGATTTTTGACCGCACAAGGAAGTCAGCACCCCTAACCCCCAAGTTGTTCAAGATTCAACTGTCTTTGGAAATAGAGTCTTTGCAGATGTCACCAAGTCAAGATGAGGTCATCCTGGAGTAGAGTGGGTGCTCAATCTAATCTGAGTGCCGTCCTTGTGAGGGGGTGAAATTTGGACTCATTCACGCCATGGGAAGATGGCTGCGTGAGACAGAGGCAGAGACTGGAGTGATGCAGCCACAAATCAAGATAAGCCCAGGATCGACAACCATCAGCAGCACCTGGAAGGGGCCAGGAAGGATCCCCCCGTGGGGCCGTCAGAGGGAGTGAGGCCCTGTCGTCGCTTTGATTTGAACTTATGGCTCCAGAGCTGTGAGCGGATTCACCTTTGTAGTTTTCAGCTGCCCAATTTGGGTAATTAGTTTCAGCGGCCCTAGGAAACGAACGCATCACTCTGCAAAATCCCCGAAAAGACCATCTGGGGCAAAGAGCAGTTGGTGCTTCCTCCAAACACACACAGGAAGACATGAGACGGGAAGAAATCATTGTCCCCCATGGCTCCATGGTGATGGTGAGTAACAGGACCCAAGACCCGGTGGCTACGCCGGGATCCGGGACCCTCCCATCTCTTGTGCCTTTATTTCAGGTCTCCCCTGTGCCATAATTGGCCACAATGTCATTGTGGCATCCACCACCCCTTGTAGGGGAAATGTTTATACCAGTTGATTAAAATATTTATAAATGCTCCCATGTCATTGCTACATATTTGACTTCCACCCAAGATTGAAAAAAGGGTTCCACGGATTTCAAAACTTAAGAAGCTGGACTGTCAGGCTGGGCATGTACAGGCTGGGTCAGCCAGGCCCACGCCTGTAATCCCAGCACTTTGAGAAGCTTAGGCGGGGATCACGAGGTCAGGAGTTCAAGACTGGCCTGGCCAGCATGGTGAAACCCCGTCTCTACTAAAAATACAAAAAAGTAGCCAGGCATGGTGACACCTGCCTGTAATCCCAGCTACTCAGGAGGCTGAGGCAGGAGAACTGTTTGAACCCGGCAGGCGGAGGTTGCAGTGAGCCAAGATCTCACCATTGCACTCCAGCCTGGGTGATAGGGAAAGACTCAGTCTCGAAAAAAAAAAAAAAAAAAAGAAGAAGCTAGACTGTCTAGGCCCAACCCTCTCAGCTGACAGTGCAGAGAAGGGCAGGGCTTTCTCAAGGCCAAGTGAGTTAGAAGCAGTTAGTCAGGGTTAGCTCCAGCCTGAGAGTGGCCTCCCGAGCTAGTCACCAGTTTCTACCAAAGTGAGGTCAGACCAGCAGATGGGGGAGGACAAGGGGGAGATGGCGGCAGAGCAGGGCTCAGCAGTACCGGCAGGGCAGGGAAATGGGGAGCAAGCTGATTTTAAGCAAGCAGCATCCTTCAGCCACCTCCCCCAGGTCTTCTGTCTGACCATAGTTGGAACTCCCAGCCCTGGAGTCTACATCATTTCCTCTGATAGATCCCATCATAGTCAACTTTTATTTTTTTTTGAGACAGTCTCACTCTGTCGCCCAGGCTGGGGTGCAGTGGTGCGGTAACGTTAGGGTAGATAACATTAGTCTATTTTACACGTTACCTTTTTTTTTTCCAGACGGAGTCTCGCTCTGTCACCCAGGATACAGTGCAGTGGCATGATCTCAACCCCTGCCTCCCAGGTTCAAGCGATTTTCCCACCTCAGCCTCCCGAGTAGCTGGGATTACAGGCACCCACCACCACGCCTGGCTAATTTGGGTATTTTTAGTAGAGACACGGTTTCACCGTGTTGACCAGGCTGGTCTCAAACTCCTGACCTCAAGTGATCTGCCTGCCTTGGCCTCCCAAAATGCTGGGATTACAGGTATGAGCCACTAAACCTGGCCAATTTTTTTTTATTTTTATTTTTTTTTAGATACAGGGTTTTGGCTCTGTCACCCGGGCTGGAGTGTAGTGGTGTTATCACAGCTCACTCCAGCCTCAAACTCCTGGGCTTCAAGCAGTCATCCCACCTCAGCCTCCCGAATAGGTGGAGCTACAGGCATGCATCACCACTCCCAGCTTTTTTATTATTATATTATTTGTAGAGATGGGGTTTCACCATGTTGCCCAGGCTGGTCTTAAATTCCTGGCCTCAAGCCATCCTCCTGCCTTGGCTTCCCAAAGTGCTGGGATTACAGGCAGGAACCACAGCCCCCGGCCCCTCATCATAGTCTTAAGTGCTGTTGTCTTTAAAAACCTGTTGAAAAGGGGCTACCTCTTCTAACAGCAAGGGCAGAGACCCCTGTGCCTAGCTCCCTGAACTGGCACATGCGAAGCAGTGTGGATGTTTGATGCTGGGGGGCCAGGGCTCACCTGTTCATTCTACCTTTGCCCACCAAGTGCCCACCAGGTGCCAGCCCCTGCCCCAAGGCTCTGTGGCCAGAGTCTGATTTCATCCCTGTGACAAATGTTCAGGGTAGATAACGTTAGTCTGTTTTACAAGTTATCTTTTTTCTTTTTTTTTTTTCCAGATGGAGTCTCGCTCTGCCACCCAGGCTACAGTGCAGTGGCATGATCTCAGCTCACTGCAACCTCCGCCTCCTGGGCTCACATGATTCTGCCACCTCAGCATCCCGAGTAGCTGGGATTACAGACATGCACCACCACACCGGGCTAATTTTTCTATTTTTAGTAGAGACAGGGTTTCACCACATTGGCCAGGCTGGTCTTGAACCCCTGACCTCAACTGATCCGCCCGCCTTGACCTCCCAAAGTGCTGGGATTACAGGTGTGAGCCACCACGCCCAGCTTAGTCTATTTTACAAGTAAGGAGCCTGAGGCTCGGAGAGACAGGTCTGCAGCTAGATGTAGGTAAGTGGGGAAGGAAGGAATGAAGGAAGGAGGGAGGGAAGGAGGAGACAGTCAGGGTTCCAGTGCCAGGGATGGGAAACAAGGGCCGCGTCCTCACCAGGCTCAGTCCCAGTTGTGAGAGGGTTAAGGAAGGTGAGGACCTCAGAGGGCAGGGCGGGGGCTGCAGCAGGTCACACACACAGAGCAGAAGTGCTGTGTCTGCTTTTCCAGAAGGACAGCTGCAGCCTTAGATTCCCCAATTACTCAGAGGGGCCAATCCTACCCCTGGCTCACACAGGTGGGGACCTGGGCCCCAGACCTCAGGCTGCACCTCCCCAACTTAACATCCTCCTGACTGGCTTTCTGCTGATGGCTAGGAGGTTGTTCCCATCTGAGCCCAAGCCTCTCACTAATGCTGCTGACCCGAGGTTCATGGGGGTCCCCAGCCTCCAGCCTGGGGAGGTGGCCTCCAGGGCCAAGGCTGGCTGGCTCAGTGGACATCTCAGGCCAGGCCTTCCCAGTGTCTGCTCCCTCATCCAATCCTCCCAGCTTTTCAGGAAGGAAACATCATTCCTCTCATCCCAGAATCAGGAGGGAAATCCTGGGCTCAGAGACGTGGCATGACTTGCTTTAGACTGCACGGACAGAGACAGGCAGACGAGAAGTGGACACCCATTCATGCCCTGATTCCTCCCCCAGGAATCTTTCTGCTACTCTGCTTGGACTTTCTTGGTAAACAACTGGGCGTGTGAGCAAGCGGCAGTGTGCACGCCAGAGACAGATGGATGCAGTGAGTATGCTAAGCCCCTGGCAGCCCCAGCACTGAACACCCAGATAAAGCTGCCAGGCTGCCTTCTTCCTTCTCCAGGAGAACAGGTGTCGGTGGCTCCTCTTCCTTCTCCAGGAGAACAGGTGTCGGTGGCTCCTCTTCCTTCTCCAGGAGAACAGGTGTCGGTGGCTCAGGGACAGGAGCTGGACCAGAAGGGCTTTGGAGAGCCTCTGAAGGGAGGCCAGGAGAGGACAGAGGCAGAGATGGAAGGACCCTGTGGGGAGTGGTGCCCCCAGAACGCCGCCTCCATCGAGGGCTGAGTAAGAAGAGTGTTGTTTGAATTAGAACACTAATATGGGAGAGACATGGTGGCTCATGCCTGTGGTTCCAGCACTTTGGGAGGCCAAGGCAGGCAGATTGCTTGAGCTCAGGAGTTCGACACCAACCTAGGCAATAGAGAAAGACCTCATCTCTATGAAGAAAAACAATGAGCCAGGCATGGTGGCACACACCTGTAGTCCCAGCTACTTGGGAAGGCTGAGGTGGGAGGGAGGATCACGTGAGCCTGGGAGGTAGAGACAGCAGTGAGCCGTGATCATGCCACTGCACTTCAACCTGAGTGACAGAGTGAGACAATGTCTCAAAAAAAAAAAAATCCAACAAATATTAGTCTTAGAAAGATAGAAGACAGGGCCAGGCATGGTGGCTCACGCCTATAATCCCAGCACTTTGGGAGGTCGAGAGGGGTGGATCACCTGAGGTCAGGAGTTCAAGACAAGCCTGGCCAACATGGTAAAACCCCATCTTTACTAAAAATACAAAACTTAGCCAGGTATCTTGGCACATGCCTGTAATCCCAGCTACTCCGCAGGCAGAGGCAGGAGAATCACTTGAACCCAGGAGGTGGAGGTTGCAGTGAGCCAAGATCGTACCATTGCACTCCAGCCTGGGCGACAGAACAAGACTCCATCTCAAAAAAAAAAGAAAGAAAGAAAAAGAAAAAAGATAGATAGATAGATAGATAGATAGATAGATAGATAGATAGATAGATAGATAGATAGAATGACAGAAAAACAAATGAAAAAAAAAGTGAAAATAATGACTAAAAATGTTTCAAATGCAATTATCCACAATGCAAGTTTGCATCTAGCAAAAACATCAGCCCATGGATGTAAGAAGTTTAGAAAAATTCAAATAATAAATACAAAGCAACCAACATAGACATATTTTAGCTAAGCTGCTAAAAACCAAAGCTAAGAAAAGGCAGCCAGACAGAAACGGCGTATAACATACAGGAGAATAGCAACAAAAATGACAGCTTGCTACTCATCAGAAACAAGAGAATCCAGAAGACAATGGAACAATGTCTTTAAAGCAGTGCAGGGGGTGGGGACAGCAGGGGACTGTCAGACTGGAATTTTAGATCCAGCAAAAAGACCCTTTAAAAATACTGGTAGGCTGGGCGCAGTGACTCACACCTGTAATCTCAGCACTCTGGGAAACTGGGGCAGGAGGACCATTTGACGGCAGGAATTCGAGGTTACAGTGAGCTGTGATTGCACTGTTGCACTCCAGCCTGGGTGAAAAACCAAGACCCTGTCTCAAAAATGATTACATTAATTAATTAATTAAAAATAAAGGTAAACTGAAATCATTTCTAGTTAAATGCAGGCTAACTTCTTCACTACCAGATGTAAATTAAAAGAACTTCTAGAGGGGCTGGGCATGGTGGCTCAAGCCTGTAGTCCCAGCAGTTTGGGAGGCTGAGGTGGGCAGATCACTTGAGGCCGGGAGTTCAAGATCAGCCTGGCCAACATGGTGAGACCCTGTCTCTACTAAAAATACAAAAATTACCCAAGCATGGTGGCACATGCCTGTAATTCCAGCTACTCAGGAAGCTGCGGCAGGAGAATTGCTTGAACCCAGGAGGTGGAGGTTACAGTGAGCAGAAATCACACCACTGCACTCCAGCCTGGGTGACAGAGTGAAAACCTGTCTCAAAAAAATTTTTTTAAAAAGGAAAGTCTAGAGGAACTTCAAGAACTTCTAGAGGGCTGAAGGAAAATTATGCAAGATGAAAACTCAGATATAGAAAAAGGGATGAAAAGCAATGGAAATAAGTATATGGATAAATATAAAATATTATTTTCTTCTTTTCAATTTCTTTAAAAGACAATTGACTGTATAAAGCAAAATAATAACAATATCTTGTGGGGGTTATAATATATTTTCAGGTAAAATATATATCAAAACAATAACACAAAGGATGAAGGAATTACAGGATAATGTTGTAAGGTTCTCACATTTTCTCTTAATTCAAGGTAATCTGTGATGAGTTAAAAATACACATTGCCAGCTGGGCGCAGTGGTTCACACCTGTAATCTCAGCACTTTGGGAGGCCGAGGCAGGCAGATCACAAGGTCAGGAGTTTGAGACCAGCCTGGCCAACATAGTGAAACTCCATCTCTACTAAAAAATGTAAAAAATTAGCTGGGTGTGGTGGCAGGCACCTGTAATCCCAGCTACTCTGGAGGCTGAGGCAGAAGAATCTCTTGAACCCGGGAGGCGGAGGTTGCAGTAAGCCAAGATCGTGCCATTGCACTCCAGCCACCTGGGCAACAGTGCAAGACTCTGTCTAAAAAAAAAAAAAGAAAGAAAGAAAGAAAGAAAATACACATTGCCTTTTCCCTCCACAATTTCTCTCTGCTCCAGTGAGTTACTTGATTCCGGGGGCTCCATTTGTCTGCCTGCAAGCTACACACTTCCCAGGACTACACCGCTGGCCTCTGCCACGATCGGACTCCTGCTGATGGCCCTAATGCACAAGTGGGAATATCTTTCTGCCGTCTTCAGAAAGTTTGAAGAGTGGAGAAGAGGGAAATGTGAACGTGAAGAGGAGGCTCCACCTGGAGCTGAGGCACCAGACCCCACCCGCTGTTCTAGAACTCGTCTTGGACAACTGTCAATCAAGTGATGGAAAAATTGAGGGCTTTACAGCTGAATTTGTGAACTTAGAGTTCCCCCATTTGATAACTGTAGGCTTGATTTCATTTTCAAATCTCCCCCGGCTGCCATGACAATAGAGTCTTTGGAGATCTGGACACGTTAGAAACTCACATATCTAAACTTAGATGGAAATACACTGGAAGATATCAGAACTTTAGAACCTTTGAAAAAGTTGGAACGTCTAAAGAGCCTGGACCTCTTAAACTGTGAGGTTACTAACCTGAATGACGACTGGGAGAGCGTCTTCAAGCTCCTGCCCCAGCTGACCTACCTTGATCACTATGACCAAGAGGACCAGGAAGCCCCCAACTCAGATGCCGAGGGGGATGATGTAGATGATGAAGAGGAGGATGAAGAAGGAGAAAATGAGGAAAATGAGGAGAATAAGGTTAGTGAAAAGGAAGAGTTTGATGGAGACAAGGATGAAAATGAAGATGTAGACTGTGAAGAAGGTGAAGATGAAATCAGTGAGGAGGAAGAAGAATTGGGACATGATGAAGGGGTTGATGAAGATGAAAATAAAATAAATAACAGGTGGTGGGCCTAAATCCAACTATGTCAGTAACTACGTTAAATGTAAATGGAATGAATGCTCCAATTAAAAGGTGGTAATTGACTGGGCGCAGTGGCTCACGCCTATAATCGCAGCACTTTGGGAGGCCGAGGCAGGTGGATCACCTGAGGCCATAAGTTCGAGACCAGCTGGCCAACATAGTGAAACCCCATCTCTACTAAAATTACAAAAAAAAAAAATGGCGAGGCACGGTGGCTCACACCTGTAATTCCAGCACTTTGAGAGGCCAAGGCAGGTAGATCACAAAGTCAGGAGTTCGAGACCAGCCTGGCCAACATGATGAAACCCTGTCTCTACTAAGAATACAAAAATTAGACAGGCATGGTGGTACATGCCTGTAATCCCAGCTACTCAGGAGGCTGAGGCAGGAGAATCGCTTGAAACCAGAAGGAGGAGGTTGCAGTGAGCTGAGATTGCGCCACTGCACTCCAGCCTGGGCAATAAGAGCGAAACTCCAGCTCAAAAAAAAACAGAAAACAAAAAATTAGCCAGGCATGATGGCAGACGCCTATAACCCCAGCAACTCCTACTAAGGCAGAATCGCTTGAACCTGGGAGGCTGAGGTTGCAGTGAGTGGAGATTGCACCACTGCACTCCAGTCTGGACAACAAGAGCAAGACTTTGTCTAAAGAAAAAAAAAAAAAAAGAACAAGCTCAATAATTGAAAGAAGGTATAAAAGGCCAGGTCCAGTGGCTCACACCTATAATCCCAGTGCTTTGGGAGACCAAGGCCAGGAGTTAGAGACCAGCCTGGCCAACATGGCAAAACCTCACCTCTGCTAAATTAGCCGAGCCTGGTGGTGGATGCCTGTAATCCCAGCTACTCGGGAGGCTGAGACACAAGAATCACTTGAACCTGGCAGGAAGAGTTTGCAGTGAACTGCGATCCCACCACTGCGCTCCAACCTGGGTGACAGAGCAAGACTCTGTCTCAAAAAATATATAAAAGGAGCTATAAAAATAAAATAGACCGGGCATGATAGTTCACACCTGTAATCCCAGCACTTTGGGAGGCCGAGGCAGGTGGATCACGAGGTCAGGAGATCAAGACCATCCTGGCTAACACGATGAACCCCATCTCTACTAAAAATATGAAAAATTGGCCAGACGTGGTAGCAGGCGCCTGTATCCCAGCTACTCGGGAGGCTGAGGCAGGAGAATGGCGTGAACCCGGGAGGCAGAGCTTGCGGTAAGCCGAGATCGCACCACTGCACTCCAGCCTGGGTGACAGAGCAATACTCCGTCTCAAAAAATAAAATAAAATAAAATAAAAATAAAAATAAAAATAAAATTGAGGCAGGAGGATCACTTGAGCCCAGAAGTTCAAGACCAGCCTGGGCAACATAGTGGGACCCTGTTTCTACAAAAACATTAAAACATTAGCCAGGCGTGATGGGGTGCACCTGTAGTCCCAGCTCTTTGGAAGGATGAGGTGGGAGGATCACTTGAGCCCAGGAGGTAGAGGCTGCAATGAGCCATGAGCACACCACTGGATTCCAGCCTGGGTGACAGAGTTGAGACCTTGTCTCAAAAAAATAAATAAATAAAAATAAAACTTAGGCCAGGCACAGTGGCTCACACTTATAATCCCAGCACGTTGAGAGGCTGAGGCGGCAGATTGCTTGAGCCCAGGAGTTCAAGACCAGCCTGGGGAACACAACAAAAACCTGTCTCTACCAAAAATTTAGAAAGTAGGCAGGTGTGGTGGCACATGCCTGTAGTACCAGGTACTTGGGAGGCCGAGGTGGGTGGATGGCTTGAGCCCAGGAGGTTAAGGCTGCAGTAAGCTGAGATCACTCCATTGCACTCCAATCTGGGCAACAGAGCAAGATTCTGTCTCAAAAAAATAAATAAATAAATAATTTGAACTTAAGTTAGATTAAATTAAACCCCATATAAGCAGAAGGATGGAAATAAAGATGAGGGAGAAAATGAATAAAATTACAAACAAAAAGAGAAAATTATGACAAAACCATGGCCCCTCGAAGACGCCCATGTCCCTAGAGTCTGTCAACATGTTACAATTCATGGTAAAGAGGTATTAAGATTGCAGGTTAAATTAAGGCTGCTAAAATAGGGAGATTGTCCTGAATTACTTGGGTGGGCCCAATGTAATCACAAGGTTCTTAAAAGTGGAAGTAGAGGCCAGGCACAGTGGCTCATGCCTGTGATCCCAGCACTTTGGGAGGCTAAGGCAAGTGGATCATTTGAGGTCAGGAGTTCTAGACCAGCCTGGCCAATGTGGTGAAACTTCATCTCTAGTAAAAATGCTATATATATCTAGCATGCCTGTAATCCCAGCTACTGGGGGAGACTGAGGCAGAAGAATCACTTGAACCCGGGAGATGGAGGTTGCACGGAGCTGAGATCACACCACTGCACTGCAGCCTGGGCAACAAAGCAAGACTCCTTCTCAAAAAAAAAAAAAAAAAAGAGTCGAAATAGAGGCAGAGGCCGGGCACGGTGTCTCAAGCCTGTAATCCCAGCACTTTGGGAGGCCGAGACGGGCGGATCACGAGGTCAGGAGTTCGAGACCATCCTGGCTAACACGGTGAAACCCCCAAAAAATACAAAAAGTTAGCCGGGAGAGGTGGCGGGCACCTGTAGTCCCAGCTACTCGGGAGGCTGAGGCAGGAGAATGGCGTAAACCTGGGAGGTGGAGCTTGCAGTGAGCTGAGATCCGGCCACTGCACTCCAGCCCGGGTGACAGAGCAAGACTCCGTCTCAAAAAAAATAAAAATAAAAAAATAAAAAAATAGAAATAGAGGCAGAAGGCCAGGCGCGGTGGCTCAAGCCTGTAATCCCAGCACTTTGGGAGGCCAAGACGGGCGGATCACGAGGTCAGGAGATCAAGACCATCCTGGCTAACACGGTGAAACCCCGTCTCTACTAAAAAATACAAAAAACTAGCCGGGCGACGTGGCGGGCGCCTGTAGTCCCAGCTACTCAGGAGGCTGAGGCAGGAGAATGGCGTAAACCTGGGAGGCGGAGCTTGGAGTGAGCTGAGATCCGGCCACTGCACTCCAGCCCGGGCAACGGAGCGAGACTCCGTCTCAAAAAAAAAAAAAAAAAAAAAATAGAGGCAGAAGAGGGCAATGATGAGATGTGAAGAGGATTCAGCTCACCATTGCTGGCTGTGAAGATGCAGGGAAGGGCACATGAACCAAGAAATGTGGGCAGTCTCTAAAAACTGAAAAAAACAGGAGAGGGATTCTCTATGAGAGCCTCCAGAAAGGGACACAGCCCTGCAAACATCTCAATTTGAGCCAGTGAGGCCCATGTTAGACTTCTAACCTTCAAAACCATAGATAATAAATTTCTGTTGACTGAAGCTGTTAAGTTGGTAGTTCTGTGTTACAGCAGCAATAGTAAACGAATACAAAAATGAACAAAACCCAATTGTTGGTTCCTTGGCTTTTTGAAAAGATTAACAGCATAACTAAAAACCTGATAACATTGTCCAAGAAAAAGAGAGAAAACACAAATTAACAATACTGGGAAAGAAAGAGGGGATATCATTACAGATTCTGTTGCGGGAAGTCAGGGACCCCGAACAGAGGGACCAGCTGAAGCCACGGCAGATGAACATAAATTGTGAGGATTTCATGGACACGTATTACTTCCCCAATCAATACCCTTGTGATTTCCTATGCCTGTCTTTACTTTAATCTCTTAATCCTGTCATCTTCTTTGTAAGCTGAGGAGGATATATGTCGCCTCAGGACCCTGTGATGATCGCATTAACTGCACAAATCGTTTCTAGAGCATATGTGTTTGAGCAATATGAAGTCTGGGCATCTTGAAAAAAGAACAGGATAACAGCAAAGCTCAGGGAACAAGAGAGATAAGACTTCTGACTGCCAGTGAGCTGGACTGAACAGAGCCGTATTTCTCTTGTTTCAAAGGCAAATAGGAGAAATATTGCTGAATTCTTTTTCTCAGCAAGGACCATCCCCGAGAAAGAGAATGCGCCCTGAGGGTAGGTCTATAGACGGCCCCCTTAAGGCGGCTGCCTTTTACAGTCAAAGCCAATGGGATGAAATAAGCCTCTGTCTCCTGTAGCGCTCCCAGGCTTATTAGGAGGAGGAAAATTCCCACCTAATAAATTTTGGTCAGACAGGTTGTCTGCTCTCAAACCCTGTCTCCTGATAAGATGTTATCAATGACAATGCGTGCCTGGAACTGCATTAGCAATTTTAATTTCACCCCATCCTGTGGTCCTGTGATCTCACCCTGCCTCCACTTGCTTTGTGATATTTTATTACCTTGTGAAGCATGTGATCTCTGTGACCCACACCCCATTCGTGTGCTCCCTCCCCTTTTGAAAATCGCTAATAAAAAATTGCTGGTTTTACAGCTCAGGCAGCATCACGGAACCTGCTGACCTGTGATGTCTCCCCCGGACACCCAGCTTTAAAATGTCTCTCTCTTGTACTCTTTCCCTTTATTTCTCAAACCAGTTAAGACACTTAGGGAAATAGAAAAGAACCCACAATAAATATTGGGGGTGGGGTTTCCCCTGATGAGAGTCTATAGACATTAAGAAGATAATAATAGAGGAGGCTAGGCACAGTGGCTCACATCTGTAATCCCAGCACTTTGGGAGGCCAAGGCAGGTGGATCACCTGAGGTCAGGAGTCCAAGACCAGTCTGACCAACAGGATGAAAACCTATCCTTACTAAAAATACCAAAACATTAGCTGGGTATGGTGGTGGGTGCCTGTAATCGCAGCTACTCGGGAGGCTGAGGCAGGAGAATTGCTTGAACCTGGGAGGCAGAGGTTGCAGTGAGCCAAGATCACACCACTGCACTCCAGCCTGGGCAGAAGAGCGAGACTCTGTCTTAAAAAAAAAGTAGTAATTAATAATAATAATAATAATAATAATAGGGGAACATTATGAACAACTTCACAGCAACAAATTTGACAACATATATGAAATTAATAAATTCCTTGAAAAACATAACTTACCAAATATGACATAGGAGAAACTAAAAAATCTGAAGAGCCTTATATTTAGTAAGGAAATTTAGATTTGTAATTAAAACTACCTCACAAAGAAAACTCGTTCTAATGGCTTTTCTAGCACATTTTTTTTGTTGTTGTTTTTGTTTTTTGTGGGTTTTTTTTTGTTTTTGAGATGGAGTCTCACTCTGTCACCCACACTGGAGTACAGGGGTATTCCAGCCTCCGGAGTAGCTGGGATTACAGGTGTGCACCACCATACCTGGCTAATGTTTGTATTTTTAGTAGAGATGGGGTTTCGCCATGTTGGCCAGGTTGGTCTCCAACTCCTCACGTCAAGCAATCCACCTGCCTCACCCTCCCAAAGTGCTGGAATTACAGGCATGAGCCACCACAACCAGCCTCTAGCACATATTTAAGGAAGAAATAATTTAACCAGTCTTATGGAAACAGGAAAGAAAGAAGGAGAGACGGAAAGAAGGAAGGAAGGAAGGAAGGAAGGAAGGAAGGAAGGAAGGAAGGAAGGGAGGGAGGGAGGGAGGGAGGGAGGGAGGGAGGGAGGAGGGAGGGGGGAAGGAGGGGATGGAGGGGAGAGAGCAAAAGAGAGAAGGAAGCGTAGGGGAGGGAAGGGAAGGGGAAAAAAGAAAGAAAATTATAGACCAGTGTCCCTTAACATAGCCTCAACACAGTTGTAGCCCATGGAGTCTCCCAATATATACAAAAGATGAAGAATCCTGGCCAAATGCGATTTCTCCCAGAAATGTAAGGTTACTTGAATATTTGAAATCAGTCAATGTGATTTGCCTCATTAATAAAATAAAGAATTGATTTCAATAGATGCAAAAACAATGTTTTTAATCTTTCAGCAAATTAGGAATGGAAAGGAGCTTCACCAACCCGGAAAGAAACCTGGAGAAAACTTACAGCTAAAGTCACAGTGAATGATGAGAGACTACAGGCTTTCTCCAGGGCTCAGGAACAAGGCAGGGAGGTCAGCTCTTGTCACTTCCACTCCACCTCATCCCAGAGGCCCTAACCAGTCTCTATGCCCTGACAGCTTGATCATCCATGTAGAAGACGCTAAGGAGTCTACAAAACACCACCCAGGGCTTGGCTCCAGTGACGAAGCATTGAATTGGCAAAGGGGGTGTCCAGGGTAGTCCTGGAAGGCTGAAAGGGGGAAGGGCTTCAGGAGCTGTCTTCACCCAGAAGGCCACCAAGGATGCTGAATTATTTTAAGGCGGACCAAGCCTGGGTTCCCTACGCAGGCGAGGATTGTTCTGGTTGGGAAACCTGAGAGCAGCAATTGAAGACAGATTGTTGGCGGGACTGCCCGGCCGCTGACCTCATGGCTAATCCCACTCCCTGGTACAGGATGTTTGGGCTGAGTGCAGGGGCTCGCTGCCAGGTTCTCAGAGTGCACACTGGAGGGGTGGGGGGCAGGGACTGGCTGCAAGTGAAAAGCCTCAGCCCAGACTCCTTTTATCCCCACGTTATACCCCCTGTGGTGTGGGAGGGGCAGCAGAGCAGCCAGAGCCATTCCCACGGGGAGGAGTGAGTGACTGTCCCCAGGATGAGGGCCTCAGGAAGTAGAATCTGGCCCACATCGCAGCAGATCGGGTTCTGCTGAGTTCATCCTCTCCAGCACCGCTGCCTTGCCCTGAGCCACAGACCCTCATAGGCAGGCAACCCACCCACCCAGAACCCTTGAGCAAGGAGGGCCAGAGGTTCCAGGCTCAAGGGAGCCTGTGGGATGCGCACTGGTCCAGGAGTCCCAAACCTGAGATCTGCTCTTTGAGGGAAGCTACTGAACTACTGGGAGGAGAGGGGAGGCCTCCAGCTCCAGCTCCCAAGACCCTTTCTGGCTTCCAGTATTACAACCTTTGTCACACTTCCAGCTCTGGCTTTCCTGGCCTAGAAGGTCCCCAAGGCAGGTCCGACTCCCACCTGCACCCCAGCCCCAAACTCAGAGCTCAGCACCCAGCAAACACTCCTTAAACTGCACCAAAGCCCCAGCCCCTGTGGCCAGTGGGATCCGGCGGTCCAGGCAGAAGACAGAAGGCAGCCTGGCTTTCCCCTGGGACGAGTACTGGGAGCAGATGAGTCTGTGCTGAAGCCAGAGCCAGTGGGACAGGGCCAGGAGGCTGGCAGCTCTCTGCTAGAGCTCCCACTCCTCCAGCCCAGCCTGGCAAGGATGCCCACTGCCCGGGATTGGGTCTCCTCCTGCAGCGAGCCTGCCGGGTCCTGTCACCACAGCCACAGATGGTCAACTGGACAACAGGCACAGCCACCAGCCTGGGGTACTAGCTGCTCACTCCTCTCCTGCCCTCTTCCCCACAGTCTGGGGACAGAAAGAGAAGGCTGCCTCTTGGGGGCCCCGGGAGAGGCTCCTCACTGCCAAAGCCCTCCCTCCAGGGATCACCAGGAGCAGCCCTGTGGGTGGGCAGCTTGGACCTATCCCTGGCTGCAGTGAGAAGGAGCACATGGCCATTGGAAGCAGGGGGCAGCTCAATAAGGGGGGATGGGAAGGGCTTGGTAGAGGGTTTGGGCTTGTGCTGGGCTATTTGGGGAAGGTGCAAGCTCGGGACCCCACTCTGGATTGAATGCTCTCGGGAAGCTGGGCTAGTTCTCTGACCCGGGTGTTTTTGTGTTTTTTGTTTGTTTGTTTGTTTGTTTTGAGACAGAGTCTTGCTCTGTTGCCCAGGCTGGAGTGCAGTGGCATGATCTCAGCTCACTTCAACCTCTACCTCCCGAGTTCAAGCGATTCTCCCACCTCAGCCTCCCAAGTAGCTGGAACTACAGGCGCCCGCCACCATGCCCACCCGGCTAAGTTTTGTATTTTAGTAGAGACGGGGTTTCACCATGTCAACCAGGCTAGTTGCAAACTCCTGACCTCAGGTGATCCATTCACCTTGGCCTCCCAAAGTGCTGGGATTATAGGTGTGAGCCGCCTCACCCGGCCTGATCTGGGGTCTTAGCAAACCTTGTCTATGTGGCAGGGAGCCCACAGTGAGGCTAAGGCTGTGACTGGGGAAGCAGCTGCCCTCACTCCTGTTTGCTGAGACATGGGGAGTTTGGACTTACGGTGGCTTGGATGATGTTCCTGCAGCTGCCTGAGCTCAGACACGATGACGGTGGGCGGGGGGGGGGGGGGGTCTGCTTTTGTCCTGACCCATCACAGTCCCAGAGCAGCCTCGTCTGATGTTGTTGTTCTATCACATTGAAACTTTTGTGGCCCACAGGAAGACAAGCTGGTGTTTGGAGAGGGAGGGCTCCCCAGAGAAGGGGGAGGGCCATGGGGTGCACAACGTGGGCTCTCCCCAGGGCCCCTCCAATGTTCAGGAAAATTACCAAACACGCTCGGGCAGGAGGGCTCAGGTGTGGGCATGGCGGAGGGGCCACACTCTGCCCTGAGGTCTCGGGGGGCTCTGGATCTCCTGTAGGGCTCAGGGGTGAGGCAGAGGGGCTGCTGGCATGTAGGAGCCGTCAGAAACCCAGAAACCTGGGGGGATGGCTGGGAGCAGGAGTGGACTCTCCCCCATGAGAGGTCTGGGTGGGCCCCAGGGAAAGGCCCTCCTGACACCTGTTTGTGAGAATGGGCTCCATTCCCATTCCGGGACACGTGGCAGTGCCCTGTGTTAGTCTGACTGCATTACTAGGAAGGAATACTTGAGACTGGGTCATGTATAAAGAGAAGAGGTTTAATTGGCTCACAGTCTCACAGGGGGTACAGGAAGCCTGGTGCCAGCAGCTGCTTCTGGGGAGGCTTCAAGAAGCTTCCAATCATGGTGAGAGGCAAAGGCGGAGCAGGCATCTCACCCAGTAAGAGTGGAACCAAGAAGGTAAGGAGGGGCGTCCCAGACTTTCAAACAACCAGATCTCCTGTGAACCAACGGAACATGAACTATCACCAAGGGGTGGCGCTAAACCATTCATGAGTGATCTGCCCCCATGACCCAATCCCTCCCACCAGCCCCCAGCTCCAGAGTGGGGGTCACTCTTCAACATGAGATTTGGAGGAGACAAACACCCCAACCATATCAGCCCCCGAGGCAGAGCTGGCACTTCCAGAGTCCAAACGAGCCCAGAACCTCCTGAGAGAGACATAGCCAAGGGGCAAGCTCCCCCACCCTAACCAGCCCTGGGCTGGGAGCAGAGGGTGGGGTCCTCAGGCCTGGCTGGAGTCCGAGTCTCTTCCAGCTCCCACAGGCTACTCTCACTCCACTTGCCAACCTGAGCTCGGCACCCAAGTGTGGTGCACATATGTGGTACTCAGGTGTGATGCCCAGGAGTGATGCAGAGATGGGGCACACAGGTGTGGTGGACAGATGTGCACAGGTGTGGTACATACACAGGAGTTATACACAGATGTGGCGCACAGGAGTGATGCACAGATGTGCACAGATGTGGCGCACAGGAGTGATGCACAGGTGGGGAGTGATGTGGTGCATGGGTGTGGTGCACAGATGTGGGACACAGGAGTGAGGCACAGATGTGGTGCTCGACTCTGAGGCACAGGTGATGCATTTATATGAATCTGCAAGGTATCTTTCATTCCCCAGATATTCACCAGGCACCTACTGTGTGCCAAGCCCTGTGCTGTATACACAGAGCTGAGAGCCAGGATCCTTGCTTTCAAGGACTTTCCACTCAAGAAGGGAAGAGAAGGAGGTAAGGAGGGCACAGCAACAGCTGCTCCTGCTTGTTATGCTCTGGAATTCACCCCTGCAGGGCCAGGACTGAGGAGCCACCTCCTTCCGCCCCTGCATGTGAAGTGGTGCCACCAAGCTGAGCATCTGAGACCAAAGGTCGTGTCTGAGAAGCTAAAATGCAAAAGAAAAGCAGAGCACACGATGGGGAAAACACACACAAATGTCATGTCATTATTATTCAGAAAATTTTATTTCCCCTTCAAATCACAAAATGCTACACAGACACTACCTTTCAATCACAGGTCAGATCTGCAAGTCAAGAGGAAGGACCATTCAGCAGCTGCAGGGGGCGGGGTGGTCGGAGTGGCAGGGGTGAGGCCTGAGAGTCGAGGTAGCAGGTGTTCCAGGAGCCCCAGGCAGAGGCTGAGAGCTGCTTCCCTGCCCGGTCTGTCATCAGAAACTGGCTTCTGAGGTCATTTTCACCTCTCTCAGGAGACGCTGCAGCCCTGGGGTTTGGGACAGGATCTCCATCTTCCTCACATGCCCCTGGCTGGCACGAGAGTCCCATGAAAGGTGCCCTGTGGGCACAAATGTGTGTAAAACTGTAAAGCACATGCTTCAGGTGGGTAAGCACCTCCAGGAGGATGGAGCAGTATTTGCCTGGGGAGGAGCCCATAGGGGCTTCCAGGCTCCAGTTCTGCCACTGAGCGCCGGCGACACTGGTCAGCTTGGGAGACGTTTTTCCACCATTATTCAAGTTCTTTTATACATATAATATTCTTTGTAACATTTTAAGCACTCTATGGAAGGAAAAATAATCTCGAAGCACCCGGGCAATCTCACAGCCCAGGAGCCCTGGATGGAAAGCCATGACACAGGGGTCCCACCCTGGGCAGAGAAGGCTGGGTGGCAGGAGACCCAGGTTCCAGTCCCAGCCTTGCCCGATGTCCTAGTTTCTGGTGGCCGCTCCAACAAATAGCCACAAACACAGAGGCTTAAAACAACACAAATTTTGGCCGGGCATGGTGGCTCACACCTGTAATCCCAGTACTTTGGTAGGCCGAGGCAGGTGGATCACTTGAGGTCAGGAGTTCGAGACCAGCCTGGCCAACATAGCAAAACCCCGTTTCTACTAAAAATACAAAACTTATCTGGGCGTGGTAATCCCAGCTACTCAGGAGGCTGAGGCAGGAGAACTGCTTGAACCTGGGAGGCAGAGGTTGCAGGGAGCTGAGATCACACCATCGCACTCCAGCCTGGGCGACACAGCAAGACTCCGTCTCAAAAAATAATAGTAATAAAATATAAAACATAAATTTCTTCTCTTACAGTTCTGGAGGCTGTGGTATGGGTGGAGCTGTGCTCCTTCCGGGGCTCTAGGAGAGAATCTGGTCCCTCATTGCCTTTCTGGCTTCCAGAGGCACCTGCATTCCTTGGCTTGTGGCCCCTTCCTCCAGCTTCAAAGCCACAGAGGTGGCATCTTCCAATCTCTCTCTGTTTCCAGTGTCATTTCACCCTTTTCTCACTCTGACTCTCCTGCCCACCTCTTATAAGGACCCTTGTGATGACGTCAGGCCGCCTGGGAGAATGCAGCACCTTCTCCCTATCTCAAGACCCTTATTCACATCTGCGAAGTTCCTCTCACATAAGGAGTGCGTGAGGCCACATATTCACAGGCTACAGGGATCAGGACATGGACTTCTTTGAGGAGAGGGCCATTACTCTGCTGAACACATGATGTGGTCCTGGGTTAGCCACTGTGCACTGTTGGGCCTTTCTCCCTGACTATGGTCACAGGGGACAGGGTAGGGTCCAGGGGCACCCCCCAGGGCACAGAGCCCTCAGACACGTCAGGTTTTCACTCAGTCCTTCAATGGCACCAAAGGTCCTCTTGGCCTAGGCTGCACGGGGTGGTGGTAGGAGGTACCCAGACTCCCCCATCCGAGAACTACATTTCATACAGGGCTTTAGATTCACAAAGCTCTTTTCTTAGGTGCAGGCAATAAACAAAGGCTCATTAACTATGTTTTAATGGCTCCATCCACCAATGGATAGGCAAACAAATTAAAGGATAAACTTGTGAAATTAGCAAGTGCAATGGTCCCCATTGCAGGAGAAAGGAGTCTGGGGTCCCTCAAGAAGGGACTCGGCCTTAGTATTCGAGCTGCAGGACCTGTGCCCTCTCCCTCCAATATATTGCCACGGTGCCCCCCTCACCCTCAGGGTGTCAGGACGGTCCTGGCACTTGGTGGGCACTGGCCACATCTGCTCACTCAGAGACGGGAAGGAAATGTGAGGTCAGGCCGCCACTGTGGCTGGGGCAGGGGCCTCGCCTGAGCCTCCCGGCAGCTTCCCACAGCCTCACGTGACTGAGCAGCAGAAACACACACAGGCTGGGGTTTCCTGCCAGGCCCCAGAGACACGCTCAGCTCTCACAGGGTGACAAGGAGGAAGAGGCTGATGGGCTCGTGGTCACTGCCAGAGCTATGACAGGCACTCGCGTGCCTTCGAGGGGGTCCAGGTCTCAGCTGCCTTCTGGGTCACCTGAGGTGCCTTCATGTTGACCCCAGTCCTGGGCGCCTCAGAGGAGAGGAGCTCAAAACCCTCTGAAATGGGCTCCAAGCCAGGGAGCCTGGGTTCAACCCTGGCTCTGTCACGACTTACTGCATGGCCCTGGGCGTGATATATAACCTCTCTGAGCCTCAGTTTCCAATTCTGTAGAGTGGCAACAATAATATATATCTGTTGGCTGGGCACGGTGGCTCACATCTGTAATCCCAGCACTTTGGGAGGCCGAGGCGGGCAGATCACGAGTTCAAGAGATCAAGACCATCCTGGCCAACATGGTGAAACCCTGTCTCTACTACAAACACAAAACTGAGCTGGGCATGGTGGTGCACACCTGTAGTCCCAGCTACTCGGGAGGCTTAGGCAGAAGAATCCCTTGAACTCAGGAGGCGGAGGTTGCAGTGAGCCGAGATCATGCCACTGCACTCCAGCCTGGTGACAGAGCGAGACTCCATCTTAATAATAATAATAATATCTATCTGTTGCAGTCAGGGTCCCAGCAGAAGGCAGAGCTGATCAGGTGGTTCGTGTTCACAGAAGCGTGGGCAGGTTAGGGAGAGCCAGAGGCCAGCAGAAGAGGGAAGCTGCTACCAGCCCTGGGGTTGCAGAAGGGAGGGAAGGAAATGGTGCTTTCCCTGGAAGCCAGTGGAGCTAAAGCCTGGCGGAGCATCCGGGCACGAGCTGTGGTCAGCAGGTAACCCGCGGGGACTGCGAGGGTCAGCAGAGGGCGAGAGGAGAAGCGCCTCATTCTTTCCTGCTGATCTCTAGCCACTGCCTCCATGGGTCAAATGCAACCAGGTGGGGGACGCCGTCCACCAAGGTCAGCCTCAGGGAGCAAGAGTGGGCAGTGAGTGAATCTGGGGAGCAGGGGGTGCCGCAAATGACGTGGCCAGCACCACACACCGTGGGGTCATTTATTCATTTACTCACTCATTCTTTGAACAAATACCTATTAGGCACCTTCTAATACCTGCTGAACACTGTTTCCTAACACCCAGAGATACTCTGGGGAAGAAAAGAGACAACTCTCCTTTCTCAGGGAATTCATGAATTCCTGAATAAACTACATAATAAAGAAATAACCGGCCGGGCGCAGTGGCTCACACCTGTCATCCCAGCACTTTGGGAGGCCGAGGTGGGTGGATCACCTGAGGTCAGGAGTTCGAGACCAGCCTGGCCAACATGGTGAAGCCCCTTCTCTAGAAAAAATATAAAAATTATTATTTTTTTTTACAGGCGTGGTGGCATGCACCTTTAGTCCCAACTACATGGGAGGCTGAGGCAGGAGGATCACCTGAACCCAGGAAGGTTGAGGCTGCAGTGAGCTGTGATCACACCACTGCACTCCAGCCTTGGTAACAGAACGAGATCCTGTCTCAAAGAAAGAACTAATCAAATGTAGAACAGAATGCCACGTCCAAGTACTAGGAAGAGAAACAAAGCAGGGAAGGGAACAGAGTGTGGGGGAGACCATCTTAGACAGTCAACCCAGACAACATATAGAGATAGGCTCTCTAAAAGAAAATGACATTTTGGAGGAAATAGGGCATTGCAATGGGAACACCCATGCCATGGTAAGGCATATGTGTGCGTAGGGAGGTAAAGGAAGACAAAGGCCTTTTTTTTAAAGACGGAGTCTCACTCTGTTGCCTAGGCTGGAGCGCAACGGGGTCATGCCATGGTAAGGCATATGTGTGCGTAGGGTGGTAAAGGAAGACAAAGGCATTTTTTTAAAGACAGAGTCTCACTCTGTTGCCCAGGCTGGAGCGCAACAGGGTGATCATAGCTCACTGCAGCCTCAAACTCCTGGACTCAAATGATCTTCCCAACTCAGCCTCCAGAGTAGCTGGGAATAGAGTCGTGCACCACTTTGCCTGGCTAATTTCTTTCTTTTCTTTCTTTCTCTCTCTCTCTCTCTCTCTTTCTTTCTTTCTTTCTTTCCTTTCTTTCTTTCGACAGTTTCTCTCTTGGTGCCCAGGCTGGAGTGCAATGGCACGATCTGGGCTCACTGCAACCTTCACCTCCCAGGTTCAAGCGATTCTCCTGCCTCAGCCTCCCAAGCAGCTAGGATTACAGGCGTGTAGCACCACACCCAATTAATTTTTTTTTTTTTTTTCTGTATTTTTAGTGGAGACGGGGTTTCACCACGTTGGCCAAGCTGGTCTCGAACTCCTGACCTCAGGTGATCCATACACCTTGGCCTCTGAAATTGCTGGGATTATAGACGTGAGCCACTGCTCCCAGCTGCCTGGCTAATTTTTTAACTGTTTTATAGAGATGGAATTTTGCTTCTGTTTCCCAGGCTGATCTTGAACTCCTGGCCTCAAGCGATCCTCCTGCCTCAGCCTCCCAAAGCACTGGGACTACAGGCAGGAGCCACTGTACCAGGCCAGGAAAACAAAGATTTTTAGTTTTTCAAACTTTCATTTTAGTTTCAAGGGTACATGTGCAGGTTTGTTATACATGTAAGTTCGTGTCATGGGGGTTTGTTGTACAGATTATTTTGTCACTCAAGTACGAAGCCTAGTACTCAATAGTTCTTTTCTGATCGGCTTCCTCCTCGCACCTCCACCCTCAAGTAGGCCCCAGTGTCTGTTGCTCCCCTCTCTGTGTGCATAAATGCCCATCATGTAGCTCCCACTCATGAGTGAGAACATGTGGTATTTGGTTTTCTGTTCCTGCATGAGTTTGCTAAGGATGATGGCCTCCAGCTCCATCCACGTTCCTGCAAAGAAACATGTTCTTTTTTATGGCTGCATAGTATTCTATGGTGTATACATACCACATTTTCTTTCTCTTTTTTTTTTCTTTTTCTTTTTTTTTCTTTTTTTTTTTTTTTTTTTTTTTTTTTTTTTTTTTTGAGATGGAGTTTTGCTCTTGTTGCCCAGGCTGGAGTGAATGGCGCAATCTCAGCTCACTGCAACCTCCGCCTCCCGGGTTCAAGCGATTCTCCTGCCTCAGCCTCCCAAGTAGCTGGGATCACAGGCATGCACCAACACACCCATGTAATTTTGTATTTTTAGTAGAGACAGGGTTTCTCTATGTTGCTCAGGCTGGTCTCGAACTCCCAACCTCAGGTGAACCACCTGCCTCAGCCTCCTGAAGTGCTGGGATTACAGGTGCGAGCCACCGCACCTGGCACCACATTTTCTTTATCCAGTCTGTCATTGATGGACGTTTAGGTTACTCCATGTTTTTGCTATTGTGAATAGTGCTGCAATGAACATAGATGTTCATGTGTTTTATGGCAGAATGATTTAAATTCATTTGGCTAGATCCAGGATGTACCCAAAGGGACTGCTGGGTTGAATGGTACTTCTGCTTTTAGCTCTTTGAGGAATCGCCACACTGCTTTCCACAATGGTAGAACTAATTTATACTCCCACCAACAGTGTATAAGCATTCCTTAAACAAAGGTTTTTAAAGGAAAAATGAGAAAGATTACATAATTGTTTTGAACTAATTATCCTTGGCTACAAGGATTAATAACAAGGGTGGTGCCAGTCCCAGGCTGGACAGGCAGTTGCCGGGCAGATGTCCTTGCAGAAGTATTTTTGGTGTAAGGTTGTGACAGCCTTTGTGCAAGGGTGAAGTCTTTGCAGGGTCTTTTGCGATAGTTGTTTTTTTTCCTTTTTTTTTTCCTGAGACGGAGTCTTGCTCTGTCACTCAGGCTGGAGTACAGTGACGTGATCTCGGCTCACTGTAACTTCTGCCTCCCGGGTTCAAGCAATTCTCCTGCCTCAGCTTCCCAAGTAGCTGGGATTACAGGCACACGCCACCATGCCTGGCTAATTTTTGTATTCTTAGTAGAGACGGGGTTTCACCATGTTGGCCAGGCTGGTCTCGAACTCCTGATCTTGTGATCCGCCCGCCTCAGCCTCCCAAAGTGCTGGGATTACAGGCATGAGCCACCGAGCCCGGCCTGCAATAGCTCTTGTTACCAGGCGATTATGCACGAGAACCCTCTCTCTATGGCCCTACCCGGCAATATCTGTCAGGGTGTTTTTTTTTTAACAGAAATGATGCCAGTTTCATTCTGACAACTTTTACAATAGTCCATAGATCATGCCTAGGGAGTCCCAGGACACAATCCATGACTTTCCTTTAAAAACATTCATACCAGCGAAGACTGGCATCTTAGGAACTATCAACGCTTTCTGAAAAAATACAAGAAAAAAAGAATGAATTGATCTTCAAATTAAGAACAAGGTGAGAAGTAAAAGCAGCCTCTCTGCCCCACTCACTGGTATCGACCCAAAGCTCCACTAGGTTTGAGGAGTTGGGTGGAAATCTTAACCCTTAATATTCCTTATCATGAATCCCTGACACCTGCAGACCCATGTGTGCCCACCCAGGGAACCCAGACCTCCTGCCATCCTGCTCCCTCTTCCTCGCAGCATCTGTATTTGGAGACAAACTGTGTGTTCACCCTGGCTAGCCCTCCACCTCTGCAGCCCTGCCGTGGAGGCTCCCATCTTAGCTCCACCACCTATGAGCTGTGTGGCCTTGAGTAAATTACTTCACCTCTCTGTGTCCCCAGATGTCTGAGCTCTTAAAGGAAGACGAGGAGAGCACCCACTTTAGAGTTTCTTGCAGGAGTTAAATGGGGCAATGCTTATGGAGCACCGCAACGCCCCTGGCACATAGCAAGTGTGTGGCAACCATCAGTGTTAACATACGGCTACAGCTGGTGTTATTCTGATGGACCTTATACCCCAAGTTAGGAAGGAGGGGGTATCTCCACATCCAAGTATAAGCAACCTCAAATCTCTCCTTGGGAGATTGCAGAGGGTGCCAGGGCACTGGATCCTCAAATTCCGGGTGTGCTTTCCTAAAAGCCTGGCAAGCTGGCCTCCCTTGGTCTCCGTTCCTGCCTCAAGGACAAGGGTTTACTGAGACAATGCCTGCAAGGCAGGTGCGCAGACTCCTGCTTCCCTTCCCCTGCCCTTTGAGAACCAGGCTTCAGCGAGGCCAGGACCCTGAGGATCTAGGTTGCTTGTGTTCCCTGCAGAGGTCAGAGGTCAGCAGATGACACCCACATGGCCAAGTGGGGATGGCCCTGAAATGCTGGGGGCATAAGCAAAGTATCTGGGCTACAGGCTGGGCTGCCACCTCCTCTCAGACAGGGCTCCATCCCCCACCAGGGCAGCCTCATGTTCTGGCAGGAAATGAGAGACAGGCTTGTTCCATAGAAGGAAAAATTGATACGCTGGACTCCATCAATATTAAAAACTTATGCTTTGAGAATAAACAATTAAGAGGATGAAAAGATAAGCTACAGACTGAGAAAGTATTTGAAAGTATTTGCAA